>NC_142829.1:6678395-6988544 GCF_057945365.1 Rhopilema esculentum
TGTCGGTGATTGGTTTTGGTCAGTGTTGCCTGGAAATTTTCCATGTTTCTAGTGATAATATTGTCAGTGATAACGAGTTTCAAAATCTATGAGAAATAATTGATTGGCACCGCCATTTTTTTTACTTCCACTGCAATTCCAATATTTGACAGAAAGTTGGTCTCCTTGTCCGCTCCCTCATAAGAATTCCATCGTCGTGACCTCCCGGTTAAAATACCATTTAGCATTTACACATACATTTGTGTATCTTTTGTGTATATAGGATGAGTGTGTATTTCTGGAGGTAGAATATGCAACGGAGTCTTTTACTGATGAAAATAATCCCTAGTTCTTCTTTTATTTTGATGTGAAAATATCGTGTTAGAATTGGGCCTAGGGTCAATTCTCTCATGGGAAAATTGCAGTTCTTTCTTCTATGGAAAACGTGTTTTGAGGGATAGGCCCATACCTGTTAATGCTGCAAGATCACTTCTTTTCTTTCATCACATGATGTATGTTGTTATAATTTCATGCAAGGTGGCCGATTACTCACAATGCAGAGGATAACCCCAAGTCGTTCATCATGATTTTTAATCTGTTGCTTTTTCCTTGTCTAAATATTAGCTTAATCTGATAGATCGTATTCTAAACTCAGCCGATCAAAATGTTATAATGACACAATTCGTTTGCTTTGTGAAAGTAAAAGATTACAGCTCTGTAGATAAATCGTAGTATATGAACTTTGTCTCGATTACAATTCACCCAATAATTTCAAATTAAGTAGGGTCAGTAGATTACAAGACATAGTTACTCAGCTACATTGTCACAAGTGTGAGAATTTAGATATGATGGTGTAATGGTTGATTGTGAGAATAAAGTAGCAAACTTTCCTTGAAATGGTGAACAGTTTCAAGCACTTCAATGCAGTTTTGGACCTTTATACCTTTTCAGAAACGGTGCTAACGAAGGTGCACCTTTTTCTTAGTTTTAGGGTAGCATTTTTTTCCTTAATGTATGGTTTCAAAAACACATTGGTACGATCAAAAACGACGAAAGTTAGCAAATTCAATTGAAACATAATGACTTTGTCGCAGAAACGACACATAATATGATTTTGTGCCAGAACGAAAAGTATAGGATGAATTAGATAAAAAACGGGTAAACAGGTAATCAGCATAGCGGGTGAACAAACAAAGAACCGGTTCATATCTTATAAAATACCAGAAATGAGCAATAGCGAGTTGGTCTCAATTCACTTCTTGAAATAGCTTATAGTAAGGCGTTTTCAAGTGCCTGCACTTTGGTGCAAATGCCCTCGGTATCGCGCACATGATCCAATGCATGGCCACATGATGGCAGATTCTTTCTCGGCCCAGTATCTTTGGTTCCTCGTATAGTGAGTAAATATAATTAACACATGATATCCAGTGGTTGCAGAAATCAAAACATTGAATTTATGAAGACTTTCGCTGGAATGTCTTCTTACTTTTAAGTGGCCAAAGCTGTCTCGAATCAGTTTTTGTTGCTAAGCACCTGCCCTACTTGGATTACCAGTGCACCGAGGAAACTGACAACAGAATAAACCCTTATAGGCGAGTTCAGAAGAACTGTACTGTGGTCATTTGCTACATAAATGTTAGGTTTAAACATTATCAACAAGATCTGTGGGGATAGTTTATAAAAACCATATAGAGCCTTTACTGGATTTAGTTGATCCGCGATCAAACTATTCAAGAGTCACATAACATAAACAGGGGAATTAAAGCACTGTTCATTAGACGCGGCTTAACAAGAGGTGGGGCGATTCCAACGCTAGCGGCTTGATATCCTACCGTAGCTCTTACATGCAATTTAATACTAACCCTCTCTCAAAGTCATGGTTGGATTACTTGTAATAGTAAGGAGCACAATCAGTGAGGCACCATCTGAATGGTTTTGCTTTGAGAAATCCGTTTTGCTTTCGAAGGGGAAAATTGGGTGCCTCTGGCCGTGTGCTCTGGATACGTGCCCATAAGTTTCACATCAGCAGAGATTCGGGTTCATCGGGGTTCATCACCACTTTCAACTCTAAATTGATGGCCTGTGCACAAATTCATAAGCAATTGCCCCGATTTGTTTTCTTTTTTCATATCAGTGCGTTTTAATGTTCAAAATGGCGCGGGAATTGTCCCTAATGGTTTTGTTCCTTACTTATAAACGTTGTAAATTGTAGATTTTATCCAAAATTTTATGTCGAAAGTTTTTTCGTAGGAACTCTTTATGCACTTGAGGAACTCTGATAGATGTTCTGTTTTGATCATGGAGATGCAATTTCAAAAGGCACTTTTTCAGTGACTTGAAATGCAAACATGCTTACTTACTTACAAATACGCAGGAATGTACCTTTCCGAGATAAAACAATAAAACTTTTTGAAAATACAAACGACAGTCGCAGTCGTGTCCGTTCAGGCAAGAATTCAAAGTCGCGGCAGTCGGAATTATGAATGATATTGCGAGTAAATATGTGTTTTCGGTAGAACTTTAAAGGTAACCAACGTTTTACAGATAACTTAGCAGCTAGGCCAAACTTAGTTTTCGGTTCCTCTGAACTGGCTCTGATTATCCAGCTAGCTGCAATATCGGAGCCATATTTCTATGATCGGAGCCCAGGCACATTCATGAAACTTACAAAGTTTGATTATCTTCCTGATTATCTAAAATATGACGTGTTGGTAATAGGCAGTTAATGGGCAAGTTTATCATTATATATAATCGATACAACCCCCAACAAGTTCCAAACTGTATTAAATTTATTATAAATTAGAGTGCTGAGGGGGTATTAAATAAATGGACATCAATGAGTGCTTCATTATGTTGAAAATGTGTGAAAATTATCTGCATTGAGACAGGTTTTGAATTCTTTTGTTGGTTTGTCAAGTTGAAAAGCATTTACCCTCTTCCCCCCCCCCCCCTCTGCAACTGCAAAACTGCGTTCGATTTACTTTACAACACTGTTACAGAGTAATGAATAGGAAGCAACTAAATAAACACCCTCCCCCCCCCCTACGTCCTCCTTCCCATATGAACATATACAAAAATATAAAGACATGCTTTGACTTATATATCAGAAAGAGAATCAAGTGTACATTCATAGAACGTACAATTGTTGCAATCTATCTCTCTAATAATTTGATAAAGAAATTTAATCCCTTGTTCATGTTAGACTCATTTTTTATAAGAAACAAGGTCGATGTTGGGTACTCCAGTTTCTTAATGTTCTGGAAATTTCAATACTCAATTGTTTCTTAAGAGTTTCTTAATTATGATGTCATAAATGATGTTATGAAATGTTCGTGACCTTTTTTATCACGTCAAGAGATTCGCTTCCGTTCTGATGCTGTAATTAGATGCTGGAAGTATATTTTTATCCCTTGTGTCTTAAATTCTAGGCCAACAGGGCAATCTTTACAAAATTTCGTTGTTCTCAGTTTTACCACGATTTAGTAGTTTCTTAAGTTTTTGCTTCGAGTACTGGAGTTTCTTGATTTTTCTGACTGTCCAGTACTCGTTTCTTATAGCCAGTTTCTTATAAAGCGTATCTTACTTTGCCTTGTTAGTGAGAGTCTAGACTCAGAAATCAAAGAAGCCTTGCAAATTTTGTACTTAAGACATTGCACCAATGCTAGCAGTTTCTTGAAAATCTTCGTCTCTAGTAGATCATGTTTCCCTGAAACATACCAGTGGGTTGGACAAATGGTATAAGGGGGCTGGAATTCGTTAGTCACGAACGAGTCTTATGAAGTTTGTGAGGATGTGGTCACTAGCTGCTTTACCACACAAAAAGTTAATTCACCCATCTCGAGGTCATAATGCAAGGATTTCTTTCACATGTAAATACGTAACTTCCATTTTTTAAAGTTTGAACATCTAAAGGTAAGGAAAATAGCTCACAAATACAGAGTAAAAGAAAGATTTCAAGAAACAAGTAAGGAAACTCGTTGTAAAGATTGCCTATACAAAGAAAGGTAAAATCACTAAAATTCTTTGAAAACGATTGTAAACCCACAACCTTTTGCAAGTTTGTAACTACAGGCTTTTCAGCTAGGCTTTCTTTGGAAGTCTTGAAGATATCATTGGGTAAATACCCTTGTCTTTTTCTCATGTAATGTGTAGTATATAAGGGTTGAAAATGTTTCATGCTATCGTATGCATTTAGTTATCTTTAGTTATCTAATTAGCTATCTTGCCAGAAAGCTGTTTTTTTTTTAAAGAAGGAGAATTGGTATCACAGTCTCTTAACCATTTGTCAATTATGAATTAAAAGCTTTCGTTTCATCCCAGTCAAGTAACTAAAATTTACCTTGAGATTCGGGGCTGGAGACGTTACCAGGACAAGGAGAGAGTCCAGGGGGAGACCCCGTAAAAAACTAGACTTAGTTTGCTACTTGGTCTGTCCCATTCCAGTGGAAAAGTGAACAACGCTGGTTATCACAAAATAAAACTTTCTTTGCTATCTGTTATAATAAAGATTTACACATAAACAAGCTTTGAAAAAGTTGCTTTTACTGTAATAAGAAGATTAATCATATCGGCATTATCACAAAATAAAAGCAGAATTCATAAGTAACCGCAGTATTGAAATGATAAACAGCCACCAAAACTTTATTCGATCAGCACTGAGTATTGTGTACTGCACAAGGCCTAAATTTTTCTTCGGCTGTTAGCAGCAATTCAACATGTGTTTATAGAAGCGCCTAGTTGAAAAGAGACGGCTGCAGTCAATTTTATGAAAGAAAACATGAGGAGATTATGTGCTCGTTACGAATTGCCTTCAAAAACCTTGGCCATGGGTATACATGGATTTAGCGATAAATAAACCACATGTGATTCGCAAACATAACCAGCGAAAAACTCGTTTTCAGTTTATTGCATATTTGCTATTGCCGACTTTGTTTACCTTTCCTAATGCCAGCTTATTAAAAGCAAGCTTCATATATGTGCATGATTTCATCGATCGTCTCTTGTTATTGGACAACAACGTAAACGCGAGATCAACCCTATCCAGTCACGACTCCCAACATTCGACTACCTTTTGATGGCGCGTCATTGTGGACAGACTTCTTAAGGTATCTTGTATCCCCAAGTGTTTCTGTTTCAGTTCTGGAGAACATTATGTTAGGGTGCATTTCGTGTAGTTAAAGTTGACAATCATTTACAGTTGGTAGAAGCCTTTGACGTAAGAAAATCTATGAAACAGACTATCGCGAAGATTCATTAGAGGTTTGAAATATCGGTAAAAGACAAGGGCGGCGAAGAAGATAGGTTTGTTATACCTGGTTCAACTCTTAGCAACGGATTGACATGAATGAAACATTTTCCAGCTTCTTGGATATAAAATGTGCCTGTCTAATGAGGCAATATTCAAGCAACTGCTGATAAACTGAATAGCAGTAATTGAGAAGCTGCACCATGAGACATAATAAGATCTTTAAGATGAAAAACACTTGAACATGTTTCATGCTTAGCATTTTGGTGAAATTGTTGATTGATACGAGTTACTGAACGTTAAGCAAAATAATTATTTAAGTTAGTGCCCTTTTTCGGGTCAATTTGTTGCTTTTCAGATGTGTTGCTTTTGATATCTTCTTTTATTTTTTTGTTGCAATGTTCTCTTCAGGTTTGAGAAGGAAAAAATGCAACATAAAATAGCTGTTGCTATGAATTTAACCTTCATAAATCATTTAAAATTTTCGTATTTGAGAAGGGTATTGCATTGAAACGGCAGGTTTTTTACCTCGTGATCTTGGCACCATAAAAAGCTAAAGCTTACAAAGAATTTTTGCAAACATTGACGTCTGTAATACAATCTAGTTTGTAGTAAATAAAAATTTTCGTCTACACTTACTTATAGCGCTTTCAAGAAACAAGCCCCATCAACGAGTACCAAATTCACGCAAATTCATAACATTCAGCAGGCTAGATAAATTCCCTTGTATTTGACATAAAGCGTATATTTAAGTGATTAAGATTGGCTGTTTATCAATTGGCCTCATTACTCACTCGTCCTATGGTGTGAAAATCAAAGGAGGCCAATAACAGATAACCACAAACAAGGTGCAAAGACAGACACAGTTTAACCTTCTATCATAATCTTCCACTATAGCATGTACCAGTGTCTAGATGAACAAAGGGTATTGAGCTTACGGACTTCCCCGCAAGCTCAATTTCTGCTACTCTGTTACAGGGTTCACAGTTTAACATGCAACAAGACACTGTCTTCTCCGCTGCCTCCCATTTATCTAGAAGTGTTTATAGAAATTTACTTTATATTTGTTTGTTTCGAATGCCAGCTCTCTAAGTTTCTTTTATCTTGTTTTAGGGTGCTCTTTTGATGGATCTTGTGACAAGGAGCCAACCGATTGATGCCTTCCAAAAAGAGACAATGCATCAGAACCTACTCCCAGGAGATCAACTGCTCACGTTTGCACAGCAAGTCTCGTTTCCAAATTGGAATGCAATGGTTGGAGATTTAGGACTAAAGTTTGCACGACGAAATAGCTTGGAAAAGGAAGATGAAAATGAGAAAAAAGTTCCCAATTGCGCTTTTCAAAATGATGTTGGGGACCGAAATGATAATGAACGTAACGTAATTGACAAAGATATAACTCAACGGTTCAAAATTGTTTATGGTGAAAGCCAAGACTGCGAGGTATCTTCTCAGCCTGAAGAAAAACAAGTGACAAAAATTCATATCAGTTCAGTTTCAATCGTGCTTCGAAATGGCCAAGAAAGAAAGCCAGCAAGTCAGAGAGTGGTTGAGAGTAAAGTTCTTGAAAGAGACGCCAAACGAGAAAATGAAAAATTTAGAATCGAAAAGGAAAACTTACAGACTGATAGGATGGAGGAAGTAAAGGATAGCTGGGAAAAGGTAGATGAACCTAAAATGGCAAAAGAAAACAAATCTAGTAGCCCGGTAGATAAAGATACTGAAGAAATAAACAGAAAGAACGTTCTTAAAAGGTTAAAGATCTTGGAGAAAACATTGAATTGCGTCGAAGAAGTAAACAACAGCAGAGAGGTGAAACGAGCAATCGACACAGAACAACAAACAGTAGAGGAAGATAGATTCTCTTCAAAAAAATTCGGTGAAGATCTTATGTCTATCAATAGAATGCGGCAAAGGTTGGTGAAGCGGTCCAGTGGACTTGACGCAACGCAGCTAACTCCAGAGTATACTCCAAAAGAAGAAAAAGAAAATGGTTGTGACAAAACTCACCACAAGAACCGTATTCGTAAAAAATCCAGTTCTTTTAGCGGAGCACTGCCTCTTCACGTAGACAAAGAGAGTCAAGAGGTTGGCACGCCCAATCTGGTTGAACGACACAATTTAGCGCAGCGAAGGCGAGGAACTGTAGATATGGGGAGGGTTGAAGTCCACAAGCATGGGTCGTCAGTGAAAGAAAAGAGACACAGACATCATGATAAAAAGGTAGATCCCAGCCATTACTTGATGACCAATGGCAAGAGAAGGGGTAGTTATAACCCTACGTACAACCAGTGTAATCCGGCAGTCAATAATGGAAAAAGGAATAACTCGCGCGCAAAATCTTTATTTGTTTGCCAAGTCGACGAGAGAGCTGCCTTAAGAGACAGGCTAATGAAACATGCCTGTCCTGAATTACGAGAGTCGCTTGAACGAGACGATGAAGAAAGTGATAACAACCATATCGGGAAAAGCTCTACAAGTGACTCTAACGCACATAATTGCATCCAGAAACCCCGTGATAAGAAAAACCATGAAGAGGACGAAAATCACCATCGGATAATGGCAAGAAAAGCAGCAATCATCCCCAGTTCTCCAAAGAAAATCGAAAATGATCGACCCATGTTTACGAACTTTCATGATAATGACCATCGAAAATTAGGAAAGCCAAAAGGTCTGTTCAACAATGGACAGAGACGGCAATTTATGAGGAGTCAATCAAATTTCGAAGGACTACCGTCTATGTATCTTAAGAAACTGCACGAAAAAACCGTAATGATCGAACATGAACGAATTTCGCGCTCAGAATCCGACTCCATATCTTCAGCCTCGTCATCAGAAGGAGGGGATCCAACGGATCAATTTCCGCTGCATAATGCGGCCAGAAGTGGGAAAGTTAAATTATTGCATAAATGCATAGCCGATGGAATGAATGTGAATGCAACGGATGCTGAAGGATGGCCTCCTGTTCATTATGCTTTAACATCAGGACATTTCGACTGCGTTGCAACACTGTTACAGGCAGGAGCAAACATATCGGACTATACCAAAGGAAGAACCTCAAAATATTTCAGATAGTTTCCTTAAAATTAATAAGGGCATAATTAATGATAGCTGGTTTTGAACAAGAAGGGTAGAAATTTCTAGGTCAATTTTCTCTCGAGACCTGGTTTTACCTTATATGAGTTATGCTGTAAATTAATTGTTTCGATGAAGTATAAATCGAGAACTATGACCAGTTATGCAGAAATGTATATGATTTCCGTTTTTTCCTAGAGAAAGATAAATCTGGTTTTATAACAGAAGTCCTAAAGCTATTTACCATAGAAAGAGCGCAATCTAAGATAAAACGTATAATAGTAATACTTAGATAATACCTTTGCAGTTTGAACGTCATTGCAGAAGAATATTTAACTTTCAGTTTCTCGTCCTTCTTACTCTCTGGATTTTTTAGGGAAGGTTAGAAGTTTTTAGGAAATGCGATTGTTAAGCAACAAAACCACTAATAAAGATTTATCATGACCCTGCTACCTCATGATATGGTATCAAGAGTTAGAATAAGCGCATGTAAATATAAATAGATGTGGGCCATTCTTCGCCTAATTGAGTGTATATGCAAGCAAACCATTATAACAAAAACAGTTGCCTTCAGCTTTTCATTCTTCGTTCTTTGTAGCTGATGTGAATACATTAGCTTAAGAAATCGAGCATTCGCTCTACACGACCTCCCCTTCTACAAAGAACCCCCTTTTTATTGATCAAAGAGAAATTATCAACTCCCAGGGGTGCAGTGCTAGGGGAGCTCAGGGGCTGAGCCTCCCTTGTGAATGCCGAAAAGTAGCCAATTTTTACTTTTGCTATTCTTCTTCGCAGCGTTTTGCTCAAGAGCCCCCCTTGTTACTTCGATAGCACTACACCCCTGTCAACTCCCGTGCTAGTACAACCAACCACCACCATGTTAGGCACCAAAGAGTATTATTTGTATGCAGTACATTAAACAAACGCCAAAACTCACTTTTGCTAGAGAGCCTGAAGGTAACTATACTATATTACATCGTTTAAGATGATTTTAAGCAATATCATCACATTCACCTCAATTTATTCAAAGTATTTATATCAAATGCTTGTGTCTCGGTCTTTAAATCAATATTATGAACGAATAATTATATGGCTTATGTTGGCTACATTTTAATAGATACATGTATGTAGAATTATAATAACAAGACATTATTTACCATACATTAATGGTTGCATGTTTTGGCACACACACACGTCTTTAAAGGGGTTCAACAGTTCAACATGGTCATCGATAATAACATTATTGATGCATATACAAGATTGTTCAAGCCTTAGCATTTACGATAAATAGAAAATGACTGTGTACCCAGAGGTGGCGCCAGAAATCTTCCGACCGAGGGGTTTGAGCTTCCAACAAGGGGGCTAAAATGACTAAAATATGCAATTTTTGTACGTTACTTTGTAAAATTTGCTCCGACAATAACCCAAAATTTCCTCCGATAGGGGGGCTAAATGCTTCCGACGGAGGGGCTATAGCCCCCCTAGCCCTCTGTTATACAACTAGTTTTGTCTGTCGTGTATCATGTTTGTGGTTCGTTATTGTTAATGAGAATGTCTTTCGATGTTTGCGTCAGTCATTTTGTTTGTCATCGTGCCATCTCTATTTTAGTTGTTATTAGTCCATTTTTATTAGTCCATTTGCCGTTAATTTGTGTCATTAGGGTTTGTGTGCGTCACTCATGTTGTTAAAAGCGTATGTTCTTTCAGTGCAAGTCAAGTCGAGTCGAAGTTGTCGTTGAATGAAGTCGTTATGTTGTAATCGTTGGTTGCTACTAATTTATACATTCATTATTGAAGAATCTTGATTTAAAAAACGTTATTTCACATTGGTGACCACGACGTGACGAATTCGCAGAGAAAAAAATGGAAATGATTTCAACAGAACAATTCAGAGAAGTTCTGTTGGATATTATAAAGACCGTTGTATCTCACATGGCCGAAAGGGTGAGGTTGGCAGAGGAGAATGGGAGAAATTTCTTCGTGAATCGAACTAATGTCTATCGTGCTGAAGATGGCCAGCCCATTTGCTATTGTTGTTTGCGCGTTGGTCACGTTGCCAAATATTGTAGGGACAGGAAATTTTCTTTAGCATCCCAGGAGAAGTGTGATCAAAATGAACCTGTGATTGTTGCCTCGGTAGCTGAAGAGCGACCTCGGGTTACCTTTATTGGCAACATCAAAAGAAATGAGCCACACTTTCAAGATCTTCAAACTCGAGTTAAGAAATTGGAGGAGATTGTCAATGAATTGGAGTCACATAAACTATCACGACCAATGGTGACGCGACTGCTTTCTTCAAAACCAATGGAAGTTGACGAGGGTTTATTAGCCACAACATATGAAAAAAATTTGATTGACACTAAAAGAAGAGAAGGACCTTTACGTGTACATAATGTTGTTATAGCCTCGGATAGAGAACCGTATGGACGGAATAAACTTGGACAGGGACATTATTTCTTAGATGGTACTTGATTTACTCATTTCAGTAAAATTATTTGATTTGATTCTTCGTGCTGCCTTATAATACTTTTATGTTTCTTCCCCTTCGAGAGATCAAGCCAGGAGGCTTGCCTTTCAAAGGGGGGAGTAATGTTATACAACTAGTTTTGTCTGTCGTGTATCATGTTTGTGGTTCGTTATTGTTAATGAGAATGTCTTTCGATGTTTGCGTCAGTCATTTTGTTTGTCATCGTGCCATCTCTATTTTAGTTGTTATTAGTCCATTTTTATTAGTCCATTTGCCGTTAATTTGTGTCATTAGGGTTTGTGTGCGTCACTCATGTTGTTAAAAGCGTATGTTCTTTCAGTGCAAGTCAAGTCGAGTCGAAGTTGTCGTTGAATGAAGTCGTTATGTTGTAATCGTTGGTTGCTACTAATTTATACATTCATTATTGAAGAATCTTGATTTAAAAAACGTTATTTCACACCTCCCCTGGCGCCACCACTGTGTGTACCACAATCCAAATTTCAATCAAGCATAGAGACTATCAATCGATGACAATAGTTAGCAATAAGGCATTTCAAATCGTAGAAGGAACAAACACGGAGAAAACAAAGGTCAATTTGTAGCCAATTGCTTCTAAAAGTTAAAAAACCAAGAAATAATAAGTCAACATCGTGGATTTGACGTGCTTCTTTGCCCTCCTTTTGAAAACCCCTGAATTTTTCCAATGAAATAAAAAATTTGTTTCATAAATAAAGAAACTCGCGACTTTGAAGTTCAACTTATTTCATTTTGATTGTGGCAAATAGTTATAGTTGTTTTGTTTTGAGTGTATCCAAAATTTGGGAATATTTTTTGATAAGACGGCTTTTAACAACCATAATAACGAACTATAGCTGCTGTCACAAAGGCGATTTTCAAGAGGCCCAAAGTAAATGCAATTTCTCTTTTGTGTTTCATTTTCTTTATAACAAAGTGTTTTGTTAATGTAATAAACATTATTTAACTTGTACTTGATTTACACGCACATATTGGAACAGAGTTATTCGTAAACAACCTGTGCGTAAAAGGGGGCTCAGTTGAGCTTAAAAAAATCTAGTCTCAGTGAAGTGAGTACTTTATCGACTTCTCTGAAACACAACACAAAGTATTCAATGGTAAACAACAGAAAGGACAGGTCTTTAAAATGAATGCTGTTCTGACGAAGAAGTGATTTATATATTGACTAGGGTTATTAAATGCCATGTTACGTCTCCAATGATGATGCCAAAAAGTATCAACTATTTGTAATCACTATATAAATAAAGCATGCAATTGAGAAGTAGACTTAAATAAACAAGTATTTTTTTGCACTTGAGAAATGAACATCGCTATATCTTATTTAGAGTAATTAAGCCAAAGGGCTTTTATCAAATTACCAAGCAACTTTTCCTTCAGCAACATTAAGACCTCGTGCAATAAATTCTGTAGGAAACTCGGGAATCTAGGCTCCTTACAAAATGGCGACTTCCATGAAAGTTTCGTAATGAAATTTTAATAACTATGTGAACTTATTTGACAAAACTTCACTTATATAAATTTTTTGCTCCCTTTGTCTGTTGTCATATCAATTAAATTTTATACCCAACTCCCTCTCCATCTACAACATTGACTTATTTCGAAATAGCATGGACAGTGATACTCTGAGTACGGCAGCAAATAAATGAGAACTGCACCTGTGAAGCTGAAAATCTAGATCTGCTTCGTGTAAAGGATAACTAGGAGCCAAAGATTCTAAAATATCGCTTGATGTGACTAGATTCTTCTTTAACTTTGATGAAAATAAGTTCCACCTCTGAAATTGTCACAACCGAATTTTGAAACCTTCTTTTTTATTGTTACGACCTATGTTTAAGTTTTTTATGCTCTTTTCTAGGAATTTCTTTCATGGAAATTTCATTTGACTGAAAATAAAAAAGACTGGCTAGAACTTTAGTTATTTTTTGCAAAGTAAGATACTTCCTATATACAAATGTTTGAATGTATACCTTACAATATGTTTATTTTTTATTTCCCTGCAATACGGAATCTCAATTTAGGGCTTCTTAATTTCCTATAAATCATTAAATTTTCTATAAAAGTTTTCGCAACTTCTTTTAATCTGTAGCATCTGCTCATGAATATATTTTACAATCACTGCCAAAATTACTTGGAACATGCAACACTTTGCGTTTTTTTTCATTTGTTTTCCCGAATACTACTGCTTCCGTCCCCCTTTCCCCCCAAAACAATGTTGAAAGTACAGAAAAATATCAAACAAGGCAGACGAAATAGCATGCTCAATAAGCCCTTTCTTTTTTCATAGTAAATCAACATTGTTCCTGGAGGAAGAGGGGGGTGGCTGAATTTGCCTTGGAAAACCTATGTTTGTGTTCCAAGACTTTTGGCAGTGATTGTAGTTTAGCTACTGAAGGAATTGCTCCGTAAGAATTTGCCTTCATATTAATTCTCTTTTTATTTCTTTTTTATGTATCTTTATATTTAGCTTGAAAACTGTACTCAATTGCGTCGCTTGACCTTTTAAACTAGGGGGTGGAGGGTCATCAGTAGAAAAATTTACGGACAAATACATAGTTGAATTTAGCTGCTATTTCACCTACTGATAGATTATTTTACCGACAAATTAAAGATTTTGTTGACAAACTGAAGGTTTACCGACGAATTCATGAAGTATTTGGGGGGTGTTACACCCTTAACAACCCCGCTAGCTACGCCCCGCCCCTCCTGATTGTACCGTTTGTTGTTGTTGTTGATTGTACCAAGTTTGTTGTAATCCAAGGTCAGGAATAAACGGGAGTTGAAATAAACTAGGGGTTTAACAAATTAGGAGGAGCAGATCCTTATGAAGTTTAAGAATGGCAAAAAGTAATTTCAAGGAGATTTCAAATTTCTAATTTGTTGTCTAAAATTTTTCAGTACAGCGTTGGAGGGTCCTGAACAAGGACTGTGTGTTGTTGCCGTTGTCGTCGTTGTGTTTTTGGTGCAGCGTGGCGTGTCTTCTGTTAATATGGCTATCAGACAAGATCCGCGTCTTATTGTAGTTGTAGTTTGTGCTGTCGCCCTAGCTTATTGGCTTATAGTTCCTCGGGGCGATACAAGAAGTGCAGTCAAAAATAAAGTTGGAGACAAAAAGGAAAGCTCTGTGCACAAAGGCAAGGACGAGGCAAGACCAGGAGGGCATCATGCTCACGAGGGGCTGGGTCTTGGTCATATCGATCACATGAGAAGTGCTACACAAATCGAAAGCAAAAGGATGGCTGATCAGGAAAAAATTGCACGTTTGCAAAAAGATTTCGAAAATGCTCAAAAAGAAATTGAAAAACTGAAAGATGAACTAATTTCAAAGGAAGGCCTACTGCAACAGGCCTCGGAAAAACAAAAGGAGGCTGAAAGTAAACAAAATGTTGAAAGCAAGAAGTCAGTTAGCACACAGACTGATGGATCTATCAAATTCAAAGCCTTTTCCGGCCACAGGATTTTTCATCTTGATCTTAAAGGATCTGCTCCAAAATTATCTTATCTTAGAAAGCTTATCCCATTTCTAAAAAGCTATGGGGTAACTGGAATACTTATGGAATACGAAGACACATTTCCTTTTGAAGGTGATCTAAGTATACTGAAGTCAAAGGATGCCTACACAAAGGCAGAAATACAAGAACTTCTTGGTATTGCAAAGGAACTCGAGCTGTTAGTGATACCGTTGATGCAAACATTTGGTCATCTTGAGTTTGTTCTGAAACACAAGAAGTTTGCACACTTGAGAGAAACTGAAAAAATAACTAATTCAATTTGTCCATTGAATAATGATTCAAGAGTATTGATAAAGAAAATGATTAAACAGATACTCTCATTGCATGAGAATGCAGATTGGATTCATCTTGGGGGTGATGAGGTGTGGAATTTGAAATCTTGTGACAAGTGCAAAGAAAGCCCCATGTCCAAGGCAGATCTCTTTCTACACCACATGATCCCATTATTTGAGTTTGTAAAGGAAAACACACATGGGAAGACCTTACCGATAATTTGGGATGATATGATGAGAAACTGGAAGGTTGATCAACTGAAATACATTGCAAAACATGTTCAGCCTATGATCTGGGCCTATGTTCCAGATCTGAAGAGTTACTACAAGTTTCCAGTTGGGATGTGGGACAGGTATTCTCAAGCATTTTTGAAAGTATGGATTGCAAGTTCATTCAAAGGAGCTGACAAGCCTATATCTAACTATGTGCCAATTTCAAATCATGTTCAGAATCATTTGTCATGGCTTAAAATTATCTCATCATTTCCGAAAAACATCCAAGTAGTTGGGATAACACTCACTGGGTGGAGCAGATTTGATCACTATGCATCGATGTGCGAGCTTCTTCCAGCTGCCATCCCATCATTAGCATTTTGTCTATCTGCTCTTCAAAAAGGATACTTTGATGAAGAGCTTCAAAAAACTGTTTCGGTTAGGCTTGGCTTTAAAAAGACTTTACCAATTTCAGTCACCAACTTTAAGGCTTTAGAAGTTGAGTCTGGCAATTTTCCTGGCAGTGATGTGTTTGAGTTAGTTTCAAAATTTGAAAAGGCCAATGGATGGTTCAATTCAGGAAAAGTGAGAGAAAATGGTTGGCTAGGGCCATTTAATGTTGAGGATAATCACCTAAGTGCCTATCAAATTGAAACTATTGGAAGGTCAGCTGATGCTTGTATTGACATACTGAAGAAGTTGGAGCCTCAAGCAGACACTGTGCTCTCAAAGTATTTCAGCAATAGAGTGGTAAATGAGTGGATCAATGACAAGATCAAAAGGAAGCTGATGGAAGCAAAGGCAATGAGAGAAAATGCAATCAAAATCATAAAGAAACATCAATTGTAGTTTTGAAACATTTTTTGAGGGAAAACTTTGATGAAAATGCATACATTTCACAAAATGCACACAGTTTCAAACTTTAGCTACATGTCCAAATTTAAAGTGGTTTGTAATTACTTGGGTCAAAAGAAGGAATTGAAGAGAGTGTTGAAACCATAATAACCTATTTGGTTTTTTTTTCAATTTGGACCAAGTGATCCACAAAAAGGACAAGAGTATCTCTAAATGTGAACAAAATTGTTAGATTTATTGCATAATGTACATTGAAAGGTCTTTGAGTTTGGTAAATGGAGTTAAGGACAGATAAAAATTACAGTGCTTTGATAAGGAAAGTGAGTTATTTCAAAATCACCCAGAGCTGAATAGAAATTTTGTGAGTTTAAATTTTTTGATGCCATAAACCTTTAAGAGCTAAAGCATTCTAAAAAGTTATTACTGCTTCGAGGATTTTTTGCTGAATAAAATCTTCCCTCGCATACAGAGAAATTTTAAAATTTTTCAAGGTTTTTTTTTATTACCAATTTATGACATTAATAATGCAGGGTATTTACACTTTGAATTATGGAAAATTACAAGGAAATACATCTGTAGAATTATACTTTGTTGAATACAATGCTCATTTTTGGTCTAACTTATGTTAATTCAATAATCCAGCGATTCAATTTATCTAAGTGAAAAGAAGTCGTATTTTATTTCTTGCAAAGACACTGGAGAAGAGCATAAAGCAGACTATCAGTAAAATTTCAGATTGTGAAGAACGAGACTTCTCAGTTCTTTATAATTTCAATTTAATCCATTCACGTTTTTAGTATCTTGCTGAGAGTGTTGTTACATCGCATAACTCCTAGTTTTCAAGCTTTCTCTTTTTTTCGTTGAGCCATTTGTCAGATTAATTAGACAATGCCTTTTTAAATAGTTATAATGGCCTTAGTAATTTTGAACTTATTTATTGATGTTATAGAAATATGCCGCGAAAGGTAATCTTTAATGTATTACCAATAATTTTATTAACTTTTTGCTGATAAGTCTGTTTATATCTGCATCGTGGGTACACTTGGGCGTTGTGGGTAGTGACTCTTAGAAGAGGCAGAGCTTGCAACTTTGCGTCTCAAGTGCATGCATAGTTTTTTTATAAATGGAGCAAGACATGAAAAACATTATGTATATGTTGCAGCATTAGTTTTACTGCTTTCAACAAGCCGGACAGAGAAAAGCAAGCATCCATACTGGAACTTGGATAATCGTGCTCTTTTCCTTGTTTTTTTAAATATATCTTCTTTCTTATGCCTATCTGATCAGTTCCTTTGAACTTTTTTCCTTTTTATGAATGATCAATATAATTTCGCCAAACAGATACAAATTTTCCGTCAAATTGCAGAATGGTCAATGATGGGGAGCACATGCTCCCAGCCACGATGCCCCTGGACATATTTTAAAGACAGAAGTACTGATGCAAAAGCTCGATCATGAGCTTTATAAGAAAGTTTACTGGTAAGGTGCTGAAAAATAATGGAAGCATGATATATCAAATGGTACAGTAATTTTAAAAAAGTATTGGGACACCTTCGAACTTTCGAAAACTTTTTAAGCGATAAATTTAGAAAAGACTTCAAAATCTTTTGTCATTAATTAACTACGACAGCAATTTCCATTAAATTTCGGAAGATATTGGTACTGTATCGAAGCGTTATATGGACGCCAAAAATTCAAAAAATTCCAACGGTACATTTTTAGGCCTTGAAACGTAAACACATAAGACTATAAAAAATAAAGGGCTACTATGTTTCGAAAAGTGCTTGCAATTTTTTTTGTGCCTAAATTACGGATAACATTATCATGAAATTAAATTAATGTTGCTTTTGCGGTGTGTAAAAAGTTTTTGCAGACAAGAACAGTAAGGCCCTAGACGCACCGAACAAGATTTCAGGAAGAACTTCTGACACACTTAATCTCTAATGTTCATAGAGGAAAGGGATTAAGCTTGTCAGTACACAAATGCTGATTTGCCAGTGCGGCCACTAAAATTACCACTGAACCAAATTCACTAATCTCTCGAAGGTTCTGTCGTCCTGCCCCAGAGCAGTACCTCTGGAAAACGGAAATGATTAGCAATTAACGCATTTTTCTGGTGCCACACAATAGCCAAAGTCAAATCGTTCTTTGTTTTAAACCACATTACATTAGCTCAACAGCAAACAACCATTTCACACACGAACTGCAGCGGGCTCAAATTTCCAAGCGGAAATGAGATTAGGTACCTTTGTCAAACTTGAAAAAGTATTCTCGATTTTCCACTTTGACAAAGATTTTTCAGTGCGTCTATGGCCTCAGAATTCTACCAAGTGTTGGCAGACGGAATAAATTTATGATACCAAAAGACAAAAGCCCAGAAGGGTACTCCCGTTATGGCCTGACAGGGGGTCCAGTCGATTTGAGGGTTTTACCAAACGGCTAAAATAAGACAAAATTCGAAGGCCCTGAATCTGCTTCTTAACCAGTCCATAGTCAATAGAAAACATATTGTTAATTATAATAATGTTTCATTGACTTTAAATTTGAGTGATTTTGCAACTATTAAAAACACAAAAACTTCTTTTAAGCAAAAAACTAACTTCCTATATCTTCATTGCTTTTATGTTAAAGTTGTGTTTCCATAGAAACTGCTCTTAAACGAGGCAGCCGTATTTACAGGGAACCTGTGCGCCCAGTCCCTTTCAACAAAAGTTTGGTATTTGTTGTCTTATGGTTGCGAATGGAACGGAGCTGCGATAAACGAATAGCCAGCAGAGTTCATATAAAAGAATACCGTAAATAATCTAGAGATATCAAGAGCTTCAGATGGATTATTATGCGTAGAGGAGCATATTCGTATCCTTCACAGTTGTATTTGTCATAATTTCCGTGCGTTTTTTATCTGTTTTAGTAAGTCTTTGACTTTGAAAACCGGATTCATTTTGTTAATATTAAATGATTTCGTCATTTGATATTCGATAGATTAAAAGAGAATAGAAATTAAAGCATAAGACAACAGAAGTTTTCAACGAAGAGTCTGTCTTTCAATGGGCCTAAAACTAATTATACTTAGTCATGTTTTTTGTATCCTAGTAACTTGTCTTTTTACTATGAAATGGATATCTTAACATGTTTTGGAACCTGTTTTATTAACCTTGCAACAAAAATTACTGTGAATATCTATCATATACAGGACCCACGCCACGAATTTGAAAGTAGAGGGGGCAAGGCTAGCATAGGTAGGGGGCCAATGCTTTAATTCCCTTTTACTGCAGCTAAAAACTACTTGCTTCACAAAAAATGGGGGGGAGCATGGCTACCCCGGTGGCCCTGTTAAATCTTACTTAAAACTCAAACTTTTCATTCACCGAACAGATTTAAACAAAGAACAGAATGTGAATGAAAATGAAAAGAAGATCAAAATATTATTATTTGGTTAATATAATTAGAGATGATAATAATTGTTATACTAAAACACAATAGTGAGGGGCATGGTGGTAATATATGTTTAATGATAATATTCATAATCAGGTTCAAATGAATATATTAATTCAACTTTAAAAAATAGTTTTTCATAATGAAGGACCCTGTTTATATAGAGACAGATATGCTTTACATTTCCTGGAGGTATTGAGAAAGACCATGTGCTGCTTTTTAAAATCATACCTCCTTTTTGCCAACTATTCATAAAGAACGTGGAAAATCTTAAGTAAAGTATCAATTCACATTAGAAGGTCACAAAAGATGCAAAAGCATTAATTCAGCTAAATGGCAGATGAAGTCTTGCATTATCAACCTTTCTTTATGCCTGTGAGATCTAAAACATGCTTTTCCTCATAGGTGCACAATGAACTTCAGCATTGTGCATTTTGATCTTTTCTATAAAATCAACCAACAGATAAAGAATCTTTAACCAAATGTATACAGATTCTATTAAAAGATTTATTATTTCTTAAAGGTACTTATACAAGTAAAATTCTGACATGCCATTTCAAAGTATGTAATCCATAAAAGCTGTTAGGGAAATATTCCTCTTGAAGTGGAGAAGACATCCCTTGCCATATCCTCATATGGTCATCAATAAGTCACTGTGTCAAAGTGCCAATCAAAATATTGCAGGAAATATTTAAACACAGAGCTGGTGAACTATATAGCAGGTTTGAGCCAAATAAAAGTTTTGATCCTTTTAAACTTTTAAGAAAAATCAATGTAATGGTCACTGATTTCTTTCAGATGAATAATGCTGCTAACAGAGAACTGTTTTTCAATGATTTGGCATTGTGGGTTTGATTTATTTTTTTGATGCTAAAAATCTTATAGGATTTCTACAAAATACAAATTTTTGCTTTCCTGTTTAATCTGGCTTTATGCTATTGCCCACACACTTTTGGTAGTTGTTGGTTTTTTAGCTTAGTACACATACTATCCTTAATTTAAAATTAGAAATAAATTCAGAGCCTTGGAAGCTGAAAAGCTAACTGAATTAAAATCAGGGCATAGATATTCACTCCATACACAAAAAGAGCAAGAGAAGAATTACATCAGAGAAACCAATAGAAGGAGAAGGTAAGAAATGTTTATAATAGATCCTGAATGTGATAACCTGAGCCTCTATTTATTTAGCTATTCAAGAAATTTGCCTTGCGAGAAAATCAATGCTGGTATTTTAATGTATTTTTAAAACCATGTGTAGACCAAAAAATTATCCTATTCTGGCCATTTCTGTTAAATAGAAAACAGGGCTCCTCAAATCTTGAAAATGAATGTATTTAAATGTATTAATTGACACAAACAAACAATGCAAATATCCTTGAATGGTACAAGTTCAATTTGATGGAATTATGTTTATCAGAGGTTATATGCCTTTAGAGGTTATAGATATAAATTTTCTTATGCAATAACAATGATCAATGCCCTATAAGCAGAGCTGAACACCCAGGTCCTAGCAACTGTTGTCTGATGATTGCTTTAAGCTTAAAGCTCAAACTTAGAACTTAGAACCATCCTCTGGTCATTTGCCAAGGAATAAGAGAAGGGATACATATTAGATAAACAGATAAAACATAGGAACAGGGGAAAACACACACAGTGTCAACATTGTTAAAATGGCTTCGAACGGATGAATTTAGAAGATCTCTAGCATTTAATGAAAATTTGAGAATATGGCACTTGGTTTGCATTTACTTTATTTGAAAAGTAAGGGTTATTGATTTACATTTATTTATATGGATTTCTTTTACATTAAGATCATTGTCCAAGACCTTAATTTCCTATGTTAAGCTAACAGACTTCCCCTGTGCTTGCTATCATTTTTCTTCTAATAGCATAAGATTGTGTGATTTCAAACCAGCTGTCCTCACTGTTGTCAGGAAAAAGATTGATATTAAGAACCACACCTTTGTATATTTTTTGTATCTCATTTGGTTATATGTACCTTTGTGTCTCATGTGGGGTTTCACATTTTGTCCTTTTCTCTCACTTGTGACAACATTGAATTTTCAAGAATTGATCTTAGTATCATCATTTTTTTAAAATAAACAATTCTGTTCTTTTTTTCTATATAATTGAAGTTATTCACATCATAAATTTCTTCTAAGATCCACTAAGCTGTGATCCTTTATATCTTATGACTGTTCAATTAATAGCAAGGTGTCAGAATCCACACCATTACAACATTTTATATATTTCTTATAAAAACTAGATAAGTCTTATTATCACTTTTGCTGACTTTTTCAAAAAAAGTTTTAATTTCTACTTTACTAATTTCCTTTGAGCATGTTCATATTAAACTTGGTTTTTTAGAAATCTTGCAGAGAGAAAACAGACTATTGCTGAAATTGAGGAGAGTAGAAGACAAAAGGTACTTGCTGCTAGAAGAAAAAGACAACTCGAGGCAACTAATAAGTTTCAAAGGAGCCCAGTTTCAAAATCCAAGAGAACTGAAGATGGCCCAGGTAAGGCAACCTACCTGTAGAGTGTAAATTTACACTTTATCACAGAGTAGATCTTCAAAATTTTAAAGTAGATACTTTACCCAACTCTTTCTCTGTAAATTTACTTTATACTCTGTACAAAAAAGTATCATTTAAATCCTAAGAAACTGAAATTTGATAAAGTGACAGAGTCAGAGAGAAACGAGGGGAACAACCTTTGTAGAATAAGGTCCTCAAGATTTGTGCAAACTTCTGAATCTGTTGCTTTATCAGCATCAAAAAGTGCGTGTCCTAGAACAAAAATAGGGCATGATTTTGAAAAGAGTGTGGTCCAAAAATCCACCCTCCCCCTAACAATTTTTCGGATGCTGATACAACCGCTGTCTAAAGAATTCCTTTTTGCTAAACCACAAAAGAGCATAATTTAGCACAGGAAATTTTGAAAATTTTATGTGGAATTTCATTGAGAATTGAGAAAACACAAGACAGATCTCTTGACCTTCATGTCATAAGTTGATTTCTTTTCATATTTCCTGCATTTTCTTTGAATGTATGTTCTTTTATCTTTACGCAGATAGTCACACTCTGCAAGATGGTCTCTATAATGTGAGAGGTCATGTTGTTGAGATTAAAAATGGAACACGTGTGCCATCTGCAGAGATTCATGCTCAAGGAATACCCATGAGAAGCAACAGTGGAACGCATGATAGAAAAACCAATGATTCACCGGCCAATTATGACTATCGAGCTAAAAACAGTATATACTCCGGCAAGGAGTCGTTGTTACGTCATCTAAGCGGGTTAGCCCACCAGACAGTTGGCCTAAAAGGTGAAGATGAAAAGGACTCTGTGCCACAAGTAGAGAATGGCTTGATTAGCCAGCAGGACCCTTACAGTGAAAACACTAACCGTCAATGGTATGGCAGAAGACAAACAGGCCTGGCTAGCTCTGCCATAGAATCTCACCAAAATGATGATAAAAACGGGAAAGATATACCACCAATTATAATGTCACCATCTGATGGCAGCTTGTCAAGTACAGACAGCCTTGAAGTCGCTGACGCAAATCATTCTCGGAGTGTAACAAGGACGCCTAAAAGTAGCTTGAAAAGACAAAATGCGCGCGAATCTTCGAAAAAAACGAAACGGAAAGTTAAGTTCAATAATAGCATTGAATTCAATGATGGCTTTATTTGGATGTTGAAAGATAACGAGCAAAAACCATTACAGCTTCCTACTCCAGCTACTGCAAGTACACCAGTTGTCGAAGAGAAATCGTCTCTGTTTCCTGTAGAGGAGAAGCCAGGTTTTGATAGTGGACATCAGTTTACGGCCGGAACATCACAGGTCAACCCTTCAGCTCGTGGTGAGGATTATTCGTATCCAGAGTCTGTTGACTTGGCTTTACCACGTCAAAGTAACGTCGATCAAAGCGAAAGAAAATGGACATCAGAACAAGGGAACACCGAGAAAGGGCCAGAAGAAAATTCTGCAAATCATGTTGGCCGTGCTAATCTATATGACAGTTTGGAGTTATATGGCTCGAAGGGGGATAGCAATTCAAATCATGACAATGGAAACGAAAACATACTGAGAGATAGCTTAGAGGATGAAGACGACGAGGAGGAAGGCTACTTTTCTTCTGATAAAGAAAAACAAAACACTATAATCGAACGAGTTACCAACGACCAAGCAGAATCAAACAGAAACCTCCTAAATGGCGAAAGAAAGGTTGAGTCAAATCCTATAGGTTTGGCCCAAGAAAACAGAGTGCATATGCGAAAAAATGATCAGCATCATGGGGAACACGGGGGTAAGGCAGTGATTTCGTGGCAGCACAATGAATTTCATAGTGGCCACTACGACGGTGGTCGTGTTAATCCGCATAAAGCAGAAGCCAATCTACAAGCTGTAGCTAAAGACTCCATGCCGAGAAAAGGTTTAAATCACCTTATAAATGAAACCGAAGATTGGCGTTTGATGAACAAAGATCATGAAGATCTCCTATCCAAATATCCACATTCTAAAGGTCAACTGGACATTCTTGCAGCCCAAGATGTTGCTCATTCGAGATTAGACCACTTCTATAGTAAGCCTTCGTATACATTTGGACATTCAGCTTATCCTTTCAAAGAAACTTCTACCAATAATGAAATAAATAATAACCCGAGGGATGTTAGACAACCAAGTCAGAAAACTGCTCTCGAAAATCCTCAGTCTTCTGGCAGTACCGGGTTTAGTCACACTGCTGGGGCTCAGCCAATTTATGTTCCTCCACACCAAGATCCTGTAGCAAAGCATCAAAGTCATTATATTATGAATGGAGCTTCGACGTACAACGAAACAAAGGTTTCTTCCTATAATAGTCCACATCCTACTGTATCCTTGCATAAACATACTCATGTAGACGTTTATCCTCATGGATCTAATTCAACATCAGCTTACCCTGTGAGCAGTTACACATCTGCAAGTACAAATCATACAGGGACTGCCTTTGCTGCATCGGCGTATGGTGTACCTGATTACAGAAAGATGAATCAGCCGTCGACTGAAAATACCACCAACGTCTTGAAAGGTGACAGAACTACAACGTACAATGACAAAACAGCGATTAATTTTGAAATGGCTCTAGGAGCCCAGAGTCAAAAGAACATGGATAAAACTGAAGATGACGAAGAAGATGAAGTTATCAACAACGTCAGAAAAAGTTTAGCAGAATTGCAATTCAGCAGCAATTGGAGGCCAGGGCCACATTCAACAAACAACCAAGAGGAAAAGGTATCTCCCCCCGAGCGAGGATTTGATAAGAGTTTTCGACCTTCAAACAAAGTCAAAGGATTAGAGCCAGATGTAGTCGACAATGGAGACGAGATTAAGCAGCAAAGTAAAATCGAAGATACATTTACGGGCAAGAGTGGTATCCCTGTTCGTGTTGCCAGTGCAAAAAAGTCAGAGTCTTCATGGCAGGGAGTACCTGGAAGAACGCAGCAAAAGGCTGGCATCGTACCACACCCACCGTCAAGTACTAAAGGGCTCTTTACAAGAAGGCACTCAAGACAGGAATCTGCAAAGAGTAGAAACTCGCCAATGCGGGTCGTCAACCCAAATAGAGATGAAAATCAATTAAAAACACTTGCTACAGGCAATGCTAATCCAGTAAAGGAATCCGATGGAAAAGCAAGTGGGTTTTCGAATAGTGAGAGATCAAGTAAGAGCTCTGTTGTGCAAAGAAGGCAGCCAGTGTACAGATCAGAAATACCTAATGGAATCACGCAATTAGATTCTGAGCAGCGAAATTGGTCTGAGCAAAGTCCGGACGGCAAGCTCAATAAGACACCAACGGATGACGAAATCAACGAGCTTTGGTATAATGTCAGACATTGCTTAAGTGCAAAGCCACCACATAAAGCATCGTCTGACAGCGTATACGTGGTGCCCACGTGGAAGCAAAACCGCACGTGGTCCGGGTCGCGCAGAGGGAGGACGAATTCGCAGCAACAATCGAACCTCCATACGATGCCTGCAAACAGGCATAATCCTGGCTTGCCATTGAGACGTTATGGATCCCATGAAAATCTCTCTAGACGGGAGAATTCGTTCGACAACTTTATTGGTCACCCTAAATCTCGCGTACAATCCGCACTTTTATCGCAGAGGTCGAATAAAGAGAGAATAAGTACAAATTTCAATGCATTTTCTACAAAGAAACAGACTAGCAACGAGCCTGTGCAAAGTAAACGTGTCCCAAATGTTTCTACGATAAAAGCAAATGACAGTAAGTATTGTTAAACTTTTATTGTTTTTGGGTAACTGTAGGACCCTGTCTTTCTAGAAGTATTTATTTCTAGGACTTCTGTCCTCGAGTCAAATCGTTGATACGTCGAATAAAAACCGTGTTCATTTGTCACATCGTTTTGAGGTGACCTTCTACCTATTTTACCACACATTTCCGCTTTTTAGGAAGTTTTGTAGACACAGGCCCAAATTATATTCAATATTTTTCGAAGACTTCATCTGTGCACAAAATTTCTTGTGTTACCTGTGTATTTGTATATTTGAACACTGAAAGCTGAAAACCAACCTAACTCAAGGACAAGCCATTTTTGTTGAAGCATATTGTTCCAGCAAGTGTTGGCTTGAACAAAAAAGCTTCAAACCCTAAGCTGAAATCTCAGTGTAAACTTAGATTTTGACTGTCTTAATTTATCCTGTAGTGTCAGAGAGTCTGGCCTCGTTCTTGGCATTGGAAGCCATGTGTCAGCAAGAATCGCTGTCTCCACAAAGAACAACTGCCTTGCTAAAAGCCTCTGAGATTGCTTATAAGGAAATTCAGGATGAAAGGCGAAACCAAGATCCTGCTCATTATTATGCTTCATCAAGGCGTCAAGGTTTGTTGCATTATTTCCTGTTTTGACATCACCGTTTTCGCTACCCTATAGAAAACCAAACGGGGGAGCGTCTCTCCATTACTATCTTCTATTTCCGCGCACGAATGTATGTGGCTCCAGTACCTAGGGTACGTATTCGCATACAAGAGGTGTAGTCACATCGAGAAGAAGGATGAGGAAACTGCTCGAAAAGCATAGCTTTCCGGAGCCCTTAAACCTACCCTCAAAATCTTGGTCGTAACAAATACAAGAAAAGATCAATCAGGGGTTTTTAATGAGTATTTTTCTTTCATTTTCAACCCCGGGAAGTTGATTTGTAAGTTTCCAGTAGAAGAGTTGCAAGACTTGTCACTTACTGTCAGGGTGAACCTACCTACTTCTAGCAAAGTCAGTTAAATCTGTTGCGAATTGACCGAGACAGTCAAAGACTTGGATTTGCTAATGAATTACAATTGTTTTAGCTAAGTTCGTTGATTTTAGAACCAAGAACAAATTGTAGTGATTTTGTAAGAGCTTGTACTCATGTGATAATCTGTGCAGATTTTTTAACACGTTTAACTGTGTTTGCACATTGAGAGGTACGGTTATAATTCCAATAGATTGTAATGACGTCATCCCTTTAAATGTACTTATCAGTATCTTAAAGGCTGGCAGAATTTTTCTCTCAAAGCCTTTCATTCGGTAAGATATTTACTAACTTCAGTCTCTTCATCATTTCTGGCCTAATGGTGAGAGTGACATCAGGAAATGGTCGTAGGTATTTTGCTGTCATTGATTACACACTGAAAACAGAATAGCAGCTTTTATATCTTTTTCTCGCACAAAATGGTGACATTTTAAAAATGTCTCACTTCAGAGCCCACTGCACTTTCAATTGAAGAGAGGAAGATAATGGAATCGCTAGAACGGCTCAATAGTCGACTAAGAGGTTTGTCTTGAGTTGTTTATTCTAGATATCCTAGTATCGAAAATATAACCATATTATTCAAACTTGAATTTACAGATTTAAAAGGGCTCCTTGCTTCAAACTCTTTCCATTTTTCAAGTGATCTTACAGATATCTGATGTTTTATATTCTGGGGTGTGCCAGAAAGTGGATTTTTGCCGTATGGTAAATCGAGACTCTTTTTTTCCACTAAGAAAGGGTTTTATGTAGCGTTGCAAGATGAATCGCAGTATGTTAAAATAATATAGTAATATTTTATTATAGAGAAGTGTTTTTGAAAAGTGAAAGTTTTTCTTGCAAGTGTGGATTTATTTCTTCTAACATAGTACCAATGAAAGCCATGCATTATTACACGTCTCGACGAGAAAATTTGATTTCGAACGATGATAGAACTTTTGCTAGAGCCAAGAGAAACAGGAACAGAATACTGTAATAAAGAATATTAAAGACTCGTTTTTCTATGTTTCCAGTAGAATCCTTGTACTCATTGTTGGTATGGGCCATAGAGTCCTTATGTTAAAGACTTATAGACTGATAGCGATTCGTTGACGTGTACATCCCTTAGTAATTAGCAGTGAGTGGTAATTTTTTTACAGAAAAGGAAGCAGAAAGACGAAAGACAGAGGCTGATACAAGAAGGAACCAGTTGCAATACACGGAGAACATTCGGGTATATGAAGAATTTCTTTATTTAACTTCATTATATATAAATGATTTCCATTTATAAATAGACAGTATTTAGAGATATTTTATAACTAATGAGCAAATATTTTGTAACTTATTATCTTTTTGTAATGTAGATACTTTTTGACATGTCAGTTTGAAAACTAAAATAAAATAAAATGACTGAACAAAAAGAATCTGCATTTTAAATTGAATTTCAACCTCTTTTCCTTATTTTATTTCCGCAGAGAGGAAGAAAGATGTCAGGTGAAAGCTCAAGGATGTCAGCGATGAGTGAATTTTCAAGAGTTAACGACCCTCAGTATCGATATTAGGTGAATTTTGTGTACATATGTACATATTTATGTAAAAATTATGTATATTTTCCTCATTAGTGTTACAACCAACAAAGCCTGGTATCAATTTTGTGTTTGCATAATGTTAATACAAAATATTATGATTATGATTGGAATAAATTCGAAATAATTTAGGTGCATCTTTGTCTTTATTGAAAATTAATTTTGAGAGCCCGCCAGCACGAAAACGTTTGTAAATAGGAAAATCGGTTGGTTCAAAAACCTAGACAAGGAAATCTAGAAATTTTCTTTATAGGTAGACAGATATCGAAAAATGCTATTTTTCCTCTAGCATAAGACAAAATCAGTTTTTATATGAAAAACCTGCAGTAAGCCAAAATACCGTGCTGCATGCTAGAACAAAGGGAATTTACTAAACAAGTCTGCACTTTGATGTCATATCACATGGATTTGAATCCTTTAAGACATTCATGGATTTATTTAGCAGGTACTATATTGCATAAAAGCTCTCGGTTGCAGTAGTGGCTCTTTAATTAAAGAAATGTGAATATTCGATTGATAATGAGAATTTGCAATAGCTGTTAGTTACAAAATATTTTTGAAATATTGATTCTCTACTTTTCTCTTAAACATAGCAAGTCTCCTTCTTATGAGATGGTAGGCAGAAATAAAGCTTTGATATTTAAACAAGATGTTTATGTTTTTGTCTTTTATTTTCCTTTATGCTGCTCGGTGTTCAAACAAAAACAGAGCCAAACAAATAATCTTTGCACCTTTTCTACCGTAAATTTGATTACCCCTCCCCACCAGAAGATCAACTATTCAAGGACACTTGATATTTGATGTATTTCAGATTAATGTATATTTGATGTATTTCAATCAGGTTTTCTGCCTTCTTGTTGGTCCAATACTTGAGCCTATTAATATAACGTTACAGCACTGCGGCCCATGCATTTTACACCGCGAAAGCAACATTTGCGGAAAGTCACCTTGCATGTTTTACTGTAACTTTACTTTCCACAACATTACTGTTCACTTTGATCGATTTGTAGTGCTATAGGCAGTAGCGGCGCCACGGTGGGACTGGGGGGACACGTCCCCCCCAGTTCTCAGCAGAATCAATTTTGTATTTCGTCTAAATTCGATGAGAAAATGTTGGGGGAGGGGTAATATTTTGACACCGTACTTTTTGTGATGTAATCCTATGATTTTCAAACTGCCAATTTTCAAACAAAAGTTTGTCACAGGCGTTCCCTTCGGATAAAATTGGCGTTCCCTGTTGGTAAAAGGGCGTTTTCTGGCGGTTAAAAGGGTGTGGCTTGAATTTTTTTGGTTTGTCCCCCCAGAGCTTAGTGGCTGGCGCCGCCACTGGCTATAGGCATGATCACCAAACACTTACTGATATGGAATCCAATATAGCTTTATTGAATTCGTCTACTTATTTCTGTTCCTCGTGCAATGCTACATATCGCTTACATCTTCGCCAATTTTTTCTCTTTTTTCTTGTTATCAAAGAAGAATATCTGTAGAAAATATTGATGCAATAAATGTTTTTATTGTACAGCACGATGTATATAGACTATTTTCCTTTCATCCTTAATAAAGATTATATGATGATATGTTTTCATTGAAGAACAGCCACAAATCATGGAAGAATATAACATTATTTTTCATCTGATGCAAACCTTGTTCGTCTTTATTGTCTTAGGTCTTTCACTGTGTTTCTTAAAATGCATGAATATCAGCAGATATCTGTTACTTTTGGATGCATTTGAAATTTTGAGCCCAACCTATACGTAAGTTAAGAGAACATATTTTTATATGTCTACTTATTCGAACTGGGCGACACAACGAGTGTCGGACGAAAAGTACTCCAGAATGATACGATATTATTCCGCTCTTCCATGCTTCTTTCAAATTTTATTTTGTTAAATTTAGGTACCAAAGGCTTATTATGTTGAATTTATAATCACCCAAAATCCTCGATTTTTGTGGTACCAAAATGGTGTCCCAGTTTTCCCTCGCTCAACTCGCCCCCTCTGTCTTACAACCCTATCTGCGCTACTGAAGAAGAGAACATTGGAATTGTTTGACCAAGTTTGTAGGCACAGCGACTCTCACATACCGTCCTAGAGGGGTTCCGTTCAGAGGCGGATCCAGAGCAAATTTGAAGGAGGGGCAGTTGGTAGTGGGGGCGCTGAACAATTTTCAAAAATCAGTTTCCAGAGTACGGTGTATACAACAATTTCAGATACCTTTTCAGAATAAACAACATAACTTTGAGGTAATCCTTGAAGCAAATTAACCTATCGGTCCAAGAACCTTTTTCATCTGATTGTAATCCTTTAAAAGGCGCGCAAAATTTCCAAAAAGGGGCGCCAGACTTGCTTCAACACGTTGAGGGAGGGGCAACTGCCCCTAGTTGCCCTCCCTTAAATCCGCCACTGGTTCCGTTGAAGGTAGACGCAAGCAAGGCAGCTCCAATTGATTTAGATTAAAAATATTACCAAATGGACAGGTCTAAGCGCAGTGGAAGCAAGCAGAAAAGTAAGGAACAGGGCGGCATGGAGGAAGATTGTCTATAATTAGTGAAGGGTGCTCCCTCGACTTGATACAGGTCAAGGAATTAAAGACTAAGGACAAAATGCACATGCGCATGGCCCAACCGGCATCGAAGGTCATGTCTGTCTGCAGGACCAGATGCACGCACTATCAAAAAGCTTCGTTTTGCATGCCATCCATACGAGTACACACTTTTAAAAGACTATTAAAAGTTAAAAATCGCCGAAATTTAAGAATAATGCGAAGCTCAAGCTTCATCAAGAATTAATTTTTTGTTTATTTGCGTCTTTTGGAAAGCAAATCAAATGCGAGTTCCACGCTATATGTTTTGAAATTGACGTATTATCCGACCTTCGCTTAAAAATTTAAGAATAATCTTAGGTTCAAGATATAAAAATTAACAATGTTGAGGCTCAGGAAAAATTTAGGTATTTTTATGAAAAAATGTGTAGTAAAAGGAGGTTTGCATGTGGAAGAAGTCGCTGAAATGACTCTACTATGCAGGCGTGTGCTCTCGTTAAGAACTGCCATACTCTGCAGACTGGGGGCCCTGCAAAGCCTTTTAACCTTCCTAACTCGTGCATGAGTTATTTGACCCAGGCACAGAATAAATAGGTGAGGGTGTAATGTGATGTGACAAAAGCGGAAGTGACTACATGGTTGTTCTGCACGAGTTCTGCCTGTGTGATTTGTCTTTTGCGAATAATGGTACACTCAACGTCCAAGAAATGCAGCAAGCAGGCAATGGAGAACATTTTGATGACCACACTTTTTATGCTTGTGTATTGTTTTTGTTATTCCAAATGTGATGGCGCCATTGTGTTTATTTCCGAACAACTAGGCCATGATACCGATAATTGTTCATCTAGAGCCTTCCCGTGTAAAACCTTGAATTACGGATACGAAAAAGCGGTAAAGGACGGCCATCTGAACATACTGGATATAATCATAACAGGAAAGTACACAATGAATGAATCTTTTGCAGTTAACATAAGCCATGCAAATTTGACAACTGTGAATATTTACGGAAGTGATAACGCTGAGGTTTTTGGTAGCGAATATGGCTATTTCACCCTTGGCTGTGAGAACAAGACCCGGTGCATTAATCACAACATTCGATTTGAGAACTTAACCTTTCGCAATTTTCACCAGCAGGTCACAGTTTCAGCGTTTCAAATAACGAAGCTAGAAATCGTTGGTTGCAGGTTTATTGCTAGTAACAATTCTGCACTAAGGTGGGTCGACTCTGAAGGTGGCATTGAAAACTGCTTCTTTGCTGGAGGGCAGGGACTTCGCCAAGTGGGGAGTGCAGTTGGACTTACCTTTAATCAAGCTTATAACAAATCAATTGTTGTGAAGAACTCAACGTTTTTAAACAACATAGGCAATGCTAATTTGACAGCGTTCAGAGACAATTCAACAGAGTCACTTTGGTATTTCTCCTATTTTGGTGGTGGTCTGGCGGCGTTGTTTCTCAACAAAGCCACGTCGAATAGAGTTGTCGTGGATAGTTGTAGATTTGACGGTAACAGTGCACTTTTTGGCGGTGGTCTTGCGTATGGTGCTTATAATGAAACAAGGCGAAATTCCCTTAGAGTTATCAATTCAAATTTCTCGAGAAATTTCGCCTACCTCTCAGGTGGTGGGTTTTCTCTCAAAATCATGGCCAAGGCCTCAGCTAACTCATTAACATTTGAGAATGTCACGTTCCAGAATAACTCTGCGCGAGAATGTGGAGGAGCAGGAAGACTGATACTAGAAAATATTGACAGTGAGCCAGTATCCCCCTTATTTATCAATACAAAGTTCTTAAGGAACCGTGCACAGACAGCAGCAGCCATAGGGATCAGTAAAACATCGCGGGACGTTCATTTTAACTGGCAGAAAAGCGTCGTTTTCATAAACACGGTCTTCCAATGGAACTCTAATTATCCAAACACATTTAATACCTCATTTATACATACAGGAACTCTCGCTTCGTACAAAGTAAACGTTCTGTTCCACGGTAGAAACAACTTTGTGAATAATACCATAAATAGCCCGCTCTTTGTATGCGGCGCTATCGTTAACGTAAGCGGAATTATGCTATTCAAGGAAAATTATGCATATAGCTCCGGAGGTGGCATGTCGCTGTTAGACGGCAGCACGTTGTTGCTGATGCCTGGTACAAATCTTACATTTGAGCGGAACTATGCTTTAACTGCTGGGGGCGCGCTTTTGTACAAAACAAGTGCAGTTGTCAATGAGATCTACCAATTCAATCCATTCTGTTTTATGCAGTATGGAATAAGGCATGTACCTGCTTCACAGTGGAATGTAAGTATTGGGAGCAGGGCCGCCGAGAGGCGGCCTGGGCCCTGGGGCAAAGTCCCGGTTGGGGCCCTAGAGTCGGATGCAAAATTTTTTTGAGACCAATGGGAAACGCCCATTATTTCCAAACGTTTGCGCACGTTTGCTTTTTCAGTTGCAAATTGATCAATTATATTGTCGTAATCAATTTGTCTTGCTAGTTCGTGCTCGATCGAAAGAGTCACGAGGCTTGATAGTCTGTCTTGAGTCATTGTTGAACGTAGGCGGTTCTTTATTAATGCTAGTTTGCTGAAAGGGGCCCCAAAAATATAATATAGCTTTATGCAACGATTCTAAATGCAAACATAACTCACTTGAACGGGCCATAGATAAAAACAAGATTATATGGGTTACCTAGTTTTTTATCAGGGCTCTCTTCCCCCAATAAGTACGATTTTGCGAAACTCAGGAAAACTCAGCTTAAAAGATGAATCCGTAAAACATGTGATCTAAGGTTTATTCAGCTTTTCTCGGGGCCCCAGACTCAATAAATAAAGCTGATAGGCCTTAAATTCAAACAAGACTCAGTGTACGGACCCAATGAAATAACTGCCATCATTTTCGATATTAACAAATATATCTTTAAACGCATTTTCAGTTTCTCAAAAGAAGACATTTTAAAAAACTTTTCAGAATAATTTTGGGGCCCCTTTCTGGCCGAGGCCCTGGGGCAAATTGCCCCCCCCCCTCTCTGCGCCACTGATTGGGAGGTGTGGGGTAGATGACACGCATGAAATAAGTGGGAGAAGAGGGGTGATTAAAAAATTCACGGATATAGACCTATTTTCCAGTTTTTTCGTTTTATGGATAGAAAAGAGCTTCGAATTAGCCAATATGATGCATTTGAACGACCTGTTGTAAACGTTTGATTTACAATGGTAAAAAAAACGTCGTTGGCGTATAGACGGGAGCCAACCTGTATTTGCCGTCAAGTTTGGTTATTCCCCGGCGAAGCAACAAGAAAGGTCCTCGGTTTTGAAACCGAATTTTTAAGAGGGAGTGTTGCACCCCCAGCACCCTGAATCTATGGCCCTGCTACTGGTCTACAGGCTAGCTCGAGACAAGATTATTGGCATCTCTCTTCAACGGACTGTCATTCTGTTCCAATAGTTTTGGCCATATGAAAAGTTTTGCTGTGTGATTGATATGAGATGTTAATGTTTTTTATTCTTCGTCAGGTGAACATCAATTTCATCGAAAATGGTGCTGGATTAAAGGGCGCGGCCATATATGCAACAACACTAGGACAGTGCAGGTGGACAGAGGACTATCCCTACAGCGATATAACAAAGACATTGCGCTGGAGCAATAGGTTTGTTTATCGCGGCAACTACATTGGCACCTTTTGGTACGGCAAAGAGGGAAATGATATTGCTACAGATACTTATAAGTACATATACAACCCAAAAAGACAGGTGTGTAATAGTGAAGCTGGTCTGTTACGTGGAAATAGCAATACACGCTTTTTTATAAGGATACTATAAACTTTGTCCAGCCTCAATATTCTTAAGAAATTTTCGTTTTGAGCCTGAATATGTTCTTTGAGTATTTTTGCTTTTTCAAACCTGGTATGGTTTCAAAATAGTGACTTATATAAAGACGCTTTAAGAAATTATGAGATATATCAGCCATGCGATTCTTTGTAAACATGACCAAACAGGCAACTGCTGAAAAGTGAGACACAAATATGAGCTGAGGCTAAACAGTATTCCTATAGTATGCTTAAGAATGATTCTGAGCGAGCCACAATATTCTTTTTATTAATTCGGTATGAATCAGTTATGTAATATAAAGAATGTTTTCATAGAAAAATTCGACGAAATGTACTCTAGTATGCGATGTTTTTGCTTTCCAATGCTATCTTAAAATTGTGATCATTATAATTATGGAGTCTTCAGAGGGAAGAGAAGCCAGACTCAGTAAAACCTGGATATTAAGCGCCGACGTTACGTTGACACCCAGTCATTATGAATACGTCGTATGTAGCTATTCGACGAAAATTTAACAATTCAAGAAGGTCTACTTTAAAACAGCTTTTTATTTTATTTTGTGCCTGTTGTTTGCAATGAGCGGCATTTTTAAACTCATTTTTAAACATAAATTGTATATTCCATATTCTCTCGCGAAAGTGCCTTTCTATTTGTTTTTTCTCGTAGGCGTATAGCTACCCTGGTCAGGACATTACACTAGGAATATCAGCTGTCGATGAACTCGATAATTCTGTAGTTTCAGTGCCAACTATTTTCTCCACTGATTGGATTAACAATAGAACATCGCCCAATTCTAGTCTGGTTTTGAACAGGCATTTGCTGTACCTTAATTCAAACACGACGACATTCCGATACTCAATGCAGTCTCCATCTGATTATGAGGCTGTCATAAATGGAAAGGACAAAAATGCGCATTATGTATGCAGGAATTTTGCCTTTTCCTTTGTTGCCTTTGCTGAGCATGTTTTCCATTGATTCGTCTCTTAGCTGGTGAAATGTGTGCTTGAATATGCAAAATGCAATGATCCTTTTATGTTATCATATGTAACTATTGATGTATCACTTTTAGAGGATCGACATCAAAAATACAACAGCGTTTCAGACGGAATTGTCTAGTTTCCATACTGCTCGACCTGATAGTCATAAATAAACATGATTAATAATCATAAATTAGCATGATTAATTATTTCAAGTAAAGGTTTAGGGTTAGGGTAAGGGTTAAGGTTAGGTTTAAGGTTAGGGTTAGGTTTAGGTTTAGGTTTAGGTTTAGGTTTAGGTTTAGGGTTAGGGTTAGGGTTAGGTTTAGGGTAAAACAATTACATCATCAGGTCGAGCAGTATGGAAACTAGACAGCTCCGTTTCAGTCATCGTCTCGTCACACTGCTCTTGTAAAAACATGCACACGTTGTTCAATACTTAAACATGTACGGTGAGGGTGCTACTAAGTATACGTAAGAAAACTAATCACTGTACACATAAACTCATTCCATTCAATGCAACGTTAAAGCGGCTAGTCATGGCTGAAGAGAAGCAATGCAAACTATATTTTTTACCATAGCGACAAAGACAAAAGCAGAATGCAGTCATCAACGAAAGTTAACTCTTGAAATAACAGAAAACATTTTGGCTAATGATTCAGCTATTGTAACCGAACCTTTAAGTGATAAGCATACTGTTTCTGACTAATATTAGATATAAGTAGGTAAAAAACATAACGATAGTAATCTATCCCGTGCTCTAAAAAAACCGCTCTTCCTCACACTTCCAGGACTCTCTATCATATCTGTCCTGACAAGTGATTAAGTCACATGTCTACTACACTACAATAAGCAAACGCATTTTAAGTAATTTTGTCAAAGGGGTATACAACTTATGCTGCTGTACCTAAATCTAGTAAAGATGTTGAGAATCATGTATGCATCAAGCTTTCGAATATTGTTATTCTTTTACGGTCAGAAATCTTTAGAACTCATCACGACGTCTTTGCCCTTTTATTTTTGGCTTCATTTTCACAAATGGACAAAAAGAGAGAAAGAGTACAGATTTACAGACGTAAGATTGTTAAGTTTCCATCAGATATTAGCACAATTCTTGCTTTTATAGGTGCAAATTATTGACTACCTTTCTGTATACGGTTCAAGAGTTGTGGCAAAAATCAATCCAGCACCTTGTTCACCTGGCTACAAATTTGATTCATCTAAACTTCAATGCTCATGTGATTTGAGCATCAATGGATTGACAAGGTAAATTTCGCAACATTCATCAACTATTTTCACTTTAAGCTACATTTTCATGTTGATGTAGTTGTATAAAGTAGAAGTTCCAATCAGTCAACAAGTACCAATCAACCTCTTTTAGCTTATTTTCTTATTGCTGGTATTTTTGTCCTAAAAGGTGCTTAAGTAGATATTTCAAATCAATTTTATGTAAAAGAAAGAAACCATGTTTGCTGGATTTAGAGTAGCCTTAAAATTTCGTTAAACACATATTGAATGATTAATTTTAAAAAAGGTTTAAATGGGACTTTTTCAATGTTCTCTTTGGTGTTCTTGGCATTGCGATTTCCCTTACCCAGCTTTTTTAAAGGGTTTATTCATATACCGTAATGCCTCGAATAAGCGCCCGGGCGCTTATTTAATTTTTGAGGCTCCAGGGCGGCGCTTATTCGAAGGAGGCGCTTAATCTGAGGGGGGCGCTTATTCGAGGAGGGCGCTTATTCAATAACTTCACCTCTAGGGTGGGCGCTTATTCGAGGGGGGGGGGTGCTTGTTCGAGGCATTACGGTGAGTCCAGCACCCAAAATGGAATGAACTACTTACAAGTGCAAGATTAATTATTTTTGAATTCAAGAAATACAAGAATGATCTGCCATTGTTTTTCGTGGATGACTTGTTTCGCTTTTTTTAAATGCATTTTATCCATCACTAAGAAACAGTATACCGTTGGCATTTAACGGATTATTGGAATTCACTTCCGAAACATTTGCACCATTTTAATGACCTCTTTTTGAGAATCATATTGATAAATTACCAAATCTAAGAATCGTTTTTGCAAACTGTAGGTGTAATGGAACAATAATTCGGCTAAGAAATGGAATATGGGGCAACGTGTCAAAGAGCAATCCATACAAACTAATCACATTCCAGTGTCCGAGGCATTACTGCCAATGCAACACTGGCGGCGCCTTTCAATCCGACTGCGCACTTGACCCTAATCAACCAGACAATCAATGTACGGGTAACCGGAATGGCATGCTTTGTGGCAAATGCAGAAAGGGCACAAGCATCACTTTGCCATCATACTCCTGTATTGAATGTGAAAATCCTGCACAGTCATTGGCTGTATTCATCTTTGTCATCATTGCTACCGTTTGTATATGTTTAGCAATATTTTACTTCAACCCGAAAATGTCCGAGTACATGAAAGGGATTTTCTTCTACACTCAAATCCTTCCATATGTTTTTACAGCAAATGGAAAATCAGCTCTAATTGCTACAACATTCAGTACTGTTGTGAACTCTGCTGCTGTTGGATCAATGCCTAAAGAAATGTGCTTGTTTGATAACATCGATCTGATTGATGCAATCGGCATTTCCTATGTCATACCATCTTTGTGTGCTTTGATTCTCTTCATAGTTTTCATTCTCAGCAAGCTAAGATTATTAACATTTTATCGAGACTCTCCTTTCAATTCATTCTGGGTATTAACCATCATGGTGTTTAAATTGTTGGTGGAAACAACTATGAAGTCAATGGCCTGTTTCAAAGTCGACGGTAAGTGTGTAGACTACTGAGCAGCGTTTGCTTTTTCTGTAAAAGTCATAGCTGGTAGAAAACTTAAAACTGTGATCAGGATAGAAACAAAATATCATTATTCAATAATTAACATTATTCAAGAACACAGTAGCAAAGACAACATCCTAACACGAGCTGGTGATGCGTACATCAGTCGAGGGTTTGGGCTCTAGCTATGTCTCAGCTTTGCAACAATGTTAATCTTTCAGCATCCGCATAATCTTCATTAGAAATGCTAAAGCTTCTCACCAGGATTCTACTACAGGGCTACACATTGTTATGTACGATTTTTTTCGTAATTTTTTCGTTTTTTCGAAATAGTGACACTGGCCGTGATTCGGCAGCATCAATAGAAAGTTATTCATTCATGAACGGGGCTCCTTGAAAGCATGCCTTTATTCTCCAGTAAAATGAGCTCCCCTTTCCCATTTTGGTAGAGACCTTAGTAAAAAATCAATACCAAGGTACCTGTTTCCACAATAAAATCCTAAATGCAAGCTTCTTTTATGTACAGAACTTTACGATTGCTTATCTGGTAGAGTAAGAATATTATTGTGCTTTAACAGGCATTCTTTCTGTGTCTTTTTTAAACTCTCCTTTGATAGTTGTGCTATTTTCTTTAGGTGAAGTGGTATTTTTCTACGACGGATCAGAGCAATGCTTTTCAAAAGGTCATCTGGCCCTTTTCATCCCTTCGGTCCTGATCCTAGCGGTTTTTTTAATACCTGCTCCAGTCGTCATTGTCCTAATATCATTTGGGTACATAAGAGTGCCACCTCATGTTAGTGACATTATCTCCCAAGGATACAGGTATGTTGTTTCAGTTCAAGCATAATTTAAAGGTAATGTGTCCATATAAAAGGACTGCGTATACCCAACTTGTCAAGCCACCCATCAAAATAACAGTTTGGGATTGGATAGTATTCTTGCGATGCAAAACTGCTCACATGAAAAGCTAACTTCGCAGCAGGATAAATAAACAGAACGACCGTGATAACTGGGGCGATGACATGAAAAATCACATGTTTCTAAAAACCCCCGCAGAGTCGCTTGCTATAGCTAGACACATTACCTTTAAGGGTGAGATCAGCAGCCATCATATAATCGAAAAATATTAAAGATTTCTGTTTACAGGCCTTCGCCTAGGCAATGCTTTACACATTTTGTTGTTTAGGACGACAAGGTTCTAGGTTGCAACTCCGAGTTTCATGGTTAATGCGATCATTAGGTCGATAAGTAATGCTGGAAACAAGTTAGTAAATTTTTACCAAGTGTCTCCATAATGAACAAAGCGCCTATGAAATCGATGAAGGCCACCCAAAAAGATTTTGCCAGGACCTCTTCTAGAAAGATCTTGGGACATTCTCTTGCGTTTAGTTTCTGAACATAACGTGAGAAATTTGTAGGACATTAACAAAGCTTCTTCGAGTTGCAGTTCGATAGTTACAAAGTTTCTATCAAGCTTTTTTCTGCTGAAATTTGAGATGACAATAATTCTTTTTAAGGACAAACAGGCTTGATCATAATTAATGGCTTATTTTTGTACCTTTATGAATGTTTGTTTCAAGAAGCATTATTTTAAGCCAAGTGAAATGCTGCAGTCAACCCATCTTTCTCTTACTTTATTTATCCTCCTCGTTTTTCTTACTGGTTTTGTCATTAGGGAGAAGTGGATGTTTTACATTAATTGCGGTATTGTGATATGTCTTTTACTCTGTCTGTTAATGAATAGAGTTATATATTAAAATGCCATGTTATGTTGTAATTATGCTTGATAATAGCCATCTGCTCAATAGTACTTATGCATCAAAGGAACAAGTACAACACTAGCAATGACATTAACAACAAATTTCATACAGGAGCAACTAAATACTATGAAAGTACAACTTCTAGGTCTGATGAGCAACTCTGTGCGAGAGTTGCTGTTTTACTTGCAAATGTATTTTGCCTCGCAGAAAAAGTTGTCGATGGTGGTGTGCAGTTGACCTTGGAAGAAGAATTGCGTTCTCAGCTGTATTTACTTTTGTTTCTAATTGGTACTTCAAGCAGGTAATTCATTGACACATACTACACTGTTTCTTATTTATTGATAATGTTTTTACTTAGAACAAAATGTACCGGAATCATACGAAATTTGTAGAGAATTTGAAACATAGAGCTGGAAATGGTTTGTTATTGCTCCAGTAGGGATGTATTGAAACTTCGTATCGAGATAATTGAACCAAAAGATAATATTAAGATAAGATTGCACAGGGAAGCGGAACAAAGCATAACACACTTACGGACTTTTCGTATAACACGTGTCAAAGTATAAACTTAAGATTATAACCAAAATTTAAGCGTAGATACATATAGATATTTATTAAAGTGCGAACTGTAAAAAGTCTTTCAGGGTATTTATCGTTGTACAAGGAGTGATATAAGTCTAATGTTGTACAAGAAATGAGTAACTTAGTGTTCTGTTAAAGAGGGTAATGATCTTGGATGCTGTTACACTTATCCCGCGAGTTAATTCCAAAACCTTTGCTTTCAGACTCTCTTCATATTCCTCTCTGCAACTGTGTGCCTCATTCATGTAATCGCTCAACCGTATAAAAAGTCTCTAGCCAATCACGGAGAAAGCTTTTTGCTGGTCAGTTTATGCCTGATAGCAGCATTACAAGGCATCTCTGGCGACGAAGAGCTGCGAGAAACTGGCTCGATCATTCCTCTCTCCCTCACAATTATTTATACTGCTGCTGTTGTTTGTTACTTGGTCAGCGTTCTGGCATTCAAATGTATTAAAAAATGGGGGAACATCCGCGCTGATAGGCTGCAGCGTTCACCCAGAGATGGTGATGGAGCCCCGTACAACATTCCAAAGAGAGTGCATTTGAAAAGACCAAACTTTTGGGAAAATCGAAGAGGAAGCAGTGATAGTAATGTTTTGTGTAACCCAGCTCAAGCTATATGATGTTTTTCAAAAGAATTAGGACCTGACACCCTTTTTACTCCATGTCGCTACAATCCCTGCCGAAAGTCCTTGAAACACCAAGTTGATTACGTGCTGTTTTGAGTAAATGTTGGTTGTAGAGTGAAATATCATAGTTACTCTAAAATTAATTTTGGCAACTCGGAGAGGATGCAGCATTAGCGGAAGGTAGTTTAGGGCACCTTAGTTTGTTAACCAAGGGCCCCTGATCTAAAGGGGTCGCCATGTTAATTTGATATCTATGTTTAAAAGACTTCACTCAAGTTCACCATATTTTCAAAACGCTTAAAAGTTCTAAATTGAAGCAAATACCTGAGCTTCTCGATATTGTCGTTTTTACAACTTGCTATTGTGTTTAAAATGCTCTAAACTTTTGGATGGGACTTTCTTGCAGTCAGTAAGCAGGGTCCAGTTGCAGTTCTCTTTAGGGCCTCATGTGCTGTATAAAATGCTAACAAATTTTTGGGAACCAAGACCTCTGGCAGGCATTGTAGGTGTCTGCAGAAGCGGACTGGCCCACCGGGACACCGGGAAATTTCCCGGTGCGCCCTCTGCCCCAAGTTATTTTTTCAAAAACTTGAAAACTTTCCAAAGGCAAATAATCTTCACACAGAATTAAAATTGATTACAATCATCAATTGACCTCCTATCCAAAGTACGTTTGCATAAAAAGTTTAACTTCACCTTTAAGTTGAGCATATTAAGGTCAACTGCAAAGTTTTTCAATCTTTGCTATTGTTAATTAACAAAAAAAAAGACAAAATGTTGGTCAGCTAATTCTGCAAGATTTTCTGAAAATCTTGTAAAAAACATATTTTGTTATGAAAATGACTTTGAAAAAATGAAACATTTTAAACATACAGCTTTGTTGTCTGAAACTCCTCAGAGTATAAAATGTCAAAAAATGGTCCAGAAGAACAAGATGGAAAATTCGATCCACAAATGGGTATTTATTCTCCATCTTGTTCTTTCAGACCCTAATTCTGACATTATATACTCTGAAGAGCAGGGATGGATTTAGCGGGGGTGTAGGGGGTGCAGCACCCCCCAATAGTTCTGTGTCCTTCGGTAAATTTTGTTTCATTCGGTAAAAATCATTTGTTGTTAGTCAATAGTAAAAAGTAACAAAGTAACGCCAAGATTTTACTTTATTTATTTTATTAGTATTTATCTTCTTATCAGTAGCGTAGCGGGGGGGGGGGGGATATTCTCAAAGGTATGATAGTCACAAAGTCTCAAAGGGGGGATAGTCACAATCCCTTGATAGTGAAAACTGCTCTAGGTATGATAGAGAATAATACTTTCTGAACAAGACTTCCGTGGCAAGCTATTTTATTTCTATTCTATTTTCTTTAACTAACAACTCATAGTCATCTTGCTTTTTGTACGTTAAAACCAGGAGTTTCGTACCAAAAAGAAATTATGACCAGCTGAAAAAAGATCTTGTACAATTTTTATAAACTTTATGCAGAATTTGTTGAGGATTGATGTCCTCATGTATAAAACTCCTGAAAAATTTAATAGAGTATTAAACCGGCTGTTTGGAAAAAAACTGGTTTCAAATTTACAACTAGCTATTAAAGTATTCCATTCTTTCTTCAAATTTAAAGAATTTATATCCCGGAATAGAGACTGTACTTTTTCTTAAGAAAGTTCTTACCATGTCTACGGGCAGTTACTCATACAGAAGGAGCCTATAAATGTACAAAATCATCAATTTGCACAAAACTGATGGCAGCAGAAATTCATTTTGACTCTTAAAATTCATTTGTCCAAGATATTTTATCAGAGATCTTCCGGACAAGTCTACAGTTTTAAGCACATGTTCAATACCTGATCACAATTCCGCACGCTGATGAACTGGAATCATATCTTTTGTAAATGATATGTAACTGTAGCGTGGAGGCAGGAGCAACATAGTCATTAGGCTAGCAGGTGCTGAGGCACCCCTTTAAATTTCTCAATGATATGCTGCAAAACTTTATATATAACCGTTTGATGAGCTAAGGCAAAGTTTTAAGCACCTATTGGCGCCCTTTTGCTTGCTTTTCCCGGTAGGTCGAATGGTAGCCAGTCCCCGCCACTGGGTGTCTGTACCACTCCATGTCAGAGTCAGGTTGAGAGCGCCGAAAATATACGATAAACATTTTCTTCCCACGTCCTTGTTTGATGAATCGTCCCTTATAACCTCGGGGGTAAACTAAGCCTAATTTTTGACGGAGACGTGCCATTTTTGTTAAAATGTTGGACCCATAATTCCGCAAATGTCTGAAAAAATGTGACTCATAATTATGCAAACATGATGAAAACTATACCCATAATTCCGCAAAGCAAATGAAATTTTTAAAGCACATAAAATCATTAAACAAATTTTGCATGTCCTTTGCCTCAAAATCTCAATATTACACAGATTTCATAGTTTTATTTCTAACTGGTCATTCATTTTGATAATGCTAAATATCCCTCCTAATAATTTTGCAATATTTTCCCAAAATAGTACCCATAATTCTGCATGTTTCTTCAAATGGACCCAAAGTCCCGCACATATTTCAAAAACTGATACCCATAATTCCGCACTTTTCAGAAAAAGGTACCCCTAAATAATGGCACGTCCCCGTACCTTCAAACATGTTAAGGTATCCCCCCTCCGAGCTTATAACGATTCACTATAAAATATATTCCATTTATTGAATTTGGGCTTTAGAGATTTCAGTGATTGAGATGACAAGCGGGAGGTGAAAAAGAGAAAAATTCCCAGGACTAGACCTGTAGATAACAACTGAAATCTTAGAAATATACCCCTAGAAATTAATAATTTATTTGCATATGAGAGAAATATTCTTGTTGGGCACTTTATCAAGTTCAGGAAAATGACAGGTGATCATCAATGGTAAATATTTTAACAGATTTTAGAATATGTCAGGCCATAGATATATAAAATTTAAACATTAAAATACGCTATAAGCAAAGGTTAAATTTTAAATTGTTTATTATTCTTTATCTTCAAAATTTTGTTAGTTAATGTTGGGGATGTTTCTTGCCAGTATCTATACTGTTTATTGATCAAAACTTCTTGCTGGCTTTTCTTTTATTTTCTTTTGTTTTGTGGCTATGACCAAGAGTGAAAAATAAAAAGCTTATAATACTTATTCAAAGCTTGTGCAACTATTTCAATTCATTTGGCTGTCAAAATTTTATTATTTTGCCTACAATGTAAGGTCCTGTTCTGTTAGCCGTTCGTACTAGAGTGCAACTGCAGTGATGACAATATCTTCAACTTCAAAATCGAGGGCCGCAACCATTTTTATAGTTTATATACCAAAAATTGATTTGTTGTTAACTAGCAAATTGTCTATCGAATATAAAACTTTTAAAATAAATTGATGAAATGTTTTGAAGCACTCAACTTTTATATTGAGAATATAAAATATATTATCTAGACATTTAAGTTCGCTGAAAGAGGACTTTGTGTACTAGCTATCAATAAATTTATCTCTCTCACTTTTTTCTCGAAAGCCGTTCATTTTTTCTATAAAAAATCACTGTGCTTGTTAACCTTGTTAAATGAATGAATGAAGTTCGCTGAAAAGCTTGGCCTTTGAAATTTTAGTCTATTGTAGAAGCTAACCTGCAACTTGATCAATTACGTGTTTCGACAGATTTCGAAAGAAGTGACCGCAAAAATGTAAACAAGCAAAATCCAAGTTGGTGATCTGGGGTCTTCATGATACCAGGAAATACTAAGAATCCCTTGATTATTTCTAAGATGTGATCCACTCAAAAACGCAGTTAAAATTTTTGGTAAACTGATGAAGCATCAAAGTGAACATGGATTGATTTGCCGTCAAAATTCTGGTTTCGTCAAGGACTACTTACGAAATGCGATTGTTTGAAATTGAGGCTGGCAGTTGAACCAACATGGCGAAAGTCAAGGGGAAAGGAAAGAAGCAAAAGCTTGTAATAAACGAAAAAGGCGGGTCGTCAGAGGAAGAAAATAAAGGAGATAGTAAGTTTGATGAATGAATATCTTTTGGCATTCGATTTTTTGTGTCACGGTGCCTTTGTTTTAATTAATTTCCCAGATGCTGAGAAGTGGGATAGGGCCTAAGTAAGAGGCTTGCGAATGCATATAGCTAGTAACAAGTACTGAGGCAAATACCGTGACACAGTTCTCTTTTTCATATCATAAAGTACAATTTATTCCTCGTTAACAACCATGGCAAAACTTCAAATCCTGTCCAGGTTTTGATATATTGATGGTCTGATGAATTGACGAACGATGAGTCATATTTATACACGCCCCGTTTTCAGGCCCAGGTTTCGCCTGTACAGTTTTCTCAGATCATGAAATCACAGGGCAGGTTGAACAGGGCAAGCTGGTCAGGCTGAGGTTGGGCTGACCAAGAATTTCAGAAATATGTTTTTTCCAATTTAAAAAAGTACCAAAAGTTAGAAAAATATTGGTTCTTCACATCGCTCTCTATTGTCTTCAGCTAGAGAGTTTGCTATTCTGCATGGAGCATTTTCGAAGCATTGGTTCACTACCAGTCTGCAGAGTATGGCAGACACAAGCGCAAGGTCATGATAGTGCTGCATGCCAAAATTTTCTGATTGCACACTAAGTAGACTATAATGCTATTAAAAAGCCTATACTCACATTTGGATAGTAAAGAGAAATGAATGAGTGAGATCTCGCCGAGGACTCCCATACTTTGCAGACTAGGTTCACTAAATGTGATTATGATTATGACCAAGGTCAGGTTCTTGGAAATTCACCAGACCAACATCAAAATTTTCATTCAATGGAGTTTGGTGAAGAGTTGGCCAGAAATTACATCAGCTTTGCTACTCTATAATCATGAAATGCTCTGTTGTAATGTTTCTTGTCACTAAAGAACACTTTAGAAACATATGCAAAACTTCCTGTAGGCTGTTTTTGCTTATGTATATATTCAAGTACAAGTTTGAGTTTCATTTTTAAAATTCCAGCTAAGTACAATTCCATCTAACAACAACTGCGTAACTTCAACCGAAAATAAAGTATATAACATATGCAAAAAAGTGCTAAGCCAATTTGAAAGAAATTTGTAAATAAGGAATTCTCTTAAAGTGAAGCTCTCTCTGTAGATAGTTATTTTAGGAGAGAGGACCCCCTTAGGGAGCTATTGCTAATTTTTTAATCATATTGATTTTTGAGCCATCAGCCATTTATGATATTTTTGTTTGAATATAGAGACATTAATTTTTGATATTATCTTTAATCAACATGTGCACTTAGGTAAATGAATAAAACCACTTTCCAATGTCCCAACAAAGATTTTAAGTTTTTCTCACTAAGCTGAGTAGATCACATGCCTGAATTAATTATGCCTTTGAAACTTTTAAGGGCTTTGTGTATTAGACTCTTTGTTGTCACTGAGGTCTTTTTAATCTGATTGATGATTTTTAACATGACAATTGTGACCACTGTCCTAAAGCAATCTATATCCAGGTATCTAAACTAACCTGAATATCAGGGTTGGTTTTGGCTCATTTCTTCTTATAGGTAAAAGATAATAAATGCAAGTAAGTGCCAGGAAGTTGAGGGTTATTTCTCTTGTTTTTATGCTTGCCTCCTTGAATGCAATGAGGGAGTTGTCAACAATTGTTGTATTGTCTATTTTCTTCATAGTTGTTACTCAGTTATTTTATTTTATCATTCCTTTAGAGCCATGCACACATGTCAACAAGGCAGTACGCTACCAGTCTTTGAAGAAGGTACTCCCACATGCCAAGACTGGAGAATGCAAGGTAATAAGCACTACCTGAAGCTTCTGAAACAGCTTGCTCTACAAAGCTCCCTTGGTAGTAGGGGCTTATTTATTTCTGGGAGTTCTAGATGAATTTCTTTAAAGGAGGGAGCTCTTTAGACAGGGGGCTTATTCTGATAGTTGTAAAAATCTTTTAGCTATTTTTATATGTTGATAATTTATAACAGGAAGCTAAAAAGGGAAAAATTAGCAGTCAGGATATATATCTGTAGATTTTTAAACTTTATCAGAAACCTCCTTTGTGGTTTATCGAAAGAAACTGTTTTGTTTGCTCTGCAAATATTTCAGGTATGAGAGGGGAGCCTAATAGAGAGGGCTCAGTAGAGCTATTCAGCTTCAATGTTTCTTTTCTGAATTAGTTTTGGTTTTTTGAATAAGCAACCTTGCTTTGACATAATTTTATCATTGTTTTATGAGAAATACAATCATAGCCAGTTATTCAATTTTTGCAGGATTGCAGAGGAAAACCAAAGCTAACCCCAGAGTTAAAAGATGTTGTAAGTGATTTTTATTCAAATTTTTAACATATATATCAATGATCATTTTTATGTTCCTTATCAGTTTTAGTTAATCTATTTTTTTGTCTTGAAATTATTTGAATTTAATTTTTACAAATTTTTTTAAGCATGAAATTATTTGCAAGAAAAATTTTTGAGAAAATTTTATCACTCATTTAGCAAAATGGCTTCACAAAAAATATGTTGGATTTGTTACTTTTGACAACAAAGCCTGAAAAATGGTTAATCACCTCTAAAAGTTCAAATACTGAGATTTTGCAAGTAAACTGAGTAAGATAATGGATTACTGCTTTTTTGGCCTGATTCATAGATTTTATAACCTGTGCTTATGTGGCCATTTCTCAGCCAATTTGTTACAAACTTTGCTATACACTCTGTATGCATATGTAGATGTGATTTGTGGTGCTCTTCTGGTTTTTTTGTCAAACTTGTTAATCCTATAGATAGATTTTGATTTATCTTTTCACTTAGAAACTCTATAACTACTTGTTCTCAAAAGTATTATTTCTTGGATAAATTCATTTGTATCTTTTCTAGGAGGATGGTGAGCTCATGCAAAGTATTTGCATTTGTTTAAAGTGTGGTTTCCAGGTTTGTAAAATTAGATCCTAGAGGTATTTTTTTAACCAAAGGCTGCCTTCATTTTTTCATTGTTGCGATTTCCAAGTATGCTTACATTCGCCATTTATCTTCTCATTTCATGTTCTTTCTGCATCAGGCACTAAGTTTGCAATGGCTTTCTGGTTGTATCCTCGAAACTAGTACTGAAGTCAGAAAGCATTTGTGTTCAAACTGCAAAGCTATAATTGTTTGCCTACCGCTTGCTTACCATCATTATGTATCTAGGTGCTCTCCCCTCGATTTCTTAATCTAGTGAGAGAGTTCCTCCAAATGGCATTCCCCTGCAAGCAACATACTTATTATATAGATATTATAAGTATTTTTATGTAATTTGTAGTCATTGTATGTACATAGTTGTAATGTAGTTATAGTAAGATATTGTATGTGAAGGAATTTTGAAATATATAAAACTGAACTGAAACTGAACTGAACTGTATCATTTTTTACGCTGAGTAATGTCAGAAGAAAAATACTGTAGTGTGCTACATTTATGGTTTTCTGTGCCATTTTGATGCTTCAATTTTATACTACTCTATCATTCAGGGCTGCAGCAGAAATTCGCAGAATCGACATGCCCACTGCCATTTTCAGCAACAAGCTTCACACACAATTTGTATTAACACTACTACCTGGGTTATTTGGTGAGTTTTGTGTGATGTTAAGCAAATTATATTCTAAGTATTCAGCAACTGAGCAGGCTGCTGAGGCTGGGTTAGGTCTGCACAACCCAATGGAGCTTGTCCAAGCAATTTCCAGGCACAAGTCACTGGCAGGCACATTTTACAAACAGAGAGTAAAGTGCCAAGTTATGGTAGTGAAGCACTATCAATAAAGCACTGCATCACTGTTGGTTCGAAAGACTCCAATTTCGAAATTTATAATGATTATAGAGTTGTTGGGCAGGCTTGGTCAAATCTTTGGAATCTATCCATATCAAAACAAAAGATCCCAAATGGTATAGACAACTCGTCTTTTCTCTTGGGTCTTCAAATATATGAGACAAGACGTTAATGATTGATCAAAAACAGGCAACCAGTCAACCACCCTTCCATTCTGCCACTAATCATTTTACTTTCGAGCTGTAACTAGATATAAATTCCCGCTCATCTTCTTTTTGTTATGATCCGACATTTTAACTCTGGAGTCGTTCTAAAAACCATTTCAGCATAAATATTGTCACTCTTTTATGCCATTTTCACAAAATTAGCAAAAGGAGGCCTATCCCATGCTTTGGCTAAAGCGGCCTTTGGTATTGGTAGGCACACAGAAATTAAGTTCATACAGTATGGCGATTTCGCTGAACTGCTAATGATGTTGCCAATCAACTAAAGTTTTTACTGACCCACCAATAAAAACTTGTAGTTTCCTTCTAACAGCGCTAGCAGTTGCCTGTTGCTAGTTCTTGTCCTTACTCTTATATTTATCCTATGGCGGTTTTCTTTTATTTCGTAAGTATGCCTCTGTTCTGCACATAGTTTTTCAAATGGCCTAGCCAAAACAGCATCCTTCAGTTCTTCTACACAAGTATAAAAATTACTAGAAATAGAAAAATTGCTTTATTGCTCGGGTCTTTCGGTTTAAAATTCTGCTTCACTTCACAGTTTTAAAATACATCCATGAGATTTTTAAAGGATTAATTACTTAAGGGCCAAGCTAATGAATAAGCCAAAATTTAAATGTTCATGACAGCTATTCATCTCGTTGATGCGAGATAATCAAGATACCAAAGTTGATTATCTCTTATCTTACTTTGCTGCTCCTAATATCAGCCTTAAATTTCTGAATCATTCAATCCATGGATTCGGAATATATGCTGTTCGCTTCATTGTCGCTTTGCATATAGATATACTTCAAAATAGCACGAAAAACGGAAGCCAAGCGTACATAGATAGAAATTTTGTCTTGTCATTTTCCGCCATTTTATATTTTGTGGAGTACTTTACGACGCTATGTACTATATTTGAGCACGAAAAGTACTTTATTATGCTGTGTTTCGGCTATTCTGTACTTTTTTGAAACTTTGCACTTACGAAGACTTATTTGGTTTATTCATGATACAGAGCATCTGTGGACAAAAATCTTTAAATAACCTTTGCAGTTTCTTCCACTCAACACTATTTCTGCTTATTGTCAAGTCTGGTTATTTATTTCAGTTCAGTATTTAAACGGGCTTGAATCAGTAACGTTTATCTTTCTCTGCAGGTGCTATGCGTGCGATAAAGAGCTAAATAATGTTAGTGAAAATTCAGATATTCAAAAAACAATCAAGTTTATTCGTGAAAGGAATACAACCAAAAATGGTAATCAATTTTTACTCCTCAATTTTTACAATTTTTTACAATAATATTTTCTGACCTTGAAAATGGTTGAAAATTTGTCAGTGATAAATTAAACTAGATTATCAAGCTCTGGATATTGTTATGGTATTTTACTACATCAAGGTTCTTAAATATTAATCTTATTAATGTGATTGGCTTGCTAAAAAGCAGTTTGGCCTCTTCTATTGTCTTCAAAATAATCTAAACAAGAACACCAGACAGAAGCTGCCCCTAGAGATACTAACAGCACACAGCTCCAAAGAGATGGAAACGAGTCAATAGGCCTTTTTTGCGTGCTAGCTCTCTTTCAGCAATTCAAAACTGTTACAGGTTATTCATAAACTAGACAATTCCACGTTTTCGTATGGTCCATTGAAGTTCGTGTTAATATTACGTTTTGTTTGACTGCTCTTCTCTAATGTAGGTGCCAAGGAAAATGATGAAATCACCTCCTGTGTTGCAGGGGCTGTAAAGGTAGCAGTTTAATTTGTTGCATGATATCCTATTAACTGCTATTTATTGATTTTCGGACGTATTCTTGTTTTCTAGTAAGCACACACCTGACATATCCATAAAAGGAAAATTCCACCCCAAAAGTCTTTATCGCATCCCTTTCTTAGTTTTTGGCTTTGATTTGGGCTGTTTTGCAGTTTATGTATTGCGTCCAAATGTGTATCAGTGTTTTGCTATTCACTTAAGCACACAAATCGCGTAGCATCGTCAATGTTTCGCTGCAAATTTATTTGCTATTGTTTATAAAATGATTCTTAGTATTTCACTTTTTGTCAACCCCCGTTTAATGAACCTCCTCCTTTTTCGCCACCAAAAAACGTATAGGGATGTAGCATAGCAATGACGTAGAGAATACAATTGATATTTGAATAGAACAATCAAAACTTTTAGACAGTATTTGATGGCTGGTCACTGATTGTGATGATCTCCAAAGTCTTTATTTCCCTAAGGTTTTTTCAATGTTTACTTGAGGCTATCAATGCCCCAGATATATATGATGGAAATGAAAATATAAACTTTGTTTTGAAATAGAAATACGATGCAAAGAAATAATTGTATATACAAATTGTGAAAGAGTTTTATAAAATTTTAAAGAGTTTAAGTGGTAATATTTTAATTATCAGGCTGTTGTACGATGAATTGTGATTATTTGTGATTATTTCACATGTGATTTTAAGGAGTTTAAGTGGTAATATTTTAATTATCAGGCTGTTGTACGATGAATTGTGATTATTTGTGATTATTTCACATGTGATTTTTTGACATCCGTTTAAGGTAGTTTTCTTAAATCCTCATTCAGAGAATTTAATCTTTTATGTTGTAGGGGCTTCGCAATCTGGGCAACACTTGTTTTTTCAATTCAGTTCTTCAAAATATTTCAAGAGCAACTGTGCTGGTAGAAAAGTTAGACTCGCTATTAGAGAAGGAGAATGAAGTGAAAATTCAAAATAACAAAACGCCAAAGGTTTGTATATCTGTTTGGAATATATCACTTGTTTGTCTGACTTGGACTTCCGTTTCAATTTCAATTTTCATTTTAAAATTCACACAACATACAGGCTCCAATACAAAATTCATCAAATACAATACAATACATATTCCATACAGATGTAAAAACGATAAGCACCAAAAATTAAACTGAAAAAAACATTTGAAACCTGTATTCCTTAAAGAAGGAGATCTCTCAGTAGATGGACTAATCGATGAGAGAGCACCTCCTATGTTAAAAAATCCATATTTTCAGTAATCTATTATTCCAAAGGATGCGTTATGTGCAAGCGACCTAGAATGTCGACAGTAACCCTAAGCCCACGGAGTCTACTCCAGAAAAAAAACCCAAACCCACAGCCAACAGCAAGGAAGGGTTTTGTACCCAGAAAAGGCCCCAAAAGCAAGAGCCTACCAAAGCCATTCCAAAGCCAGCATAGTTTAAAAATTATGAGAATTACAACCCCAGCTGAAAAATGCAACCAGAATTGTGAATTAAAATACAAATATATATTCTTAGTTGAGAACAAATGGATTTTCAATTGCTGGCGAAAACTCAACTTTGAAATGATGATGATAGAAATTTCGTTCCAGGTTTCCGCTCCTGTGTATCTGAAAGATCTTACTCTATTTTGCAAAGTGTTTTCACAATTTAAAGAAAAAAATACCAAGCATTTGAATATATTGAGTCGATGGGAAATCTATTTCCAGCTTATTTGAAATAAATCTGCAATAAAATTATATACAGAAAAATTTGGTGCAGCAGTCAACAACATTTAGACGAAGAAAGATATTCAGACACGCTTTACAGACTTCTTATAACTATGTAGCCTGTAAAAAGGTAGTTAAAAGTGTGGTTTTTAAATAGTTACATTGTTTACAACTTGGTTTACAACATTGTTTACAACATTTACCCCCCGTTACAACGTACTTCAGATATTACGTACTTTATCCGCTTATCTCTTAAAGTACGTTATAACCGGATAATACTGTGTCACAAGTTTAGTTCTTCCTTCAAGTTATAGGAATTATTAAGTTTTTCTTTTGTAATGAAGCCATGTTGATCACAAGTTTTGTCACGATCTTGTTTTGCAGATTGAAATCACGGTGAAAAGGTCTTCAGCTGTTGGGCCTTTGACTTCCGCTTTGAAGTCCTTTTTAGACGAGTTTCACAGCAGTTCTCGCGGCGTGGTTACCCCTAGTCGATTGTTTGGCGAAATAACGAAAAAGTGAGTTAGTTAAAATTCGATGCTTGGAAATGTTTGGCCTCTAGCATGAGAATCAGGGGCGGACACTTGATCAAATATTAGGGGGGCAAGCCTATTGTTTTATTAAGATGACGTCACATTTCCCATTGTTTTAAAACAAAAAAACCATTGTCCTCTAAAGTATTGGGGGGAGGGCGGTCGCCCCCCTCGCCCCCCAAGTGTCCGCCACTGATGAGAATGCATTATAATGTTGGTGACTCGAACCTCGACTCAATATATCTCGTCGCCTCCTCCCTATAATTCATCCCCGGTACCAGCTTCCTGTAAGTAGGGCTTTGAAAACGACAGGTTTTCACATCGATAAAAATACTAGAACTGCTTAAGAAACATTGCTTTTCAATGCCTTCACCCCTATCATTAGATGCTGGTTAGAGCCAAATAATAGTCGTTTTATCTCACTTTCTCTCTCTAACTAGTTTTCTTTACTTTTATCCTATCTGACGTATCTTATTAAATTGCAATGGAGCGTGGATACCGTATTCTGAATTTCGCTGTTTTCACATGGTGACTCGATAAATGTGCTATTTTCAATGCATGGTTAAATATGCTTCTGCATTACCACGGATTTACTAAGGATTGGGTTCTCTTAAATCGTAGAGTTTCCAAGGGTCTAGTGTTCGTACAACTATATTACTAGGCAATTATTTGGGACTTTCGCCCTCTCAAAACAGTCAAGAAATACGACATTTTCTTTAGCCCTAGCCTTTTGATAAAACAAGACTTGCCATTTCGGTGCTAAATTGATACATCGCGTTGTAAGTTCAACTTCATCGAATTGATATATCGCATTGTAAGTTTTACAGACATATGTAATTTCAGTGAAATAAATAAAGTATATGCGAAATCCCACTATCAGTGAATTTGTTCATTACCTTGAATATGACGTTGATTCTAATATATCATCAGATCACCTCAGTTTCGTGGGTACCGACAACAAGACAGCCAAGAGTTGCTGAGATATCTTTTAGATGGAATGCGGGTAGAAGAATTAAAGGTATCTGATTTCTACCTACATTCAAGCGTTTTGCTGCATGATAACCCGTTCTGTGTCCTTTAAAATTGTAAATAAGCATACTTGTCCATTCTCTGGTCAATGAGGCAATACGTTTAAAACCCTGATAAAAAATTAATCCTTCTTCGAATGCTTCTGGTTTTATTTATCTTCGCCACAGTTGTCTGTCCTTTTGGCTCTACAATATCACTCATAACGTTAATAGCTAACTATTGAAAGAGACTTGTTGTCAATGTTGCAGAGAGCTACATATCGTTGATGAGTACATTTTGATAACAAACATTCGTACGAAAGGCTGTTTACACTTTCGTTGGAAGACGAAATTGGGAGGGGAGGGAGCATGTTACTAATTTTTTCGACAACAAGCTAATCTGAATGCAGATACCTTTTAAACGAATGTCTTTAATTTATATAAAGCCAACATATTTTCAAGCCAACGTTTGAAATGTCTGAAGATAAGTAATAGGAACATGCCTGGTTTTTCTCCTTTTCTCTTTCTCCTATGATACTGTCGTATCCATTATAGATCTGTATAGATCTTCGAAAATTCTATGAAAATCAATTTTAATATTTATAGAGGATTGAGTCCGCAGTGAAAGACGCTGTGAAGAAACTAGACTGTCCACCGACCAACGAACAATTGAAAGGTTTGCTTTTCTTTCAGTTTATGTTAATTTCCTACAAGTTGAAATTTTTAGTCGCCTCTGCCTTAAACCAGCACCTTTATATGTTTTTTGCTCTTTCCTTTAAACATGACTGAGAAAAATCGACCACCATTCCCTCGAACATTTTGCCCTTTTTTCACCTTTCTTTCCTCGAACGTAAAAAGCAAAATCAATCTCAGTTCTTGGAACAGTGAGTCGGATGCAGCTAGCCCTTAAATGCCCAGCCTATAAAAAAACATTTGGTGGACGATTGCCATAGTCACTTTGTTTTATTGGATATCAACAGTTTGATTCTTACTTGTGGCTGTGCTGTAAACCTAGAATCTCCGTGTAAGCGCCCTAAAGCTTCCATTTATATATGTATCCCTCTTAAACCAACAGAAAGATATTTTTACTAACAAAGCTGAGTTGGAATTTTTCTTAAGAGATTCAACTTTATGTATTTTCTTGTATTACCATTCGTCGCAGATTGCTTCAAAAATGTCAAGACGTTTGTAGATGATGTTTTTGGCGGTATGCTGGTCTCCACAATTGTTTGCTCAGAATGTAAATCGGTATGTCGTTGGCATATTACTATCAAAGTTATGAAACCATAAGTATTGAAGCCTTCTTTGATCTGTCTCTGTTTTTAAGCAAGCTTTAGTTTCTCGACAGTTCACCAGGGCGTCAATTATTTATAGATTTCATGTAACCGTGAAGGTTCTGAAGAAACTTTCATGTGGAAAAGTAGTTTAGAATCTAAGATACTGAATTTATCCAGAATGTTTTGTTGATGATAACAAATAGATACAATCAAAGACATTATCAGCAACCTATTGCTAGCCCATTCCATGATAGTCTATCCAAAAATTTCCTGTGAGAAAAATATTGTTTTTCTTTAATTTCCTGTGACCAATGGTCATACGGTCACGGGAAAAGTACCTCCCTGCAGTTCACTTAGAAAGTACAAAATAGTGTTAAGTCATGGCTCTGTCTTGAAAATGTATCAGCTGTCGGTAGGCCTCACCAACCCCCTCTTACTGCATCCTTCTCGACCAAAAATGTGAACGCTCTACATTCATTGACATGGCAGTCGAGTTAAACATATATTATCTTTGTGGCTTTTTTATATAGGACAGTCTCTCGCCCCAAATTCAAAGTCGGGACGTAATCATAGGGATAAGGTAAAGCATTAACAATGAACTGAAACATTGTGTTGAAGAAGATTTCATTTGTCCACGATAGCTTGTAGTTTCTCCTTATACTGAGGGCCTTAAAGATATCAAGCAGATAAAATCCCGACAAAAGTGTACAAAATTGAAAGGTTAGAATTCATGAAAAATTTGAAGCATTCCCTTTTTTTAGAGGCCCATTTTGTCAGGCTAGCTTTTTGCATAGCAGCAGATTATTGCTCCCTAATAAACCGTTTTTTTCTCTCTTAGAAATCGCAGGTTTACGAAAGCTTCTTTGAATTGTCGTTGCCTGTCAATACGACACCGGTATGTTGCTATTTCCTAATATCTTAGATTGTCTAGTAACATATATTTCTTTGCTTTTTAATTATATCTATTGACATTCACTGATTCAATTTGTCAGGGAGTGCTTTTGTCAAGTGATAAGCAAGTTATAGTCTCTTAGGGTTTCAGGATGCAATAATTTTTCAATCGTTTGAAGTATCTCTTTGAACAAGCGTACCCCAATACGTACTTGAGTGAAGTTTTCACTTGTGAGTGAAGTTTTTAAATGCTATTCTACAATGTATTATTAAAACCACATCGAAAATTTTCTAATAATAATTTCCCAAAAAGTCGTGAGCCAGAGAGAACCAGACAGAACAATGAAGGTTTGCTGTAAAACACGATTCCATAACGAGCTTTTAATGTCGTATTCAGTTTCTGCATCAACGTATGCTTCATGGTTGATCAATCAAAACAATTTTTTTGATATCAATGATTTATTTTTCGTACTTTTGCCAATAGAAGGAAACTGCCAAAGCCGCTGCCACTAGGCTTTTCAGTGGGAAAATAAAAAATGAAGATAAAACCCAAACAGATCCAGATGTTGAGAATCAGAGAAAGCTCAGCAAACACCAAATGAAAGTGATGGCGAAGAAGGATAAAAAGGTAGGACTATTTAGGGATTATTGGGGGATTATTTGGAAGGGGTAGGGTTATTCTCTCTACCTTTAAAGAGTATCTTTTTTCATTGTCCTATTTGTTTGTTTGTTATTGCCAAATTATAGATTAGCAAATAACATAAAACAGATTTTGACGTATGGTCTGTGTGTGCTCATAGAATTGAAAGAAGGAAGCAGTTGCCAGTCTGCAGGGATGGATACGATAATCTGGAAATATATTGTAATAAGTGAACAATTTCGTTGCATTATGAGTGTTGGTTTCATTCTTGGTCATTTTCTTTCATGAAAGTGGTTACTTTTGTTAAGTGACAGATTAATACATATATCGAGGGTCAGTTGAATGGCAGAATGACACGCCAATAAGGCAGTCTACATTAAGGTTTACCTAAATCTACAGTCTTGGTTACGAAATGCACGCATCGAATACCTAATCTAATCCCAGATAGAATAAAGTGAAAATTATAAAAAGGATTTTCGAGGTAGAATGAGGAATAGAGACCTACCAATTGAGAGGGGACAAGTCTGAATTTAACTTATTCAATGTCGCGTAGCGTGATTTTCTTTCTGGACTGTAAGCATGGGTCGGTGTTTTCATAGTCAATGATGTTTTCTAGAAAAATATTAAATGTTATAAAGCCCTGTTGGTATCTAATGAATGTAGGTAAATTATAGTAGATAAAGATATTAATTGCAAAATAAGGTTTGCTATGAATATAGAGATTCTTTTTTGCAAAGTCGTATCAATATAGTCAAGGATTAAAGATACGTATTTAAGCGCCCTTTGTTAATCAACAAGACTTGTTGTCCAGGTGGATTCTGTTTAGTAAGACTGTTTAATAAAAGACCATCATTTCGCGGTGTGTTAGCTGATTAGATTGGCTCATCCGGCCAGAGCTTGTACATTGCCGTGCATAAACAAGAAAAGACCGATTTTATATCACAATGTTGCGTTCAACCTGTACTTACTTCAAATTGTTTGTTCTTACTTTGTATTAAATGTTCTTCAGACTTAGCATTTTTAAGTGAGAAAGGAGATGTATATTGCCCTATTTGCCAAGAAAATTATTCTTGCTACTGGCAAAGTTCTCTATTTTGACCGATTGCAAATGTCGCTTGGCTTAATTTTCAGTTAATTTAACAAAGGCTCATAGGAAATATTCACATAGGAAATACATTGTGAAAAGGACTGAAGAAGGGGTGTGCCAAATCTGTCACTTTTGGTATCACCCTTCATGTCATACTGCATTAAGTTCTGTGTTCTTGCTCTGTTCCTTTTTTACATATAGCATTATTTGATTCTTTGAAGTTGCTTTTGCCATTTGTGAGTAAATAATCAAGGCTATTTGATGTGCAGGCAAAACGTGGTAAAGGAAAGGGAGCTCCGAGCCCGAAAAGAAAAGGCAGCGAAGCATCATCTGATCTCTCATCTGGTAAGCAAAACTCGGATGACGATCATGAAGAAGAAAGTGATGATTGTAACGAAAATGATTCAACCGAGAACAATGACAGTGAATCTACAAAAGCCTCTTGTAAAGAAGGTAACCCAACTATTCAGTTTGTTATTAGGTCTCAGAAATCTCGTAGTATCTCTAAAGAATTTCTGACATCCATGACATCTAGTATGCCCTGGCTTAAATGGCTTAAGTCCTTGGAATGCCCTGGCTTGAATGGCTTAAGTCCTTGGAATGCCCTGGCTTGAATGGCTTAAGTCCTTGGAATGCCCTGGCTTAAAGAGGCATCAACACAAAAAACTGGCATCGCCAAAAAACATTTTTCGTCGTTCTAGTTTGTTATGTGAGCAGCAAAGGCTATCACAAAAAGGGTCAATGTTGTCTGGAATACAGAAAGGGGGTCTAATTTAGGGGAAGAAAGTTGAAGCGAGCAAAGGTACGAGTGCCGTCTGGGTCGTCTGGAGGCCAATATCAAATTTAAACGAGCGCGTAATTGTCGTCATGCTCGCTGAAAATTGAAAACAGACCAATTTTGAACAAACATAGCGCAAAAAAGAGGAAAGAGGAAAAAACTTTTTCTGTTCTGGACAAGCTCTCACTAGTGAGGGTTAGCAAGTAGTATAATTCTACCATACATAGGTTTGAATACCATTATATTAATTTTATAACGGGAAAGTTTAGCATCTAATACCTACAATCACCGCCAAAAGTCTTGGAACACTAACGTATGTTTTCAAAGGCAAATTCAGCCACCCCCTCTCCCCCTAGGAACAATGTTGATTTACTATAGAAAAAAGAAAGGGGTTGTGGAGTATGCCCTTTCTTATGGCTTGTTTGATACTTTTCTATACTTTCAACATTGTTTTGAAGGGAAAGGGGGACGGAAGTAGTAGCATTCAGGAAAACAAATGAAAAATAGAAAAGCACAGCGCAAAGTAATTTTGGCAGGGATTTTGAGCAGTTCGAGAATCAAATTTTAAGTGATTAAATTCTTTCCTGGTTTTATTGACCTTTTTAATTTCATCGACGTGAGCAGCCATTACCGCTAGGCAGAACCTTGCCTTGTGCCGAGATATCCCCATCGACTGAGAGCTTTCACAATTATTTTCGGATATCACCTGATCAATCGATATTTGTTGATGACGATCGGACCGTAAAAATACTAGGTTACCAAAAATTAAATCGTACTGGTTTTATCGCTTGTTTCTCGCAACATGTATGTGATACAAAGCATGAAAGCAATTTTTCGGTAGAACTTTTGTCCCCACTTCATATGACCAAAATCTTTTTGCAATTTTTCGGGGGTCGAAATTTTGCGAGGGTGCCTCTTTAAGTGTTCCTTTTATGATGATCAACCGTACCCGTTATAAGTTAACTAAGCACTTCCAATATCCCAACATAGTTTTGGCAGTAAAGCTGAACATCATAACTATCTGACAGGAATCTATTGGACAACACCGAAACTCTTAACATTAAAATAGAATGGCGTTCGGAGGGGGTGTGGGGAATGTATTTGACAATGACCAAAATTTGATTCGTCGAAGACTTTTTGATTGGATAATGGGTATTCTGCAATTTTTGTGAAGAACTTTTCGCGCTTTTTTGTGAAGAACTTTTGTTACGTTTTCAAAGGTACCTGCTAACTTTGGTGCTGCTAATATTAGAACATATTGAAAAATTTTGTTGTTGTTGCTCCTTTTGTTATTGAGCGTCTTATCTTTTAAAGTATTTGGTTGCAATTGGGATTACTGAGGGTATTCAATCTAGTCCATTTATCAGCTTTATCTCATCATCGTGTCTCTTCAATTAACTTTAAATTGTTTTAATATCAGAAAATGTTTTGAGGTTAATGAGCTCATTTTCGGATATGCATCCCATTCACAATGGAATTTTGAAAAATGTTTGGCATTCCGAATATTTGTGATTTGTTCAAGAGGAGCTAGACTATCATTTTTGGTTGACAACGTAACTGATATTTAAACTTAGTTATTTTGTTACTTTCAGGTTTAAAGCAAGGAGAGAAACAACGTGAAGATGATTCGAACAGTTACACGATTAAAGACGAGGAAGATTTTGTAATCATTGAGAAGAAGACAAATGCATGTGCTGCCAGTAAGTAGTTTCGGGGTACTTCGATGTTAATCAAATATCGGTCTGGCTGTTATTTTCTTAGGTAGGAAAGACTGCTGTGAGAGGTTTCTGATCTAGATGGAATGGATTACATCACTTTTCTTTATCTTTCTCACTTTTAATGATATCTTTAACCCGATGCATCTCATGATATCAGGACTATTTTCCTTGTAATATTGGCATCTCTGTCTTAAAACATCCTTTTCGTAGCATTGGTGACTTTCCTACTTGCAGCCCTATTACATCTCTCACTTGCAGCATTGGTATCTCTCCCTCTTGCAGCCGTGGTACCTCTCCCACTTGCAGCATTGGTATCTCTCTCTCTTGCGGCATTGGTATCTCTCCCTCTTGCAGCCGTGATACATCTCCAACTTGCGGCAGTGGTACCTCCCACACTTGCAGCCGTGGTACCTCTCCCACTTGCCGCATTATTACCTCTCCCATTTGCCGCATTATTACCTCTCCCATTTGCTGCACTGTTACCTTTCCCATTTGCTGCAATGTTACCTCTCCCACTTGCAGCAGTAGAACCTCTCACACTTGCAGCATTTGGGTCTCTCTCACTTGCAGTCGTGGTACCTTTCCCACTTGCAACACTGGCTCCTCCCCCACTTTCAGCAATGGTACCTCCCCCAATTTCAGCAGTCGTACCTCTCCCATTTTCAGCGTCGGTACCTCTCCCACTTGCAGCATTGGTACCTCTCCCTGTCACAGCATTAGCAGTCCTAACTAGGAATACACCGTGGAAAATTTAATTTTCTGCAGGCAGTATAATTTTTCAAAACTAAACATCAACATTGTTGTTTCCCCTCTTGCAACTCTTATCCTCTTTTACCATACCAGGGCTTTGTTTTGGATCCCGATGGTCGCTTCACACTCAATATAGCTTACGTGTTTGCATTTTTCAGCGTTTAAGCTATTTTTGTGTTTGCAGTTGATGAATCAAAATCTTGGGAAAGTTCAAATCAAGCCATGCTCGGCGGCCAATCGACACATTATCGTGGAAGCCAAACATCATCGCTAGAGAGCCTTGCTTCGAAAGAGAGCACCCTTTACAGCAGACAAAACACATATGGAGGAAGTAATAGCAATTTTTCGAGCAAAGAAGATGTATCGAAAGTGGATACAGAAATCAATGAGAAGGAGAAAGAAAGGATAGAGGGACACAATTCGGTGGCTCCTACTTCTGGGAATATTAATGATACAGTGACACCACAGGAAGAGGATGCAAGTATGAGTGACACTGAAGCCAGGAAAAATGCTGGTGAAAAGGCAGCTAAGAGTCAGGTGCAGGACAAGGTGATTGAGGATACAATATGCATGCTTCTTGCTAAAGAATGCAACATCGATGAAAGAGAAAGGAAAGAAAATCAAGAAGCAGTAAATGGTGAAGCAGCGAGCCAGACAAGTGAAGAAAATTTAAATAGCAGAAAGGGGTTGGAAAAGGATTGCAAGGGAGTTGAAGTTGGAGAAGAAGCTCGTAAAGAAACAGAGAATGGAGGGCAAGAGGGGTCAAAAGATAAGCAAACTGAAGTAAGCTTATTTTCCAATAAACACAGAGAAAATGTGGAAATGAAACAAGAAGGTGCCACAACAGTGAACGACGGTATTGAGGAGAAAGAAACAAATGAAAAAGAGGACTCACAAGGGAATGACAGTGAAAGCGTCGAGGAAGTTACAGAACAGCACAGTGAAGATGACAATGGCTCTGATGAAGAGGTTCGTTTGAACAATATAAATAAATTAATTATTTATCGTTCAAATTAACCTTCAATAGAAAATAACTAGCATGAAATATAGAAAATTTCTTAGCATCTTCCAAGATGTATCTGCTCCCTCTGGCTACGTCGTATCTCCCATGTAGCTCGATGTTATTTTATTCAAAATGGTGAACTGCTTTATCCGTTGCTACTAGATTTTCACTTTTTCTAGGAAATGAAGAGTAATAATGTGAGCACATTCAGCCCAGAATACAAATGCAAGTCTGGTGAATGTTCAGTTTTGTCCTCTTTGCACCAGTTCACTGCCAAGGATGTTTTGGAGGGAAATAATCGTTTCCGCTGTGATGAATGCACGAAAAAGCGAAATGGTAACTATTGATAGTCTGTGTCATAGAAGCTGTCATAATGTGCTAAAGATTTGTATACGTCCTTTTTTGTGACAATCCCTTGTTGAACAAATTCTGGTTAATAATAGGGCATCTGGTTCTTTTCTGAATTTCCCAGAACCTTTCTAGCCTAAAGGCAGTGTTGACAAGTCTAGAGGTTATTCAGCAATGCTCAGTAATTGTGAATAGAATGTTTGTGTTAATAGATTATAACTTACAATCTCTTACTGTACGTAAATATGCTATGGGCTCGATCTTTCAAATGCTAGAATTAAGCTGTCTAGCGTGCAGATACCTGTTCAGTTGTCGAGAGATTTTTCATGATAATATTTTGTTTTTTTAGAAGTTATCCAAGTGGAGGAAGGCAAAGCAAACGCAATAAAGCCAGTTTTCACCGATGCTACAAAGCAGATGCTAGTATGGCAACCACCTTCAGTGTTGACGTTGCATTTAAAAAGATTTGAACAAGTGGGTCGGGGTCTGAGAAAAGTCAACAAACATATCGAATTTCCTTTGCAGCTGGATTTATCGTCTTTCTGTCATGTGAATAAATCGGTATGTGCTGCTTTTAGATATCCTATAGTAACAAAGATTGTTTATAGAGTCTATGTGTAATCATTTGTCTGCTTCGGAGGACACTGGGAAGTTGAAGTTACATTTAGACAGCTCTAAATATCAATTGCTACAATCTTCTTTATGCTTAATTTATGATGATGTTTTTAATGTTTTACATCGTTTCATAATTTGTTTTGCATTCCTGGTCCAGCCTTCAGTTTTTCCCCTGTTTCTCATCCAAAACATAGACATAAGCTTGAACGAATATTGGACATAGAACTTAAGCTGTGACCTTCATAGGAAATATTTTCCAACAGACAGTTACAAAATTGAAGTTAAGGAGACTAATTTTGCTCACAGTTTCACATCGGCAGAGCACAGCTCAATATTGTTTTTGTGCAAACTATCTGCATGTGATTGCTGCTTCCTACAGTCTCGACTTTTGACTAATAACAGATAAATTCATTTTCTCGCAGGTCTCAAAAGAGGATCTTCAGTACAATTTATTTGGTATTATCGAGCACAGTGGAAACTTGCACAGCGGTCATTACGTTGCATGCGTGAAAACGAGAACAATAGATAATAAATTCAAATGGTATTACGTAAGTGACAGCCGCGTTTCAGAGATTCAAGAAGAGGCAGTTTTAAAAAAGCAAGCTTATGTCTTGTTTTATCATCAAATAAGTCGGCGAGGTGGGAAAGTTGATAATGACAAATGAATTAGCAGTGTACTTATCGATTTGTGTAATAAGAATTTATATCTATGAATTAGCATAACAGACACTGAACAGAGGCTAGGTAAGCAGAGTGTTGGCTTAGAAGGCCTAGAATGATACTTAAGTCACCTTTGTTTATTCGTAACCAAACCAAGGCTACATGAAACTGAGTCTGTTTGATCCTCCTATATCATAGGTAAAAAATCTCCGACTACAGAAAAAACCAGTAACTTAGGTTTTTAATTTTCAAATCTGTTTGTATTTTATGTTGTACATCTTTGTTTTATGCCTGTCTACTGACCAATTGCAGGGGCATGATTTACTTCGATGTGATTAAGATTAAAACCGATAGGGCTGGGCCCGAGCTAATCAAAAATATATTAACATTTAGTATCCTATCAAAGTAAAATCACCTGCTTTGTCTGGCCAGACTCTTTTGGATATTAGGTCCCTTAGTTAAGCTTACAACAACCGAAGGTCATTGGCTTTAAAGGCCCTTGAGCAACCGGCATGCTTTGGGGTCGGTGTCATTTTACACGAGACGAAATGGGCTGTATTTTTTATTTCGATTCAGTACCATAATAGGCCGGTTTTGAAAATATGATCGCAAAGCATGCTGGTTGCGCAAGAACCATTAAGTTTGAGGGGCTTTTAATCTTTTCTGTGTAATTTTAAATCGATGTCTGTTATCCTTGTCTGTTATCTTATTTTAATTGTACATCGGGGAAAATTTGTTTTCTAAAATCTTTTGCTTTTGCTTTCAAAAGAATTCTTAATGAGCACACTGTATTTTCAATTTACTGTATATTGTCGTATTTTCATATCGAAAGAGTAGAATTTTTACGTCATTTAATTCGTAATGACGGATATCATATCATAGTAACAGGTAATCTGCTGTCTTCAAAGTTGAGCACATTTTTCGTATGAACAAAACACGACCACCTACCCCCACTGTTAAAGGACCAATTAACCGCATCAGATGGTAATTGGTCCTTCAACCGTGAAAATATGTGTTTCTACAATATTTTAAATATTAATGAAATATTTTTTCAATTCTTGGCTCGTTTGACCTTGCAAAAAGCTTCAATTAAAAGGAAAACGGTTAAGGGCGAATTTCTCAATAAAAGCCTCAAACCCAAGTAAATTAACAACACAGGGTGTGGCCATATAACCTGTGTCTACGAGGCCTGATAACGGGGCTTTCCATTTCTATGAGCCTAACGTGTTACGAAACTTTTCCAAATAAATAAATTAACTTTATTGAGTCTTTGTTCTGAAGAAGATACTTGTATTTTGATAAGAATCTCTTTTACTTATATTAGATTGGTTTGTTACGATTGCCTCATTTTTGCCTCTCGTCTAATCAATATCAGATTCATCATGTTACATACAAGTAAAATGATACAGAACGTGGTATTTGTTTAGCCCAGGGAACCAAACACGAATAGAAGCAAAAGACAACTGAAAAAGACAACTTTTACATTAGTAAAACTGAAGCGGGCTTATCAGAGCAAGTCTCTTAAATTTATTCTAAAATCACCCTTCCCTCCCCCCCCCCCCAGTTTTCCATGAATCGTTTTATAATGGAATCGACTTAAGGACTTGCGGCCACAAGGCATCTAATGCCATTTTACTTCCTGCGTATAAGAAACCTTTTTTTTCGACTGGTGTCTTGTCCTAGCCCCGCAACAAAATAGAGTGTGATGTAGTTAGAAACCTATATCAAAACGATTTTCATCGAACATAACGGTGTCCACGATGATTCCATTTCCATCCTTGTGGAAGGCCGGTAAATTTCTGTGTCATTCATCCTGCTGCAATTTTGACTGCAAAAAGACTCTTCAAAATTTCAACAAATTATTGATATGCGGACTATGCGGACGGTAACAAATTTTTAGGATTGGGTTCTAGTCCCAGCCTGATGGCGCGAAAATGCTCTGCTTACGTCACCTGAGTAATGCAGCCGGAAGTTTTTCTCCCTGCACATTCCATCTAAAGGAGAAGCACGTTTTCGCAAACTTTTAGGTCAGTATACCTTTAAGATGTTTTCTTTTACGAATGTTGCAACTTCAGTAAATTCCCATGTTGTTTTTATGGTGAGGAAACTCTAACATATCGAACTGGCTGGTGTATATAGCGTTCTCGACATGGTCAATAAAATTTTTTTTCATTGGCTATGTTCTAAATGACTCTACTTAATTCTTCAGACAAAGCACGTGCTACTAATTGAAATAGCCACGCTGCTTGCACCTTTGCCCTCAAAAAGTTTCAAATCCCAAGTGAGTGATGAAATCTTTAAAACTAAATCCTCCTTCTACTGGAGATAAATTTGGAAGGCCTATGGTTTCCACTTGGACAAGGTTGGAAGATAGGTCTGGTAAGCATATTAGTTCAATCACCTTAGATATATTCATTATCCTTTCAGAATTATAAAGGCCTTAGAGGTCACGCTTAATTTTGTTCATAGATCTTGAAAATTCAATTCACCGTGCGAAGGGAAATGCTAGGCCATGCATGTTCTTGTTGTCGTCTTTCTCTTATACGGTAAGCACAATTTGTTTATTTTCAAGGAACCCTGAGTTAAATTAAATTTAATTGTTCAGTATAGAATTTATTACGAGCTTAAAGTTTGTCGACATACGAACTGAAGCAAGTTAGTCAGTCTGTCCAGTGCGAAGGTTGAATCACTCCATGGAAGTATCGAACATCTTTATTGAATTCCTATTGTTTTACAGGTAAATTCGGGGTTGCCATTTGGCCGTTTTGACGGCAAAACTTCTCAGTTCTGGCCGTTTTTCAAAGCTGTTGGCTGTCGAAAATTGATTTGGCCGCTTTTGTAAGCCACAAAAATACAAAGGAAACTACAACTTTAGCACATACAATATTCAACATTTTGTTAAATCTCAAAATTGCAAATAACGAAGCAAGAAACAAAGTAAAAGATAACAGAAAATTGAAATTGAAAGCAAGCGAGAGCTTTTATAACAAACAAAGCCAATTTTGGTTACACTGTTACTCCAAAGAATCAGCAAAAAATGTAGCTTTTTGTATATTTTGTTTGGCTGGCCGAATTTGGACGTCAAGTGTAAAATATTTGGCCGCCAACCATTCCAAGCATCTGGCAACTCTGGAAAAATTCGTAGAATTCCTATTGTTTTCGTGGAAATCTTGTACCCTATTTACAAGAGTAAATTAATCCTCGTGTCAGCATTCGGTAGGTCAAAGTCGGTAGGCCAGCGAATGCTTTTTGAGGCGAATCGCAATGATCAAGGATACAAAAATTCAATGCACCATAAAGGCCAATGCAATCAACGTTTTCTTCAAATCATTAGCGGCACCACGGAAGGGGGGCTGGGAACACGCCCCCCATTTCTCGGCAGGATCATTTTGCATTTCGTCTAAATTTGATGAGAAAATGTTGGTGGAGGGGTAGTATTTTGGCAACGTACTCTTTGTAATGTAATCCCATGATGTTTGAACTGCCTTTATATTACCAAAAGTTAGTTATGGGTGTTCCCTTCAGGTAAACTTGGCGTTCCCTGTTGGTAAAAAGGCGTTTTCTGGTGCTAAAAAGGGCGTGGCCTAAAGATTTTTGCTTATCCCCCAGAGCGTAGTGGCTGGCGCCGCCATTGCTTCAGATGAGGTAAATCATTTACTTAGAAAGTTCTCTCGGATTTAGGGGTAACGTGGCGATGTATGTGTGGGTGTGATACCCCCTTCGAAAAAATCGTTTTAAAAACGAGTGGTCTTTGACCATCTCTGGCTTTCCCCCTTTGTCGGCAAAACCTGGACACTCTTGAACACAAAACCTAGCGATGTCCCTTGCGCACCAGTTTCGGGTTTCTCTTAAGATGAAACTGCCTCATTTTTATAAATGAGACTGCGACAGACTTTAAATGTTAAAAAATCCTTAAAGCAAAATAAGAAAAATGTGGATTGAAAGTTAACCGCGACAAGACAGTTTTGGCGTACCGGAAATTACAAAAAATATTTTCAGGTGGGGGTTATTCGAGAGGAGGACTTATTTGAAGGTGGGGGCTTACACCAGGAATGACGGTACAGTCAGAGTTTCTTGTTCAAAAGATTGCCTCCAAATACTGAAAATGGTTGCAGAAATGCTTCAAAATTTTGTATGACTCTGAAAACCTACCGGATAATGAGATATTTGTGCATGTGAAAAAGCAGAGAAAAGGCCGCTGAAACAAGAAAGTTCAAATTCACTGCGCTTGTTCCGCTGCTGAAAAGGTGCATTTCTGCCACTGGTTGAAGATTGCGCCGCTGCTTATACGCCTTTTAACTTCAACATACGGCATAATGAATGAAATGACCAGCAGAAGTTAACAGGACTTTCAGAGAGCTTCTTTGATCCAACGTAGAACAGTTGATAAGAACAACCAATAATAAAGTTTATTGTAGTCAAGATGCAAAAACCTACTCAAATTCTAAAACTAGCAAAGAAAACGATTTTTAAAGTTGCAATTTTAAAAAGCTCTTGATTTATTTTTGATTATCAATCTGAATTGTTACAGGCGTAGAGTCATGGTGAAAAAAGGGGTATAGGCAAATAATGAAATACCTTAGAAAATAAACTAGGTACTTGTACGTGTCTGAGCCATCCTTTATTTGGCGATAAGTTTAATAATTTCCCGACTATGCACCCCTGATGGCAAAAAACCCCTCGTTTTGGCAATGGAATGTTTTTAAGGGGCTGATACACCCCTCATACACCCATAGCGACAGCGGTGCCTATTCACCATGGCTGAAGCCTTCTATTTAAAGACTGCAGTCTCTTATAATCACAGACAGAGTGAAATACCTTGAATCAATTTAAATTGATGCACATTATCATGCGTTAGCAAGAAGACTTTCCAAGGTAGCGCCGTTCTCTAGCAATGTTTTGGCTTTGCAAAATTTCTCTTTGATTCCTGACCAAACATATTCCCGGAAAACACTTCTTGCGGTATTGCTATTCAATTCGTATGGATCCTCAACATATATGCACGTGTTGTTCGACCCTCTCTTTCTGGGTCTGGAGATCATTTCGCCACTTCTAATGGAAATGCCTCTATTGTGCCAAATGAAATTCGAATAATGTTGAAAAAACCCAACAAAGAGCTCCCCGATGCTTTGCTTGTTGGCAGAGACGTAAGATGTCACTCTGGCAGGCAGTGAACCATCTATGTATCTGGTTAATTCAGGTGCTTTTGATGTATCAAATATGCTTGGATGCAGCTTTTGGAGTGAAGGGAGGACACTTGGGGAGCATCCACACTGAAGATAATGAATCACCATGAGCGTTAGCGTAAAACCTATTAAAAGAAGTCATTCATAGTTTTAATTTAATCATCATAATCATCATCAAAATAAAAATCATCATCAACATAATCATCATGTATGTTTTTGGACAACTCCTTTTCACCTAGCTTATCAGTTCCGCGTGCCTATAGACGTTGGACTGTTCTAACTTTGTTTTTGAGACGCCCCCCCCCCCCCCCTAAAAAAACGTTTCCATGCTTGGAAGGAACATTTCCATGCATGAGGGAACAATGCATTGCAACAAAACATCGACATCGACTATTCCTTTATTGGTTAGACCCCTTTTTATTTAACTAATATTCTACATTATTATTATTATCATTATTATTATTACCTATTGATTTAAAGTAGGCGTATAAAAATAGCTACAAAATAAAAGCTTATTCAAGCCTACTACAATGTAAAATTGTTTAAAAATAAAATTGAAACAATTTAAACGAAATAAAATTGTTTAGAAATACACCCGAAAGCGCTTAGTCAAAAGTCCAAAAGAATTTAGAAAGTGCATTTGTAAAAGGAAATTACGTGTGGGACCCTAATAGCAGTAAATATTGAATATTGAAATTTCCCAAGGTAGGGAAACGAGCGTTTCAACTAGCATTCAAAGATTTGCTTAGCTCATAAATCAAAATTAACATTTATTTATATATAAATATATATGGTCGTGAACGCTTTTGAAGCAAAAAAACTCACTTCCAATTTTATAATTTCTTGGATCTATGATTTTCGCGGCATGTGCCCATTTTTTCAAACCAAGAGTTAAAGGCTGTACTCGATCATCCACTTCCGTATACGCCTTTAGCAGCACAGCATTGAAGACGTTATTCAGTCGATTAATGCTAACGTCACACGAGAAACGGCAGTATCCAAGTTCATACTCGAAAGTAATTATAGGAACTTTAGCTCCGCTGATCACCTGCATGAAGAAGGTATTGAGATGAGATGGAGATAGAAAGCACATGGGTTCAAAAGCAAAACAGAATTATAGATTGTGAAGATAGAGCTCGGAATTGGTAAAATCAAACATTTCCAAACTTTTTCTGACGGATTCATATCTTTTACAATGTATCAAGCTATGTACCTCCCTTAAATTAAGAACTCATTCGTAATTACAGCATAGTTATAGTGATCCCTATTTACAGGACTTTGCTCCAGTTTCCTTGTCTTTCTCAAAATGTATTTTAGTAAAATCTAGTATTTATCAGTGGCATACATCATCTGTTCTGTGACATCCTGTTGCTGCATACAAATTGAAATATGCTACATACAAAGTCGAATACGCTACACACAGATTTTATTACAGATATTGTCAGATCAGCATTAAACGATGGGAACAAACTAAAAAGCTCTATTTCACTCCCTTTTTACTGTGAGAAAGCGCCTTTGGCTTCCAGCATCCAAATCACGAATAAAAACTACTGGTGTTAGGAAGTTTACTCGATTAATAGGGGAATTTCTCTGCCTAAAAAAATTTAGGACCCTTCCACTTCGAATAGGTGTCGGCCAATTTTAAGACCTTCAGAAATATAGTATGGGCCAGTATGTAGCTTGGACTATCTGTGAAAATTGACATACAGACAAGTGCAGTTGTCTATCGATCTAGCTCATTTATCAATGTTGACTGACTGCTTTAGGTTGAGGCCAAACTTAGCTTTAAATTTCAATGCAAGAAAATGCTAGATTATTCAAAATGTCTTTCATTTTAAGTTCCTATATCTTGAAACAACTTAACAGAGCTCACCTCTATCGCTTTGAAAGTATCTCTGTCTTGCTTAAGCACTTTTTCCAAGTCAATTAGAATTGCAATTCCAAACGGGTTGCCATACCGCTGAAGATGCAAGATGGTTAAATCAAGATCGCTGGAATTTGTCCCAAAACCGTTCGAGGAGGATCCTATCACCACAACTTTATTGTTAGGATATTTTGTGAGTACAATCGACTCAATTCTTTCGACAAGGTCTTTTTTACGCAACCTGCTTTCATCAGTTTCCTTCGATCTCAGATAAGAAGTTTTTATTGATACTGTTAGGTCCTCCATACTTCCAACCAATAACAAAGTCTACAAATTGATTTCTATTTAAGCCTTCTCCAAGGTTGCAATTCCAAGAAAACATTTCATGAAACAATAGGACACCATATCATTTCCGAGAAAGCAGATAAACATAAATGTCATTGTTTCAGAGCACCATTCACGTGATTGCTCTCATCAAGGAAGCAAATATAGCGAATGCATATACGTAGCGCAATGCATCACCCCACCCCGCCCATCTCTACCGCCAAGTCCGGAACATTGATTGTTGGTGGGGGGGGGGGGGGGGTGGTTGCTGACTCAAACAACGTCTCCCAATGGTTCTACAGCGAAATAGTTTTCGGAAAGTTAAGACTATTCTTTTAACGTCAAATTTTGGACATAATGTATGAACAAAAGCGGTGGATTCTGTCAAACTCTAACATACAAGTCTGAGCTTGCACGGTTAAATTTCAAGTTCATCAAAACAAGTCATTGCACGCTACCTGTAAAATCGGTTGCCAAGAAACCAAACTTTTTACACTGGGAAGTGTTTTGTAGTTGGTATCGGGCGTTCTTTAGACTATCGAAGGGCACTCTCCAAGATGTAAGGGGGGGAGCACATTGTCATTTCAAAAAATTCAATCGATTCGAACCGCTTTCATTAAAATTTTAACAGGGCTTTCAACGAGTACCTCACGCAAGCAGCTTACTTCGAAGGGGTCTGAAGTTTGGTAAACAAGCTACAGAAAAGATTAATTCATGTTAGTATTAAAATACAAGCATTTACTTTAAGAAAATCCCATTTAATTCCGGAAAGATATAGATTGAAACAAAAGTTCCATTTAACGGGCTCAACCTTCCTAATTTAAACATAAAGAAAAGTTACTGAAAAGAAACAGATGAGCAGTGTTTTGGGTCTGACGGAGTAATGTCATTAGCGGAATTCAATAAAGTTTCTTGATTAGCAGAAGTCTCTTGACAACTCAATATTTCTTAGATTTTCTTTCCATAATTATATCGACTCTTTTAGCCTGATTTTTAACTTTTGAGTAAATTTGTAGTATAACCTCGCCGCTATCACGGATTTGACATGATTTTTAATGGTTCTGTGTATTTTTGGTGACTTATTTTCATAAATTGAAAGATAAATAAGATAAAATTTTGTGCTATCTTTCTCATCTAAAAATGAGCACATTGTATACAATAAAACTTTCAAGAAACTTTCAGTACTTAATCAACAAAATATAAAAGAAAACGAATAAAAAGTGCTCCTAGCAGTTTCAACGATTGTCCATGCAACTGCAATCTATATGGACATAATGTAGACACGCATTTCTACAAACGAGAGTGGTCGAATAATGTAATCAAATCGAAGAAAACCGGTAAGAAAGCCTTTGTATGGAGAATACGCGCACTTTTTTTAACAGTACCTTACTTTTTGCTGAGCCTTAATATTCTTAAATATTTATGATTCTGAGCTTAAATTAATTCTTACGTCATTTTTAAGAAGAAAGTTCAAATCTTTGCTACAGTTCTTCCTCATCAAAAAACACTGTAGGAAATGTTCTTGCTATGAAGAGCCACTTTAGCTGCACTTCAGAATTATTTTAACCATAGATATCTTATAAAAAGGAAAATGCTGACAGGCAAATTTTTCCGCAATGGTGCTGTCACAAGGTATCATACTGCTTTTGGTCGTAATCAAACTCCAGTTCGCTGTGTCAAAAATCAACGTTCATTCCATTATGCCAACCAACTCAATATTAAGAGCGAAGGATTTTTCAAGCCAACCCTTTTTCACTATAGACAAGGTAGTTGTTTTCTTTGCTTCAGCTTTAAGCCTTCATCAGAGCAGTGGCGGATTTAAGGGGGGGGGGGGCAACTAGGGCAGTTGCCCCTCCCTCGACGAGTTGAAGCAAGTATGGCCCCTTTTTGGAAATTGTGCGCCCCTTTTGAAGAATGAGAATCAGGTGAAAAAGTTTCTGAGACAGATAGGTTAATTTGCTTCAAAGATTACTTAAAAGTTATGTTGCTTATTCCGAAAATGGATCTGAAATTATTGTATACAGCGTTCTCTCAAATTTTTCAGCGCCCCCACTACCAACTGCCCCTCCTTCAAGTTTGCTCTGGATCCGCCCCTGCATCAGAGACATTTCAACCATAGATATCATTCATGAGATAAACATGCGTGAACTTGTGGCTCACAGCATAGTTTACTCATTCTCAGTACACAACGAGAGATCAATTCAACTGGGATCCGTAAAAAAAGCGGATGTGTTGTTTGCAATTTACAAGGGTACATATATGATATATTACACTTGTTACCTCCAAACAAGTAAGTAAATCTGATAAAACTTAAACAAACTCAATGAATTGTGTTCGTAGAATGCTGTTCTAGACTAATGAGCTTCCTCTTAAATGGAGGGGTGGGGGATGTCGTCAAAACAATCAAGAATTCTGTAAAACGAGAGGGTCATAATTATGCGTTTAAATAAGGTTAAAAATGATAGACTGTGAAGACAATCTTCCCAATACAACCAAAAATTTCTTAAACCTTCTAGAAGTCAAGCATAATTTGTCCATGATTAACAATACGCTCATTTTTATTTAAGAAACTGGCTATAAGAATCGAGTAAAGAACATTTGTAAAAATGCAAGTAACTTAGCAGTACTCAGTACTCATGCAGTACTCAAAGAAAAAATATAAAAAAAATTGAATTTGAAAAAAACTTTAAAATTTTGTGATTTCCAATCAATATAATGTCTGGTTGCCACAAAACATTTCTCATAAACAAATTCTTCTTAAGTATCAGTAAGTACTTTTTACAACTAACTAGAAAAATATCTTGTTACCTGTAGTGAAATAAAACACCCAAGTAAAATATAAAACTCCGAATAATAAAAACAAAGACATTAGAATTAAGAAACAATGAGTGCTGAAAATTGCGTAAGCATTGAGAAACTGGAGCTTTTAATGTCAGCTATTGTTTCTTGTAAAAAATGAGCGTATGTACTGCAAAAAGAAGATTGTAGTAAGCTCTTAGGAGCTGAGAAACAAAGGGAAATTAAGAAGATGCTCTCGATTATCAGACAGCCAGGAGATCACTGCCCAGTTCCCCTTTGACAGTCACAGCGAATACACAGCAAGGAAGTTTGCGATAACCAGAAATACTTCTACATCTTTCGTCATGATCCTCGGAACGTTTGAAATCTAACCAAGGAAGCTATGGATCATTGTCTCTGTGTATTTCAGTTCAAGAAGGTGACTAGAAGGGAGAAAAATAAAGGACAACTTGGTACAAGCATACAAAAAAATAGTCTAACATTAAAGAAAAGATCTATCATTTTTCCATCATTTTTCCGTTGTAAATAAATGGCATATTTAGTATTCCCGATTAACACGAGATTGGCTTCTTGAGCAGCGCAATACTAATAGCAAAAAGAGTTGCCCAAAACCAATTCAACGATTATTCTGATGTAAAGAAAACGCGACAAAGAAAAGATAAAGATACAAAGATGCATGTCAGGATAAAGCTCTCACTGCTAACTTTTTAAAAAATTTATATACCCAAACCACAATAATAAATGGTTTCTTAAGCCTGTTTGAAACCAGTTAGCAGTAAGTTCTCGTGACAGGCTACTGCATTTCATTGCATTCACACTGAGTCCTTTCAAGCAGGACATCACCACAGAATAGCGCACAATTCCACTAACCTTTTCATCAACATCGTGAAATCATCTGAACCACAAATACAAACAAGGAGGTCTTCTTCCACATCGGACTTCTGGATATTGCCAAGAAAATCCATTAATACATCCTTTGCTATTCTACCTCTAAGACCAGCCCATTCATTTGACGGCCTACTAAGTATGTATTTTACGTGAAATCTAGGAAAAAATGAAATGGATATCTTTTTATAATTTCACGTATCATCTTTCTTTTAAAATTTACAGTGTACTCCTGTAACTTCTCCCATTGCCGATTACCTGGGTCAGTAACTAAAAACAAACGGAACAATGAACATTTTAATGAGACATATTCTTGGTTTTTAAAAGCTTTGCCTAGTCCACCAACAATATTGTACTACGATTATCACCACTCTGCATATTTCGGTATACCCTCTTCTTTAATCATGATTCGGTGCATTTTATTGGAAGATGTTCTTTGAAGAAGCTCATAAAATTGAGTAAGAATATTTACCATGTGGGTTACGCGTAGCTAAAATGGTATAACTGACCTATCATTGTGATTCGAAGCCACCCACTCCAACTCATTCCGCCATAAAATGTCTGACTCGTGACGATTTGCAAATAATAAATATCCATTTCTGAAAAGCAAACAATCCAGGTTTAAATTAAAGTATCTGCTGACAGAGTGGTCAGAAATAACGATACTAAACAAGCTACAAAAACCAAAACAAAAGCAACAACAACGATGATGATGGAGTTTCAAATCCTGCCCAAACTGATTCAATTTTACTCCAACTGCCCTCTCTATAACATTTTAGCATACCGTAAGTCATCGAATAAGCCCCTCCTTCGAGCATGCCCCACCCTGAAGTAATTCTATGAAATAGGCCCCACCCTCGAATAAGCCCTCATGAGCTGAGGTATAGCCTCTTTAGCAATAGGTTTATCCCAAAAAATCTGCACTTTTAAGTCAACTGACCCTTTACCCTGGTAAAATTTTTGGCTGCTGCTAAATAAGCCTCTATCTTTGAATAAACCCCTTCGAATAAGCCCCCATCCTAAAATATTTTTCAAAATAAGCCCCGGGGGTCTTATTCGAGGAATAATGATATTTTTATTTATACTGCTTGTTTCTAGAGATGCATTTTTCATACCTAACCGATATGGTCTTACCTGTCTACACTTTTGTCGTGTATAATAAAATCTATAATTCTGATCATAGGAGTGAGTCCTGCAAGAACAAGTGAGATAGAGTGTCAACACACCGTATAGGGTGAGTATATTCTTTACTAAAAACTAGTTTAATGTTTAATTTAAATTACATCATACGTTACATTATGCAAAAAAAAATTTTCTACGTAAAGCAAAGACAACTGAAAACGGCAATGGTCAACAACAGCTCATTTGACTCTGCATGCAGTGGCGTAGTCAAGCTGGGAAGACTGAAGAGCGTGGGGAAAATTTTTGCGACCAAGCTCTTTGGGATACAAGAACACGACCCTTTTTGAAAATTGCTTGAATAAGCAACGCCATTGGCAGGTGCCCCATTTGCCCCCTCTCTACGCTTGTCTTCGCTGGCTTTCATATTGTGAGGTGTTTGAATAGCATTGACAAAGGTCAAAACTTTTAACGAGCTTTCTGACTGAAATCATATTTGAATGATGGCAAGCTTTACATCCATGCCAGCATCGTTAACGTGTTTATTGTGGCTCTGTAGGAACTGGAAAAGCAATGGCTGTTGTTTAAAGTGAATGGTTCTTTCTACAATGCTTCAAAGTTGTTTGAAGGTTAGCTGCCATTTTGAAAATACTCATGTTTAGGCTAAACAGTTTAGCCTTACCAAAAACATTTTATTGTCCTACAAAGGTTCGGTAGATGATATTGTCGTGCCTTGCAAAAAAGTTGTTATGCTAGGTAGTAGAATTATAAGTTGGCAAACTACAGTTGTTAGAAAACAAAACATAACAAGAAACATCGATACTTTCAGATATGTAAAATTATGCAAATGAAAATTACCTACTTGAAACATAATGAGCCCATGGTGGAAATATCAATTAAACATTTTGAGTATCACTGAGTAAACATGAAATCAAATTCCCTTGGTGGTGTATAGGCAACTTTTTTCGTTTTTACCTTACTAATGCGCTTGCATGTTACCGTTTTCATGATACCAATTCAATAGCCTCATACTTATTAACTTAAAAACAGCATTGTGTAATGAGAACCACGGTATACAGACCTGTACCAGCAGCAATCATAAAAATTTGCTTTGCCATTTTTAATCTTGAGAGCGTGAAGGTACCAATAGGATCGCTTACTGACACCGTATCGCCTATAACAAGAAAATTAAAAAATATCGCGAAAATATATCACTAGGCAATATATCATATCAATTTATGCCCTAGGTTTTTGAATAACTTTTCCAAACTTCGATGTACTACTTCTCTCATTGAATTACTTTTGAGTTAGGATTCGGGTTTACCGCCATAATTATGGTCCAAATATAATTTTTTCTTATCATTGGTACTTGTGTCCTGGATTTTGGGACGGTACAAAGTTTGAAAACTTGAAAAAGATTCTACTGCGAAAATCCTTATGGGTGAATCTTTTCACATTCAACGGCTTACCAAGGTCAAATCCCTTACAGAATTTTCAATGGACATTTTTAAATCGTCTTGAATTGTCATTATTCGGGAAAAACAGTTTGCTTCGGGAAGAACAGATTACTGGCAAATTAAAAAAACAAGATCAATTTCGAAATATGACCAATAATAAAATGCTGAACAAGGGAAAGCGTGGGAGAAATATATTGACATATTGTTAGAAATAATTTTATAGTCGTTTTGGCAGAGATGGGCGTTTTTATAGAAGTTATATTTTGTACATAACCCGTATTTTCTCTAGTAAAACAGTCGGATACTACTTAAGTACATCCATGATTACATAGCATGAAATCAATAATGAAAAAGTATGTTTGAAGCTCTGGGTTCGGAAAGATATAACAGATAGGACCTAAAGAATGATTGCTAGCAATGAGCCATTGCGCTGCATAGGCATCCCATAATGCATTTTCAGATAGCCTTAAATCAATTTAGGTCGATCCGTAGAAGTTTACCGCCATTGTTTGTATCGTCGCCTGGACGATTTGCCACGCACGCAAAGACTCGTTGTTAGCTATGAGTCTTTAAAACATGGTAAAGTCATACCAGTTAATAGCTTGTCTAAGACAGGAGTTAAGGCACCATCTTCATAATTTTTTATCATTAAATGCAGATAGGCATGTGTGTCTTCTTCGCAACGAGAGCTTTCTTCCTTGAGTGTTTCGAGGGCTACTGTGTAATTCTTACCAACCAGCAAACCTTGAAAAAGCAAATCACTGATAACTTATTTATTTCACTAAATATTCAATGAATTCCCAGCAACGTATGATATCAACAACTTAAATAACGAATGGCTCCTACAAAAATAATTTGAAGTTGAAACAATCAAGTGTTGAAATGTCGATTGAATAAATTGAATCCTAGGCAGTTAAAGCTCTTGCTTGCCGACTTCAAGATCTTTTTGTTGCAAACCAGTACAATTCTCGCTTTTTATATAAATGGCTTGCCTTTATGCATATGGATCTGGCAGACTTCGAGTTTTTCTCTGCAAATCTTCTCTGATAGAATCCATTCCTTCTTATGCACCTTACACATTCTTCATCGGCATCTTTGGAAAAGTCCACTTAGGGGTAAATAATAATTTGAAATGGGAGTCTTCCAGGGTTTTCTGGACGTGGCAGTAAAGAAACTTTGCTTCGCGTGTCAATCACAGACCCAGTTCACGTGCACCTGTTTATACACTGACCTATGTCTGCTCCTGGGTATGTTATATATAGCTTAGCAAAAACCCCTAGATAGGAAACTATCAAAACATTTCACACTATATTCAAGAATGAAACACCACAGTTTTTGGTTTATATAACTCCAAGAAACTGATATTTGAAGAAAAACGAAAGAGGTAGGATAGATCCACAGATAGCTACAATTATTGAATCATTTTCACATAATTTTTAATTTTTTCGTAAAAAGGGTTTCTGTACATACACAAATATTCACGTCGAATATAGAAATCGTTTTATGTCAAATTTAATGTATAAAAAATTTTAGTATAAAGAATGTAAAAAATGACTGTGCTTGACTAGTACCTTCCACGTCAGCTTCCAAAATCACGTGATGCCCAATTGGTGCGTGGTAATAGACTCGATCAGGAAGCCGTATAGAAAACAATTTTGTGTTTGACGTCACTTGGGAGATGGCAGCAACGGTACATGGACGCTTGATTAAATCTAAAAGAGCCAAAAAGTGACAAGGGATGAAAGAAGAAGAAACTGGCTTCATTAAACTAAGCGATGCATAGGGACTGAGATACGCATTTCTTGCAGCGAGAAACTAAAATAAATAGTGGTAGCATTTAACGTGGTTAACTAACAGAAGAAATCTAGGAAGGAGTTGACAGAAGTGATTTTTGATCTAAGGCCCTCGAGTTTGTTATCAAACTTGTTAGGCTGCATCAAGAGTTCTTATCAAGCCGTACAGAAAAAGATGAAGGAATACGATAAAGACAGATGCAGGTTGAAAAACCTCTTGAAACAACAATGACGTCGAAACTCTGTGCAATAAGCCATATCTCGAGAAACAGAAAGCACACCAGCTCGAAATAAACATCTAAATTTTTCACCTGCCACCTAGTTTCAATAGGATAAGGGAGTTTATTGCAATGACCGATTCTTAATGCCGAAAGATGTATCTTTTTAAAGAAAGTTTTTCCAAAAGCAGCTGTTGCGTATTATAATCGTTATCAATATTTATTCTAAACGCCATTTTAAAACACATAATCCGAATATAGAGAGTAAGATAGAAAGCAAACTCTTCATAATATTACTTCTCTAAATGACCATATATTCTCAAATACTAATAAGCCTTGCAATAATAATGTGAATAAACATTAAAGGCAGGTTTCAACTTGACTGGCCTTGGTCGAGCATGCGCAAAGTTTGACTTCCTCTTTCACTGCGAATCTGCGACTGTTCGCTGTGTAGTTCATCTCAGTTGAACTCTTAGCGATTGGTTGTGTTTGCCAATTCCCTGATTCGTTGATTCGCTTTCGCCAAAGACGCACGAACAGGGAGGCTTAAGTGGAAACCAGCATACTGAGCATATACACGGAAACGATCCGATAGGAAAATTCATCGTTTTTCTTTCGAGGCGTATAACACATAAAATGAAGCATTTCTTTCTGCTCGACTGTACGAGGGTTTAATGAAATATTTAGAATAAATAAAGAGCAAATAGAAAATCGACAATAGATCCAGCCGTTATAAAAAAGTGACATAAACCCTGCTGTGTGCCAAGCAAAAGAAAGTAGAACTCGAACTTTCCGGCCGAAGAGAGTTGAATCCATAATAAGGCTGGCTCCCCCCAGACTGTTAGTGAGAGAAAATAGCGAGTCCTCTGAGGAGTGAGTCACTAGAAGTTATGGGTTCAAAAAGCTTGAGAAAATACCGATTGAGCCGGGGGTAGCCTTAGTTCATGCTCCAGGGTAAAAATACTCATTTCCAAACAAGGGGTGGAGCTCACCCCAAACCTAAAATCCAGCATATTAAAAAATCAAAACATACAAAATTAAGCAAATAATTGAAGAATGCTCACTTCGATCTTTGTCATCACACAGCTGTCCATTACCATTCAGCTTCTGTCCAAGTGAATTCCATTTCAAACCAGTCTGAGATTTGCTTAGAATAACTTCCAATTTTCCACTTGAATTTGTGGGTGCTTTTACTGAATTAGATCGGACAAATCTTGCATGACTTATTAAAACTAATGAAAATTCTAACAAGGACGAAAAAATCAATGATCGGTAGCTAGATGATACTGACAACTTGCTATTTTCAATTTACATCCATCTAGCATACTTTGAAAAGCAAATACTTCAAGATGACAATAACCCACACTGAATGATGATTTTTATAACAAGACAGGGAGCAACCTATATGTCAGTTCTCAATGTAAGATCAAAGAAAGTTTACACACTGAATAGTGCCTGACGAAAAGGTATCAAGAATGCTACGCTTTTGCACTTCTGTGCTATCTTCAAACTCTGAGGTACCAAAGACCTGCCTAGTTTCTTTTTTATAAAAGCGTTTCTTGCTTACAGAGGCTTTTTACTTCAAAGAAGGTGGGGTTATACCGTAAATAATGTATTTATCAATTATTGAACAATGCGGACTTACTAACACATTTCAGACACAAATAACGTTTCTTTAATGAATTATTCAGCCATTTAGGCCTAATCTTTAATCGATTCAAACACTAGACTTCTGCAAGATAGGCATTTCAAAATGGTGCGCACACTGCTTAAATGAAAACACAAACAAAAGCACCCAAAAAACAGAAAATAGACTGCTGGTTTTTGTATTTAGTAAAAAAAACTATCCGACGTTTATAAAATGGAAAAAACGTATTTCAGTATGCCATGCTCCACTTTATCTTCAAATTTTGCGCTAACAAAAGTTACTTTATCCTAGAAACATATCTAACGAAATACAGAATTTCATTCAAAAATACCTTTTATATCACTGATTGCATTTTCCAACGCTGAAGAGGAAGAAAGATGATGTTACGTACATTCAATTGCATCCAACATTGCTAACAGGTGGCTTTCATATCTGATCGGGTTTCTGTTAAACTACATAAGAATCAGGAAATTTAAGCTCAGGCTGGCTGTTCTTATTTTCTCGAAAATCTGAGGCGGGATTGTTCTTAATTTGTTCTTAAATTATTATTCAAACAATCTTTTGGTGGTACAAAACTTGTAAATGGCTTTGAAAAAAAGCAAACATTTAGTAAACTAAAGCTTTTCGTCTGACACTCTTCAGAGTTTAAAACGTCAGAACATAGATAGAAAACTCTACGCTAAGAACGCTTTAGTTTACTAAATATTTGCTTTTTTAAATTATTATTGTACAAGCGGTGCAGTTGCTAGCTATAGAGCTCTAGGAAAATAAGTGATTAAAACATCCTTCTGTTCAAATCTCATTTGCTAACAAAGTGAGTAAAACATCCTTCATTTGCCTACAAGTTTGGAAATTCACCGAAAAAGCACCAATAGTTTGCAAAACTTCCTTGTTTTTGACATGAAATATTGTTCAAAATTACATTTTACAGTAGCTCAGCATCAGCTTCTTCTTAATTGGCTCGTGTTCTTATAAAATTGTTCGCATAAAAAAGTGTACGCCGGAGAAAAAACCACTCAGTGCCTGAGATGGTATGAAAATGAATCACTTCATAGTCTCTCTGTGGCACGGAACTGACATGTTCTGCTCTTGAACCTACCATTTTCTTATTCCTTTCAGCTTTAAATCAATTTGATCGTTGGGGATAAATGGCAGTTTCCTAGGACTTTGCACTTCTTGCTGGATATCGCCAAATCGGACCTTCTCAATCGATTCCATCAATACCTCGACGAAGATACTTTAACACATTCTACTAGCAACTTAATTTCGCTATCGTTCCAGCAAAACCTCCTTTTGGTTTCTTTTGAACAAAATCATATTTTTCAGCCCATTCTTATTTATTCCTAAATTTCCCAATAACTAGTTATGAAATATAAACTTCTTTTTGGTGGGGGTTAAGGTTTAGGAATTATTTGAGGAAAAACAATTTCAAATACATACCGATATGAATGTGATAAAACTTTTCAACAAAAAGGATTTTGCAGTCCAGATTTTTACCGTCGGAACAATCAATAACCAGGTCCTTTTCTGTTATGTCCTGCAACAAATTAATTTGAAAGTCGCGAATCAAATTGAAAGACTACTACAAGGTTCCGAATTCACTAGCCGTGTTTTTCTATCAAAGCATACAGAAATCTTCCGGTTTTTCACATAAAAAAAGCCACAGGAAAATTCTTCTAAAATATGTAGAAAGAGTGGGTTTTGGAAAACTCAACTTTCCATAAACACCCATTCTGTAGTTGAGACGAAAATGCAAAAAATTAAGGGCTTAAAACGGGGAACTTAGGCAAGGAAAAAATCCTTATTAGAATAATTTGGTAGCAAAAAGCAACAATAACGGGCAGACCATCGTTTGAATCAGGAGAATGCGAGGCACATACCGATTCTCATTGGTTGTAAATCTCTGGCCTGCCCAGGCCTTTAGAGCACGCCCCTTTTACGTCGTTTATGTCGAGATCTGTTAGCTATTATTGTAATAAATGGTGTAGTTGATGGAGAGAAACAGGGGGTAGAGCCTAACTGGTTGATGCAAGAAAGAGATTAAGTTCGAGATGATTTAAGAGAGAGCTTTCTTGGTCTGTTAGTAGCTCAAATTTCTTTTTCCTTAACTTGCCTTCAAGCAACAATTACTTCCGGAAATCTGTTCTGATGTAGTATAGGAAGGGGGAGGGTTTCTGTCGACTTGACCAAAAACCACAATCCGTAGATCCAGTAGATTAAAACTGCCACCAGTGTTAACTTTAAAAATAAAAAACTGGGTTTCCAAACAGCATCACTATCAACAATGGTATCTGAATATAAACACATAATCCAGTTTGTCCGTTTACATAGACCATAGAACCTTGTACCAAATTCCTATAGATGTCAGTTTTAAATGTATCAATCAAAGCAGAGATTAAAATGTGTCGATATCGTCAATACAATAAAATCAAATCCAAAAAACTAATAAGCCCTACCTTTGATTTGGTATAAATAACCAACGTTATAGTATTTTCATCTTGGTACCATTCATACCTTCCAATGGAGAATCGCATGCATTATCAATAAGCATGAAAATAAAAGAAGCATTCAAAGACTGTTATCTATATTTAACATCACGTGCATACGTTAGGCTCACTCTGATGAAATTAGCTAAAACTCAATTTTACAAATATCATTTGAAAATTATGCATCAAAAATACTTGTTTACTGGTACCTAGTGTAATTTCCGGGTTCTTAACAAAGCCAAATTATAGCTATGATTATGATGATCACGCCGTGTCATCCATATCCTGCTGGGGGGGGGGGGGGGGGGGGGTGGGGGTTCCGGTCCCCTCTAACCAGAGAACATTTATCGCTTTTCAGGTTCCATTTGGGTCACTTCTATCACTAACCCCCCCTCCCCCCCTAAACGTTTTGCATCCGCCACAACCATGTTTCTACTGGATAAAGATAAAAACAGTTTTTTTAAAGCTGCCAAAAATAGCAAAATTTGCATACCTTGGTATATTTCTTTTGTTGTTATCACTTTTTTCAGTGGCATCTAAACAAAAAAGGAACATTGTGTGTACTTTCAATAAAGCAAGGAATCTTGAATATAAGTGATAACCTTGAATTATCACAGACTGTCAAAAATAGAAACAATAAAAAATAAAGTCTATGACTGAAGTAAGGTAGAAGCAGTTTGAGTCTTTGACTGCTTGAGTGTTAAAGCTACTATATTTTTGTTAAGAGTTTCTCATCTTTGTGGGCTTGGGCAGAAGAAGTTGAAAAGCTTCTGAAAATGTACTTTCAATAAAATCAACCTTGCTGATTTAAAAGAAACAATCACTCGCATTTTATAATATTTTGCGTTCTAATCAAAAGAGCTTTTCACTGAAGATGAATAAAAGATTCTGGTCATTCAATAAAACGGACTGGGCAGAAACTATCAGCCTTGCAAGTTTCAAACAGTTTGCATTATTATTGTAAATTGGTCTCCATTATGACTCTTACTTTGAATTGGGAGTTATAAAAAGCGCTATTTATAGAGAAATTATACATCAAAAAAAGGAAAGTACATTCAAATTCACTCCTCTCCTCAACAGAATATTTTTCATTTTTAACAAATATGCAGACATTTGCAGTTTAAAATTATTTTTACTGCATATCCAGATATCTCCTGCTTGAATTTTCAATGTTGCTGGCATTTACAGAGGAACCTTTTTAAACCATCAATTACTACAATGGCAGGTGTATTCCTATGTTACCATGATACTTGCTATTTTTACATGCTTCTTGTTTACTGTAGTTTAGAAAAGTGACCTGACATAGCAATCTGTCTCAGTGTGATACTGATATAATGAGAAGTCAATATAAATGTTGGCTCTTCTCTTTCACTGCAACAAGCTGATCTAAATCAGAGCATCTGTCACCCCAAGAAAGTTCTCAAGCTATCTGTATTGGCTGATTGAATATGTAAATTTTCAAGTATAAGAAAACTCCACATAAACAACAAAACCTGAGGTAAAATTCTGACTTTATCTTTCATGTAAATATTCATTAACAAAAGGTGAAACAGGGCAGTCTTAAAAACTAGATAAACAATCCTTAGTAACAACTTTCAAGATATTGCAAGGAATTTAGTAAATGCATTTATGCCCATTAATAATAGAAGATTGATCAAGAGTAAAAAATAAAGAAAAAAATAAAAATAATGGGAGAAAAAAATAAAAGAACAGTATTATATTAACAGAAATTTATAATTTAACATTATTAGAGGACTTTGTCTATAATTAACGTTGGGAGATATAACAGCCTTTGAGGATGTTATCTTTTAGGCTTAAGATTTGTCATACATCTTTAAACATAAACATACCTTTGAATGAAAACAGAAGAATGAAGACCACCAGGGAAAGATAAATCTAGAGACTATCCAGTTAATTTATATGCATTGAAAATGCACAATTACCTTGAAGCAAAATGTCAGAAGCAGGTTTCAACAGTTTCTTGACCGAAAGTTCATAGTCTTTTTTTTCTAAAGAAAGATTATGCAAGATTAATAAACAATCAATATACTATCATGTTGCAGCTACAAAAGTTGAGATCTATAGAAAATTGAGTTCTATATTAACCTCTGTAGTTCATCTCAGGTGTTAATAAGGATTATCAATGAACTATTAAGAAAAAAGGTGTCATTGAATGCTATAATGAAATCACTCAATATAAAGGGAATAAAAAGATAAAAATAAATTTGTAAGAATGTATAACATTGATGAGATGTACAAAACAACCATGTATTCTAAAGCTTATACTAATAGAAATGTACTGTATAAGGAACATACTTGAAGCAACATTGTCTTCTATGGGACCAATGAAGCATTTGCTAAGCATTGACTCAATGTTCACCCATTTATGGACCTGTTGCAAAAATTTGAATTTCTGATTAGAGTCCTGTATGTGAAAGCAACAAAAGGCATTCGCCAAGAGATTCTGTAAGAACTTCTGCGAAGTATTTGAACTTCTGCAAAGTATCTGAACCATCTTGAGTCAATCAGCTAATAAGACATTCAGCCAGGCACGTTGAGAGAGGGGGTTAGAAGGGGCAAAAGGTTGGAAGCCCATGCTCCGATAGAGCCAGTAATAATGCAATAAGATCTATTCACAATGAACAAGCTACTGTTTCAGCTATTTATATGGAATCAACACCTGTAAGTTTACCGCAGAGAAAGACTATACCTACATGCCCTTGATTAATGTAAAGTGTTTTTGCACAATTTTGTTAAAATCCTTAAAAAACTTTTTCAACAATTGTAGCTAAAAAGGGCGTTTCCCTATTTCCCCGAGAGACTGAAGGGCATGGTCACAGATATTTTTTTGGGGGCCCAGTTTTGTAAATCACAGCTGGGCCCCAGCTGGCTGTCAATGGCCCTGCATTTAGCTCTTTACCTTCCATCACTGACTTACAGTCCATGATATACAGGGCAAAAGCACTGCCTGTTACAGGGAACTGCTTTTTGCTTGGCTATTTGTTCAAGCTTTTTAAAAATGTAGAGAATTTCTAGGAAAAAGTTGTTTGTCCAATGTTTGGAGCGGCCTGGCCATTAATAGAAGTTTTAGTAGTTGCCATGGTATCAAGTCTGTAGAGGTCTAGAGATGCATGCAAAAGGTCAGTAAAGCTGGTGTCAAAAGATAAAACTAGAAATAGCTCTTGCTAGTACTGCCTGCAAACAATTAGTTCCTTGATAATGATTGTTTTGAAAATTTAGGACAGGATATTCGAAGAAGACACCATCTTGGGTTTTCACAATTTTATAAAAACAGCTGCTCTAGTTGATGCTAAACTATTCTTTTTATCAAGAATTTTTGGTGTTCAGTTTGCCTTTGATTTAAGTCCAACGCCCTTTTGAAAATCATGAAGTTTTTCTAGGGTTTGACATTTATTTTTCGTTTTCGTGAAGCAAAGACGTATGAAAATGGACACGTGATAGAACGGGTACAGCTAAAATAGATTGCGATAGATGATTCGTACAGCGATGTACAGGCGATAATCACGACAATCATAACTTTTGCTCGTACGGTGTCTAGTTTTTGGGAGAAAGGTGTGGCATTCGACTGGTTTTGATTCCCAAAACTTCGAATCAAAACTTCCATCCATTGCGGAGAACCGAGCTGTGATGCAGCACCGTTTTCGTGCAAAAAAAACCGAAGGCCTTTAACAGAGTCTTGGCAGAGCAACGCTCCGAAGATAATTCCCTTCCGCACAAAGAGGTGGCGGTTAACGACCTCCTCGACAAAGCCGATTGATTGACAATAAAATTGATTGACAGTTGTCATGGCAGCAGAAAAGTGACAAAATCTGCTGAAAAAGTGCTGACATTATGAACTGAAGCTTCCATATGCTACTTATACGCGGGGCAGACTATAAGCCCTTCACTCGCGCGCGAGTTGCGGGCAATTACATTTGTAACAAATTAAAAATAATAGGATCATAGAGAGACTTTTGTTTGCACACCATGTGACTGATAAAAGGATTACTGCATGCAGAGAACATGACTGAAATGAGGGTGCATGCTAAGATCTTGTTGAGAACTCCAATACCCTGTAGACTGGCTGGGCATGTGGCAATGTTTGAACAATAATGTCACAGTAAATCCTAAAGGTAACGGCACAAAAGAAAGGGATATCTTTTTTCACACAAAATGTCTACTAGCCTATCCCTGAAAGATAAGTGTTTGCTGTTATTTGTAATTTTTTCTAACTAGCATCTTTAGGTAGTTTTTATGACATTGAGAAGCTATGCTTACTGAGCAGGTTCCTGACCCTTCCTCTCAATGTGACCACACCTCATGATTCCTACATCTGGAAGTGCAGAGAGAGCTGGCAAATCCCTTCACTCTTGGTGAAAGTTTGGTCATGTTAGGGACTCAAACCAGGCCTTTTCGTGAAAAAATTTCTCAAGGGCGACAAACTGCCTGCGTGGATCTGCTTTCGAGGTATTTGTCCAAGCATCACTATCTCTTAAACGAAACTTTCAAGGCCTGAGAGGAAATTAGGGTATTATCTTACCAGGACTGAATAACCTTTAATTTTCTAAATGGCCGATTACTGCCAGTTTGTAACCAAAATATTTGATGTAATGATATATAATGTCAACAATGAGGGAATGATGCTTTTTTATCAACAACTTGACCCTTTTTGCGAAGACGATCAATAGCCCACATCAATAATTTGGCGAGGGCCAGGGCAATCGCCTGCATGAAACAAAAAGGCCTGGACTCGAACCCATAACTCTAGGATCTGTAGTCCATGACCCTAGCCACTAGGCCATCCACGCACCTTTAAAAATTTGGATATTGTTTGATTTTATTTAAGTTTGGTCTGATAACACCAGGCATGCAGAAGATACAAAAAGTGCAATGAAAGTTTTTAAGGCAAGAAAGAGACCAACTTCAAACACCAATATTACAAAAATAAACCTAGAGTCTCATTATAATAAGAGATAGGTATCATCTACTTGTTTTAATATCAATCTCTTAAAAAGAAGCTTAAAGTCTTTTTTAAAAACCAAAGAAACAAATTCAAAAGGGATCATAGAGAATTTAATTTAAAAAATTTTTCAAAGCAAATTGACATTATCAAATAAATCTCCTTCAGAGCTTTCCTTGTGCTAACTCTAACCACAGAATTATAAAGCAATATTGATACAAAACAGGATTTTCTGATCTCATTTGACATTGGGACATTTGCATAAAATTGAAGAGCTTAGGAAATTTCAATTTTTATCTCATCTGATTTGCTTTGTATGAAAACCATTCTACTGTAACCAAAGGCATAGGAACTAGGGCTTCATGGGGTTTTAGGCCTGGAGGACCTTGGAAAACAAGTCTGACCAATCAGAAAGAGTTGAAAATTTCTAGATGAGAATAACACAAGGATTATCTGAAAAGCTATTTTGCATCGATGAATGCAATTTTTTATTCATGATACACTTACTGTTTGCTCAGAACAGTACAGAGAGTATTTCCATGCACAAAGAAGGGCCACATAATACAGATTGAGGGGGCTAAAATATTTTGGGGGAGGCTAAACATACTAAAATACCAAAATAAAGGAAATTTTTGTTTGGTTTCAGTCCCTTTTGGAAATTATTGGGGGCTAAAGCCCCCATAGACCCCTGCTTCTGTAGTCCCTGTGTTTTTAATCATGTTGGATCAACCCAAAGACTCTCATTGTTTGTAAATTTAAGTGGTGATATACATTGGCCAAAGTTAAAAGCATGACAATTCCCTGCAAAAAGTGCTAAAAGAAGCAAAATGCAGCAGAGGGTGTAGGAGGCGTTACATCCTAAAGAGTGAGAGGCAAAGACAACGCACTCGATACATTTTGTGTGCTCTTTAATTGCACTAAAAACTAACTCTCTAATTAATTACCAAATCTTATATATATGTTATCACGTGATGTGACATTGATTAATAGCTAACATGTGATATGAAATGTGATTGTATACACCTGTCGGGGGTAGTTATGCAATATAAAGTGCAGATGTCAGCTGCTGTGATGATTTTAAGAGTAACATAGATTTACTTTCTAAACTGATATAAGTAATGCTTACCTCATCAAAGAATTCAGTGCCATCTTGCCCTGCAGCTCGCATCAGCTCTGGAATACCTCCAGGATGAAACTCCATGTACGCTGTCACATTGTATACTTTTCCTTCAAATACAGAAGAAGAAAATATTGATTTAATCCTAGGACTGTTTTTTTATAGATCACAACTTTTTCATAGGATTTAACTTATACAAATTAAGATTGAAAAATATGCTGAAGTTGTTTCACAAATGCATTTAGAAAATAATTTGTTTGAATATTAAAAAGTTAATATTAAGCAACAAGAAGAGTGAAAGAAATTAAAATATGTAAATGAAAATTACATGTGAAAGTAAGGTACTATAGTAAAAGTAATAATGTAAAAGATATATAAGCAATATGTATATATAAAATATGTTTTCCAGTAAGGATCAAGCAGGTCTTCACAGGACATTTAATCATTGTGTATGTGTACTAGATACATTTTAAATTTAAACTTGAGATTTTTTTTGCTTGATATGATTTTTAATGCTGGTGAAAATTCCATAGCTTAATTCGTTGAAAATTATTTTTTTAGATTTTTTAAGTGGGTATATTGAAGAAAGTGCAAACCCGTTATTTTGGGGATTGTTTTGTGTTGTAGTAATGTAACATCTTTGATGCACAAAAACTCGTGTTCAAGAGCACTATGTCTTTCTCATTGCTAAATATGAACTAAATTTAGCAGTTTCTAGTTTGTAGATTTATAAAAACTGAATTAAAAGCAAAAAATAAAAATAAAACTTTGAAAACAATATATGTTTTTGTGACACAATCACGTCAAAAAGATCCTACCTCTTAATAACATCCAGCAGTCATCAACTTTGTTATGCTTCTTCAATTCTTCCATTGTAACTTCCTTGATAACCCCAGAGAAGCCTTGTAAGTCCTGACCACTGGCACCAAGTCTTATCCAGTCCATTAAACTCCTGCCCGGTTGCAAGGCGACTTTAGGCCGCTGACCAGCAACCGGGCCAACTGATTTCTTGTTTATGCCTGATCCAAGCATTTCTAAAGACTCGCTTCTATATTCCACATGATTATTTTGGGTTTCGTCTTGATTATCTCGAATAAGTTTCGAGTAGTCTTCGGCTGACTTGTGGTTCGCTGGGTTCGCTGAATTGATCAGCAACGGGGAGCTCTTACCGCAACCCAGGTTGACAGTGTTGTACTAGCAACAAGCCTCGTTATGCATCGGATTCTGGTGACTGATCAACCAAGAAAAACAAGAAACTTTGATCATACCGAACTCTATACGTACTGTTAACTTATCTTTATGACTGTTACTTGCGGGTGGAGGCAGCGGCCGATCACCTCGCCATCACTCAAATAATAAGCCTGATTAGAGTATCCGTGTACCGTGTATTTAAATCAAATCCATCGCAAACTACCCGCAACAACATATGCACCTGCTGAGAGAATAATCATCATAACTTGAAATTTTTGTCACCTTCAATGAAGCCTGCGCCGCAGAACTTATCCTCCAATCTTCAATCTTCAATCGTTTACTCCTAAAGGCTTTACAACCAATCTGGAGCATTTACTCAAGGAGCAATAAAAAAAGAAGGAAAATGAACTCAGAAGTAGGATTAATACCATTTCCACCCAGCGCTCCAGGTTGTTGATTTCTACAAAATGTTGCATTTGGTTTTGGTTCAACAAATCCAAGCAAAATGTGTAGGTAAGCAGGTTTGGCTATTGCCAGAGTGGAAGCGGTGTTAATCACAAATAAGGGATAACAAAAGGCCAACAAAAGAGTAAAAGTTGTCTCTAATAAGTCTATACTAGGGTTCCAAAGATAAGCCTTCGATCTAAGCATGTTGTGGCGTTTTATACTCTGAAAGTGTCAGACGGAAAGCTTAAGTTTAGCTCAAGATGTTTGCTTTTTTCAAAGCCATTTTAAATTCTGCATCACAAAAAGATAGTTATATATTATATTAATGCTTAATATTTATCGATAGCATATAATGAATGGGTCCTTGGCTAACTCAGAGGCTTAACGGGCTAAAGTTACCTTTAGTTCAAAGACAAGGGGCGATAACATTTTAGGTCCCCAAACAAAAATAATTTTTTATGTTGTTTTACTTTGAAACTGGTATGTGATGAACGAGCTGAAGGGTCCTCAAGCTTTGACGAGATCTCAGTCTAAACGAATGAAGAGAAAGTTGATTGCATCTTATGCTTCGTATTAGCGTAAGCATTTAGTAGCTCTTGTATGAAAAGATTTGGATTTCAGGCAAAAAGGTTTTGTAAATAGCATGTATCCTACTTTCTGAAATTTCCATGTAAGTTCGATAAACTAGAAGAATTAATTCATTTGTATAAATTTCATTCAATTAAGGTCATTTTGACTAGACAATAGAATAAAAAAAATTCTGTTTTTTATAGCATTGTTTGATGCTATTTTATTTCGTACCTGTCTCGACAGAAAAATTTTTATTGAAAAAGCAATAATTGGTGATTTTGATCTGTGAGTGAAAAAGTTTTTACAATAAGATGAAAAGAGGAAGCTTGGATACCTAAAAGTATTTCTATTGAATATTGTGGGTAAAAGAGATACAATGCGAATCGTTTGGTAAATGATAAAGATAATTAAAAGTTTTATTTGGTAACCATGGATTTGCAATGTGATAACGTAATATTGTTATTTTGTCAAATTTTGGCAACATAACCTTAAAGGAGCAATCGATATACTTATATTAAAATGGTCACACTTCCTTATCTTTTTCACGAATGTGGATTTCGTCCTGACAAAATTTAGCTGGCATAGCGGGAAAATTCTAAACCATAGCGGGAAAATTCTAAACCAAACAATTGATCTTACGGTCAGCTTTACAGATACAAAAGAAGAAAAAACCGGAAAACTTCACGAAGTTGTAAAATCATGCACACACTGTCAGTATCCTATAGCTTGTGAGTCTAGTGCAAAAGCTTATGAAGTTTTCAAGGATGAGAAAATCCAAGAGATGGCGGCAAAAAGACAACGAATGCACCTCTTTGGAGACCCCCTGCAGCTTAAGGGGAGGGGGAAATGTGACTTTTTAAAATTCAAATAAAACAGGCCAAACCAAAATGACATATTTGTTGCACCCTATTCACATGTTTGTCTCCCCCTTTCCGCATCAGGTGCACATGTCCTAGACAATAAGTGTATAAAACATATTTCCAATTTAACAACATATATGCTTCACAAAATAAATCGCCAGCTAGCTTTTAAGAATAGACTGTAAAGCAGTATTTTCAAAAAACTTCTGTAAAGCAGATTTTCCAAATTTATTATCAATTAACTCGATTCAATTAATTCATAACAACAAGCGAAAGAAATTATTTTACAACTGAGCATCATTGTTCGTCTAGGTCTTGACTGAGGCTTACTTCAGCCTTAGCTTCTGTACTACAACTGAATGCTAAATTACAACTAAATCAAGATAATTACACTTGTACATGTATAAAAATATATATTTATTTGTATATATGTATATATAAGGTGGGGAAATAAAATATGGAAATATTGTAAAATGGAGGGGAAGAAACCATTACGTTTGCCGGTAAGAAAATGTTTGAGAAGAGTCAAAGGTAAAATAGTGCATAACAAATTGTTACTGGAGGGAATTGTGAAGGAGATTTGAGTTAAATTAACTGAATGTTAGTGAGGAAAGGTATGATGCTATGATATGCCCGTAATATTAACAACGATTAGAAACCTTTCCTCGTTTATAATAGCACCGATCATGTCAGATATGGGCATGAAATCCCATGTGGTGCTTGGTTAGTGGAGTTTATATGGACGTGTTTTCTACTCTTCTTACTGAAAATGTAGGGCTAAAGCTATATGTTAAAAAAATCACCATAAAATTTTTTCTTCTGCAACAGCACGTAATCAGCATTTTTTGCCAAATGACCCTTTTTTCTAGGCACAGTTCTAATTTCGGATCGTTAGTGGATAAAATGTTATTTTTAAAGATTTTCGCAGCACGAAGTTTACACTCTTTTTTTATAAGAACAATTTTATAAGAACACGAGCCTCAAAACTGGTCAAAAGTTAAGAACAAATTAAGAACAAGCTGAGGCTGAGCTTCTGCAAAATACAATTTTGAACAACGTTTTTTCTCAAAATCGAGGATTTTTAGCGATGTGTGGATGCTTTTTCGGTGAATATTCAAATTTGTCAACAAATAAAGGCTGTCTCACTTACTTTTTTGGCAAATGAGGCCTGAACACCACCCTAGAGCGAAAAAGCACTTGCACTGCCTACACCCTATTAGATTAAGAACAAATTAAGAACAATCCAGCCTCAGATTTTCGAAAAAATAAAGACCGGCCTGAACTTAAATTTACTGGTTATTATAAAAAAAGAGTGTATACGATAAAAAAGATGTCCATATGCGTATCAGTACTAGTATTTATTAACTGGATTTCTGGTGTGCAATGAAAACTTAAATGCAGATCATAAGAAAGATAATGCAGATAATGCTAAAGTTACCTTTAGTTCAAAGACAAGGGGCCATTACATTTTAGGTCCCCAAGCAAAAATAATTTTTATGTTGTTTTACTTTGAAACTGGTATGTGATGAACGAGCTGAAGGGTCCTCAAGCTTTGACGAGATCTCAGTCTAAACGAATGAAGAGAAAGTTGATTGCATTTTATGCTTCGTATTAGCGTAAGCATTTTGTAGCTCTTGTATGAAAAGATTTGGATTTCAAGCAAAAAGGTTTTGTAAATAGCATGTATCCTACTTTCTGAAATTTCCATATAAGTTCGATAAACTAGAAGAATTAATTTCTTTGTATAAATTTCATTCAATTAAGGTCATTTTGACTAGACAAGAGAATAAGAAAAATTCTGTTTTAATAGCATTGTTTGATATTATCTTATTTCATACCTGTCTCGACAGAAAAGAATTTATTGAAAAAGCAATAATTGGTGATTTTGATCTGTGAGTGAAAAAGTTTTTACAATAAGATGAAAAGAGGAAGCTTGGATACCTAAAAGTATTTCTATTGAATATTGTGGGTAAAAGAGATACAATGCGAATCGTTTGGTAAATGATAAAGATAATTGTAAGTTTTATTTGGTAACCATGGATTTGCAAAGTGATAACGTAATATTGTTATTTTGTCAAATTTTGGCAACATAACCTTAAAGGAGCAATCGATATACTTATATTAAAATGGTCAAACTTCCTTATCTTTTTCACGAATGTGGATTTCATCATGACAAAATTTAGCTGGCATAGCGGGAAAAGAAAAATTCTAAACCAAACAATTGATCTTACGGTCAGCTTTACAGATGAAGAAGGATTGGGCCAATTGATATATTTCTTTACCTATTTTGGCCTGGCAAAGTCTTGCTTGTATTGCAGTTGCGTCAAAGCAGGATTTTGATGACCATACAAAAGAAGTCAAAACCGGAAAACTTCACGAAGTTGTAAAATCATGCACACACTGTCAGTATCCTATAGCTTGTGAGTCTAGTGCAAAAGCTTATGAAGTTTTCAAGGATGAGAAAATCCAAGAGATGGCGGCAAAAAGACAACGAATGCACCTCTTTGGAGACCCCCTGCAGCTTAAGGGGAGGGGGAAATGTGACTTTTTAAAATTCAAATAAAACAGGCCAAACCAAAATGACATATTTGTTGCACCCTATTCACATGTTTGTCTCCCCCTTTCCGCATCAGGTGCACATGTCCTAGACAATAAGTGTATAAAACATATTTCCAATTTAACAACATATATGCTTCACAAAATAAATCGCCAGCTAGCTTTTAAGAATAGACTGTAAAGCAGTATTTTCAAAAAACTTCTGTAAAGCAGATTTTCCAAATTTATTATCAATTAACTCGATTCAATTAATTCATAACAACAAGCGAAAGAAATTATTTTACAACTGAGCATCATTGTTCGTCTAGGTCTTGACTGAGGCTTACTTCAGCCTTAGCTTCTGTACTACAACTGAATGCTAAATTACAACTAAATCAAGATAATTACACTTGTACATGTATAAAAATATATATTTATTTGTATATATGTATATATAAGGTGGGGAAACAAAATATGGAAATATTGTAAAATGGAAGGGAAGAAACCATTACGTTTGCCGGTAAGAAAATGTTTGAGAAGAGTCAAAGGTAAAATAGTGCATAACAAATTGTTACTGGAGGGAATTGTGAAGGAGATTTGAGGTAAATTAACTGAATGTTAGTGAGGAAAGGTATGATGCTATGACATGCCCGTAATATTAACAACGATTAGAAACCTTTCCTCGTTTATAATAGCACCGATCATGTCAGATATGGGCATGAAATCCCATGTGGTGCTTGGTTAGTGGAGTTTATATGGACGTGTTTTCTACTCTTCTCACTTCTTACTGAAAATGTAGGGCTAAAACTATATGTTGAAATACCACCATAAAATTTTTTCTTCTGCAACAGCACGTAATCAGCATTTTGTGCCAAATGACCCTTTTTTCTAGGCACAGTTCTAATTTCGGATCGTTAGTGGATAAAATGTTATTTTTAAAGATTTTCGCAGCACGAAGTTTACACTCTTTTTTTATAAGAACAATTTTATAAGAACACGAGCCTCAAAACTGGTCAAAAGTTAAGAACAAATTAAGAACAAGCTGAGACTGAGCTTCTGCAAAATACAATTTTGAACAACGTTTTTTCTCAAAATCGAGGATTTTTAGCGATGTGTGGATGCTTTTTCGGTGAATATTCAATTTTGTCAGCAAATAAAGGCTGTCTCACTAACTTTTTTGGCAAATGAGGCCTGAACACCACCCTAGAGCGAAAAAGCACTTGCACTGCCTACACCCTATTAGATTAAGAACAAATTAAGAACAATCCAGCCTCAGATTTTCGAAAAAATAAAGAACAGTCAGCCTGAACCTAAATTTACTGGTTATTATAAAAAAAGAGTGTATACGATAAAAAAGATGTCCATGCGTATCAGTACTAGTATTTATTAACTGGATTTCTGGTGTGCAATGAAAACTTAAATGCAGATCATAAGAAAGATAATGCAGATCATTCGTTATCACTTTGATGCTAATCATTATGGCACAATGAATTTATTATATTACGTGCTACCAATTCTAACGAAATTCAAAAGAACGGAACGATACAGTTCAAAATGTTTCCTTGGGCACGGTATCACGAGGAAACACCCTTTTGTTATCGTAGCATATCGTTTTATATGACGTATAACAGCTCTAAGACGATATTCAAACTTAAAACGTAACAAATCTTGGACTTGGGATTGAAATTCGAAAGAGTAAATTAGCAAAAGTCTACTTTAAAAATGGTATCAGAACTTGGAAAAATACGAGAATAAAGATCTGCATATTTCCGTGCTACTTCATAAAACACTTTTGATAGGAATAATAGAAATGGGATTTAATGTTTTGAGTGACCAAGCTTGAAGAGCTCACCAAGTTTGGAATCTCTCCATTCACGCCGCTCTTCCAGTTTATCCACCGGAACTATGTTACACATTGCTTCGTGAATTTTCTCTGCAGTTTGACCTGCCATTGTTCTAGGGCCCCCTTCTTCCCGACATATCCGCTCGATATTTGATCCATATCTTTCACAATAGTCTTTCACACCTTTGAGGGACGATAGAAAAACATGGTATCAGACAAGACTATAAGGCTGACAATATAAATTGGACCGCCCAGAGGCTCTGCCCTGCTCCTTCAATGATTATTCTTTTTCAAAAAACAACTACTACGTCTACTTCGACATTCATCTCACAAACTTGCAATGTTCCAAAACTACTTCACAAATCATGCGTTTATCTTTGTTGGAGGGCAAAGGAAATACTAAATTATCACTGCGTTTAGTAGGCAACGATTTTTCAACGTAGAGAGAGATATTTGGCAGGCAACGATATTGAATTTGAAAGGTTAATGTTTTGCAGATAATACCATGAACTACCAAAAGATTTTTATATACCACTTGTAGTGCAAAAATTATTTAGATATAAGTTTTTTTTATTCGTAGTTATGGATAAAGTTTCTTTAAATATAACAGGGAAAAAATGAAAAAACCATTATTAAGTTGAACTGTAGCTACAGGGTTAAGGAAGCATTTAATATATACTGTCTAGGGATAAAGCAAGTGTCAAATTTACAAAATTATCTAGTGCTCAGCAAGAGAGCTCTCGTTGAAAAACAAACTTCACCGAAACAACCTGTAATTCTTAATGTATTGGGAGTTAGGAATAAATTATTAAAGCATCTGATCCAAAGTTTGAGGGTAAGAGCATATAATTGAATATCTAGCAGCTGGCAAACATGTAATGCGACTTTAGAATAATTGCTAACGAGAAGAAAGGCCTTATTATGGCGCTGATCAATATTCACAATGTTGCAATGGCTCCAAAAGTTGCTCTATTTATTTCGATTTTTAAGCCAAAACTAAGCTGGATGGATTGGATTTTGAGAAAAATATGAATTCTTCACTGCTGCATCAAATCAATCACGTGCACTTTGAAAAAGTATTTTCCTGGCATAAGGAAAGTTCAGAAAAGTTTGAGAGACAAGCTAGCAAGAGGAAACAAGCCAGCGGCATACATAATAAGTGAGCTGTGTTATAAATAAAATTCAGCGATAGAACGAAAACAATTGAAGTACAATGTGAATATTATATGCCAATGCTCAGATTTTTTATGTGGTCTTATTCTGAAAAGCATAAATATCGTAACTGGTTAAGATATAGAGGTATAAGAATAAAACTATTTGAAAATTTTTTATTTTTATCCTAGGTGTAAGTTCGAAAGGGGTGGTTGTACGTGAGGGGCATCTGTTAACAAAGTCTCAATTTTGATACCATAAAAAAGATGCCACGAAGACGAACAATGAAGTGAGTCATGTTCCTATTGAATCATTGAAATAACTGTAACAATTCTAAGAATCAGTCTGACGTAATTGTTGAAATTCGAGTTACTGGGAAAAGATACAGGAAGATTGACTCAGTTTTGCCGAAGTCGCCAAAGTGATTTTAGCGAACTAGATAAAGAGAGCGCAAATTTTCCAGATATCCATATTTCAAAGGTTGAAAAAAGTTTATTTTTATTTTTTGAATCAAGGGAGTTCATTTAATTTATACAAGAGCCCTGGGTGTTTATTTAAAAGTTACCATTCATTAATAGTTCTCATGTTCAGGGGCACCTACACAGGGGGGCTGGAGGGGCAGCTGCGGTGTTAACATCTTTCTAATACTATAAGATCTCATCGATAATCGATGACCACTTTGACCACTCTCGTTATGTTAATATCTACTAGAAAATATTAGAAAGATGTTAACACCAGCACAAAAACGCAAAGGATAAAAAGTTTTGTCTGTGACAAGGTCAACCACAACAGAGAGAGCGACAAAGATAGTAGATGATAAACAAACGACGTGTTCCCTCAGAAGTACTCCAGGAACCTAAGGAGGATAAATCAGTATAAAAACTTAGCGGGCAATCAAAATTTTACAACCAGCCCATTTATAACAGCCATGATTTTTTAAAAACCAAATATTGTGATAAGGCCATTTAATACCCATTTTTATGTATGGGTTATTTTGTCAACTTTTTTCTCTATGCTTAAAATCTTTGATGGTGTAATAGAGCTAAATTTAGCAATTTCACTTGGTTTTTTGTATACGTAGGTATTTTATATGTTACGTAGATTAGTAGGATATCCCCTTTGTGCACGCGAGAGATTATCCGAAGACTGAAAATTTAAAGAATGACGGTTTCTTTCAATTCTCTTCTTTTTTCCATACTTCATTCTAATTACTTGCTTAACAAGCACTATAATTATTCAAATGAATTGATGTCTTGTGCTTGCTGTCCCATATAAAGGTTGGTCTCCCCATGCCCTCAATTATGCAGGCGTCGATGGGAAATTTGAATCTAAATTCATGATTCAGTGAAGTTAAACCGAAACAACATCTTGCAGAAACATAGCGGCTATGCCACTGGGCAACATCTGCTAGAATAAGCGTTTGTTCTTACCTGAATGCAGAGCAAGGTCGTCCTTTCAATCAGGCTTTTTAGAGCCTGCTTGTCATTTAGTTATTACTCTAGTCACAGGTTACTGGGGTTAAGCATAGAAGGCCCTGAGATATAAACCCCCAATTTTAGTACTGAGAACCCAACAGAGAGAACCCAAAACTAGCAGCCAATCGGGCATAAAGATCGCCATTACTCGGGAAACAGATTCTTGAAACGAAATTTGCCAGCACCGATTACTTCTGTCCCTCTCGATAATGGCCGAAACAATAGTAATGGATCTCAAGTTTACATTTAGACTTCCCTTTTCAATAGAAACTACATAGTCAATTTTGATGCTAAAAATTGAAATATACCGAATTCATATACCAAAATGACCATTAACTTGCGAGAACAAAAAATGAAATCCTTTTTTACTTTTCTCTGCTATGAAGAACAACTTTTACTTTTTTAGGCATCACAAAAGCCCAGTTGAAGACATATCAAATCCAGAAAAGAACAACTAAACGAAGCAAATCCCAGCCAAGCTTGTCTAAAAAAAGCAGAATTAAGTCTAATTTTTGCGAGAAAACGGCCAGGGAAAGGGAAGCAGATCGAGCAAAGTCAGTAAAGCTAAGGCAAGACAAACCAAGGAAACCAAAGCTGGGACAGCTAGATAAAGTTAAGCCAAATAAGCCAAATGAAACCTAAGTTAATCACAATTAAGTCAAACAAATGCAGCGAATTAAAGCTGAGGAAGGCAAGAAGAGACCCGTTCAATAAAAGAAAGCCAAGCAAAGTCGAGCTAAATCAAGCCAAACCAAGCTAAACAAAGCCAAGACAAACCAAGGCCAAGCCAAGACAAACCAGGAACAAGCCAGGATCAAGCCAAGCCGAGCCAAGCCAACCAAGACAAGCCTAAAGGCTGAAATACACTATGCATTTAAATTGATTCAATTAAATGGATAACTGGAAAATGGACAGTGTAAACGCAAAATTGGATATCAAAGTAGCTATTTCGACCAAATGAAACCTATGGTGAGACAAGCCACGTAAGCAGGGAAATACATCAAGAAAAAAGGTATGCATTGTGTTTGTGATGAAAATTGTGAAGTAATAAAAAGAAAGTTTCTGACATGGGAAATGATTCTTAGGTTTTGGATTTCGAGCAACCAGTGTTGAATTCTTGAATTTGAATTACCGTTCTGATTTTGTTTTCTTCACATTAGCCAAAAAGGATCATAGAAAAGGAATCTTTATGTTGAAATTAGTCTTTGCCGAAAATTTCATGTTGTTTGGACAGCGAATTTTGAATAATTAGCTTTTCCTTACATTGTAGGCAACAGCAAATTACGGTCAAATCTAAAGAAATATTTTAAAATTCAAAACGTAGCAACAAGCGACCTGACTGTCCAAAAAACACGAAATTTTCAAATTAGACTTATTCCAACATGATCATTTGAAAACTGAGGTCCATTTTTGAAAAGAGCAGTAAATAGCGAGATGCAGAAACGATGCATCAACCTGAATCGAAGAATAATCATATCAGTGGCTGCAATCGCCAAGGTGCAATGTAACAAAGACTGAACTACCTCGAAATTCCTTGCAGTCAAACAAAGCTATTCGGGAGTGTATGGAAATAGTTGGCAACTGGCAGGTAGGTAAATCGCTGAAGTAATAGCTTTGGTCTCAGGAATCAGGCCCAGATTTGTAGCATCGAAGGTTTAAAGGCGATAAGTTAATCACTTAGGGAACCAAAAATGGTTTGTGATCATATCAAAAGCTATTCAAATAACTGAAGAATGTTGGAAGCGAACTTTCCATAAGGTATTTTAAAGTTTTTCAAGGACTAGAGCTATGTTTGACTGGCAACAATTTATCAACACGTCTAAAAAGGTCCTCATTTAACGAAAGGTTCAAACAATACGAATTCATTCCACCAATTCAAAGAATACAAATTTATAACTTCTTTGCATTTTCAACAGAGATAAGTTGAAAATAAATCTAAATGACTACCAGCGTAGGAAATATCTAATGGTCTAGATGTACCTGAAGAAAGTAAGTCTAAGTAATAAACACTAACATGAAGCAATTTAAGAGATTGCATTATGGAAGTCATTGACTGCAAGCGTTACAGGCGCATTGATTCTCGAAGTACCAATCTTTTATAAGAACTTTGAATTGACTTGCATTTTTGGATGTTTTTATTTCATTTGGAAGAGAATTCCAAATCTTTGGACCCAAAAAGCTAATAGATTTTATACCATAACTTGTCGTTTTAACCTTTGGAACAGATAGAGTATCCATTTTTCGAAGATTATAGCTATTGGGTTTTGGGAGAAAGTAGTCTTTCATAAAGACTGGATTCGAGTTGTGGAAAGTTTTGTAAACTTCTAGTGCTAGCAGCCGAATGGAGTGGATATGAATTGGAGTAGATTTAGCCTTGACTAAAAGTTTAGAATACGATAAAGTGTAGTCTGAGAGGGAAAATTACAGGGAATGAGTGATTTAATATGATATTAGAAAGCTTTTTGTCATTGAAAATGCAAGGCAAGCCGACGTCGAGAAAGGGCATGAAGCAGCTTTAAAACGAGAAGATTCCTAAAGGAACATAAAAAGTAGAAATTTTCTGTTGTTCCATCTTGCATTTACGAAACAGTAGTTATAACTGCAGAATCCTTCTATCTACAAAATAGAAGAAACAGTGCTGATTTTAAAATATTAATTTAGATACCTGCTGCATTTAGATGCATTGTTTCAAACGGTCCCATCACTGCATATCGAAGGCCTAGTCCTTTGCTGACAGTCAGGTCAACATCTTCTGGAGAGCAGACGCCATCCTACGATACAATACACAGATACAAACAGAATCAAAATCTATACAAGCTTTTCACAGAACATTCGTCAGAAAACGAGAACGCTTTGTCATGACTTTGAATTGATAGTTTTAAAAATATGATGCTGATCAATAAGTATGAATTCAAAACGTATCTTATCGCTGTCATTTGTGAAAAGCTCGTTCATCTTATCGTACTTCAAATTATCGCTTACATGTGTGAAAATTTTCGATTTTGCTGATTTCTACCATCACTAAAACCAGTTGTTTGCTGTACTAGATAAAATAAACACTCATTATGAATTACTATCCCACTTGAAATTAATTTACTTATATCATGAGTATCTGACATAATGAACAATACCTCAACGAGCCTCCATGCTTCCATCAACAATGCATATTGCAATCTGTTAAGAATAAAGCCATTAACCTCCTTTTTAGCAATGACTGGTGTCTGACCGATGTCTTTCATCAGATCTTTAGTCCTTTCAACTACTTCTGGATCAGTCCAAGGAGACGGAACAAGCTCAACTAGCGGTACAAGATGGGGTGGGTTGACCTAGCAGCATAAAATTGTATTAGCTACTTGAAAAAAAATTGTTTTGCTTCCAAATGACAGCATAAATCATAGGACTCAAAAGTAATTCTTGTGGAACAAGAATTCGTATCTTATAATGACTTATCAAAAATTGACCATTTTACTTTATATATATAAAAATATATAGAAATCATACAATAATATAATACATAGAACACGAAGCTGCAAAATGACAACCACTTACATTAGTTCGTATGCCGATAAATAATACAAATTTAGCGAAAAATCTAAATGACATTCGAGACCAGAACTTTTCAATCACAATCAATCTTTCCCTAGTTCACATTTAAGCCAAGAAAGATTGCCGATCTAGAGATTTGAGTCACATTTGAGTCACAGTCACAAAAGTCACATTTTTACAAAGAAAAGACCTGAATTTTTCCCAAAAAAGCATCGAACAAATAAATTGTCTTTAAAAAATTATTGTTAGTTGACGAAGTTCTTTTGCTCCAGCAGAAAAGCACTCGTTGCTATTAACAATAAATATAAATTCTTATTTCGCATGCGTTTATATATAGTATACTCTCGTTAAGTGGGACACTCAAGGGAGCAAGCAAAAATGTACTACTTATCCGAATGCTTGAAAAGGGTAAGCAAGTTCAAAGGACCGGGAAAATCTGTATTACATAGCGGGCGTCCTACTTATCCGAATGCTTGAAAAGGGTAAGCAAGTTCAAGGACCGGGAAAATCTGTATTACATAGCGGGCGTCCTACTTATCCGAATGCTTGAAAAGGGTAAGCAAGTTCAAAAGACCGGGAAAATCTGTACTACATAGCGGGCGTCCTACTTATCCGAATGCTTGAAAAGGGTAAGCAAGTTCAAAGGACCGGGAAAATCTGTATTACATAGCGGGCGTCCTACTTATCCGAATGCTTGAAAAGGGTAAGCAAGTTCAAAGGACCGGGAAAATCTGTACTACATAGTGGGCGTCCTACTTATCCGAATGCTTGAAAAGGGTAAGCAAGTTCAAAGGACCGGGAAAATCTGTACTACATAGCGGGCGTCCTACTTATCCGAATGCTTGAAAAGGGTAAGCAAGTTCAAGGGACCGGGAAAATCTGTACTACATAGCGGGCGTCCTACTTATCCGAATGCTTGAAAAGGGTAAGCAAGTTCAAGGGACCGGGAAAATCTGTACTACATAGCGGGCGTCCTACTTATCCGAATGCTTGAAAAGGGTAAGCAAGTTCAAAGGACCGGGAAAATCTGTACTACATAGCGGGCGTCCTACTTATCCGAATGCTTGAAAAGGGTAAGCAAGTTCAAAGGACCGGGAAAATCTGTACTACATAGCGGGCGTCCTACTTATCCGAATGCTTGAAAAGGGTAAGCAAGTTCAAAGGACCGGGAAAATCTGTACTACATAGCGGGCGTCCTACTTATCCGAATGCTTGAAAAGGGTAAGCAAGTTCAAAAGACCGGGAAAATCTGTACTACATAGCGGGCGTCCTACTTATCCGAATGCTTGAAAAGGGTAAGCAAGTTCAAGGGACCGGGAAAATCTGTACTACATAGCGGGCGTCCTACTTATCCGAATGCTTGAAAAGGGTAAGCAAGTTCAAAGGACCGGGAAAATCTGTACTACATAGCGGGCGTCCTACTTATCCGAATGCTTGAAAAGGGTAAGCAAGTTCAAGGGACCGGGAAAATCTGTACTACATAGCGGGCGTCCTACTTATCCGAATGCTTGAAAAGGGTAAGCAAGTTCAAAGGACCGGGAAAATCTGTACTACATAGCGGGCGTCCTACTTATCCGAATGCTTGAAAAGGGTAAGCAAGTTCAAGGGACCGGGAAAATCTGTACTACATAGCGGGCATCCTACTTATCCGGGGTCCCACTTAACGAGAGTATACTGTATCATCTGTTCGAATTATTGAGGAACGATTGGCTTAGAGCTCCCATTCTTCAAAATTTTTCACCGTACAGAGTTTTACATGCATTAACAATCCCGTCGAGGTGCATTGTACAGCATCCATGCAAGCAAGGCTAGAATTGCGATCTAAGTTAACGACGTTTGATACTCAAGGTAAACAAAGACATTTTACAGTGTATCATTGGGTTTAAAAAAGATACTCTACTCACAGGATGTGCTACAAGGCAATGGGATCTGTTTGGCAGTTTTTCAGTAAAAAGTGAAGGAACGAGGCACGATGTTGAACTTGCGATAATAGTACCCTCATCAGCATGTTTGCTAAGCTCGGCAAAAACTTGCTTTTTCATATCTATATTTTCTGGTGTACATTCCTGTGAAAAAGAAATCAGAAGTCAGCAATAACAAGAGGGCACCGTATAAGGGAACTCAAGATCAAATCGTGTTATTTTGCATTCTATCTAATTTTACTCGTAATTCAAAATGTTACAATGAAATAATTATTACGGGATGCATATTACAAGATACTTCGAATAGCCTGAGAGCACTAGCCAATATGAAGGGAGAGTAGCTATTGCAAACAGGGAAGTCCAAGTTTTATTCGTGCAAGGCCGATCTAGGGCTCAAGCAGATTGTATTCATTTTCTGCGGTTTTTCAAAAATTCGAAAAATAACAATTTTTTTCAAGGTAAAAAATTGAAAGGCATTTTTTGTACTAAGATAAGGTTTGTGGGGGCAAAAGTACGAGATAATGTGTATTGGTGATACCTGTTTACAACTTGCAATAAGAATTGTCTGTGCAACTCAATAAATTTCCTTGTTTGCCACAAAAGTACGGTCATTTTCGAATCACTGCAGCAAAATTCCTTTTCAATTGAAAAGTAGTGCATAAAGATATTTATATGTATACAGTTTTTAAAAAATTGCTCTCAAATAAACTTCCTTCAACAAAAACAACAGCAACAAATTCACAACAATATAAAAAATAAATTTCATTAGCAATCATGGCAAATCAAATAAAAGAATTAGAAGGAACAAACAGAGGAAATATGGAACATTTCACGGTCAAAGATTCTTGATACAGAGTCATCCGTATATATTATTAGCTGCTTTACAGTGTTTGTTTAAAATTAAGCCATTGACTCCAAGGTTCAATGCGACATGAGAGATCAACAATTGCAAGATAGAGTAAGGAAATGCAATAAAATGTAATGCATAAAAGCCACTAAAATGTTAGGGGTCTATAGTGAGTTCCTGATACGAATAATTATCTTTGCAGAGGTAGAAAATAGTGGCTCAGGAATGAATAAAGTCTTGCAGGCGTAAAAGTACGGTAGTAAAGCTGGAATATCAAAAATTAAGCTGGAAGATGAAACTCGCTGGCCAATACCTGAACATAAATTGCATCTTTTAGTGCATCCATTAAATTAGCCGAACCACTAATTAAACGAAATATCTCTTCTGCATTCAAAGAACTTTCTTTGAAAAATCCATCAGTCTCCATTTGCGAGAGTTGTGTTCTGCAAGAATCCAATGCATTTGTGATTTGAGCTTTATTTACATCATATAAACATACACTGTAGCCAGCTTTTGCAAAAATCTAGAAATAAACAACAATTAGCAAAAGAGACGTCAAAAATCGCCGCAACCAATGCTGATGTTAGGGATATCTGCGTTGATTTTACTTTAAAGAATTACAAGGCTTTAAATCTGCATATAGGATTCAAAGACACAGACCACTCATGCCAGGCATGAATTTATCTATGCATTCTGCAAAAGCTTTCATATTTCTTTCAGAAATTGCCATGATATAGCAGAGTCCTTGGTATTTTCTTCAATTTAGCTATAGAGAATTCAGTTAAAAACATTTTATGCAGCACCTTGTTTTTAGCTTAAAAATCAGCTAATCATTTCGCAGAGTATTACAGACTGTCCATGCAGACGATACAGTAAACGTAAAAAAAAATTGAAAAGATCTCACAACAACTTCTTGGCTCAGGCCTTTAGTGAAAAGGCTATTCATCTTGTTTATTTAAGTGCTGCTTAGTTTTATTTGAATAAGGAAATTAGTTTAAAAAAATCAGTTTCCATTCTTATTTTTTTCTAAAACTTTCAATCAAAATTCCAATCTCCATTTCGGAACAAATATTTTGGTCAAACGCGCACAAATAGAAGGGATCATTTCCTCGTTTCCAGGAAGCTCTAAATGCGAAGAATAACGATTCTAATTCGGAAACAATGTTTTGCTCACTTCAAAAATATTTTTTAAAGTTCTAGCTTTTTCTGGAGATTTTTTCAAAATATTTGAAAAACTCAGTTGCTTTCGTCAAAACAGCTTAATTTTGGGCCATGGATTTTCATGATACAGAATGAATTTTTTCTAGATTCAGGCATATTATGCAGTTACGATCCCTGCTGAAAACAGCAGCATGAATGGTCTTCTTGAGTATGGTTCTCATTTTCTGGGGAGGCCTTGAAATTAATAAAATGGCTCTTGCTAAACTAGTTATCTTGATTACAGCGAGACAAAATATCCAAGATAATTATGTACTTACTATCGCCCAGCACCGGCCAATCAATCCACTAAAATGAAAAAAACACTGCAATGAGTTTTCTATTGGTGCGTATAACGTATTTAAAATAATCAAATATCTTGAAAGGCAGATGATATAAGGTAATTGTACTTCACTTAGGATGATTCTAGTTTTTGATGAAGCATCTGTGGATGCTTTGAGCTCTTGAAGTATTTGTCTTTTTGACAAATACTAATGGTTGTAAACAGTAGCGGCGCCACGGGGGGCCTGGGGACACGTCCCCCCCCCCCCAGTTCCCAGCAGAATCGATTTTGTATTTCGTCTAAATTCGATGAGAAAATGTTGGGGGAGGGGTAATATTTTCACACCGTACTTTTTGTGATGTAATCCTATGATTTTCAAACTGCCAATTTTCAAACAAAAGTTTGTAATAGGCATTCCCTTCAGATATAATTGGCGTTCCCTGTTGGTAAAAGGGCGTTTTCTGGTGGTTAAAAGGGCGTGGCTTAAATTTGTTTGGTTTGTCCCCCCCAGAGCTTAGTGGCTGGCGCCGCCATTGGTTGTAAACAAAATATCTGTTATCAAGTGGATTCAGGGTCGTTGCCAGCTGTTGTGCTTGAGGGGGTACCCAGATCACGAGATAAATATACTACATAGATTGCGTGCGGTACAATATAATGCTATAATAACGATGATATGTAAGTAAATTGTACCAGGAAATTTTTTCAAAATAAAGAACGACGTTTCGAGCATAGCTCGTTATCAAGTAAATAAAAAGCGATGATAAAACTAAAAAGTATAGTTAAAGAAATATAGAATTCGACAAATGGAATAGAATAACGGATATAAGAGCATGGAAAAGAAATTTATAGAAAGAGCTAAAAATTATCTATATATACATACATATACACAAATACAGAGTTTATGTTTATGTATATGTATGCATACAAACACGAAGAAGAAAAAACAAAGAAAAAGGAGGGGGGTTGTTATTAAAGAGACGTAAACTGTTTATCAAGTCCAGAAGTATATAAAGTTTCAACGAATCATTTTTAAACCTGAAACTTTAAAAGTGTTTTCTTTCTTTGTTTCCTACATTTAAAACAACATTCTTGGTTAAAGTTTTTGTAAATTGTCTTAAACAAACAGACAGTTATGAGTATGAAAATTATGAGTATATGCAATGTTTGGACCACTAAAAATTAATGGTGCCTTGTGCCTGGCTATAAGCTTAACTGGAGCTAGTTCTGAGTTGGTTTACATTTCAAATACAAAAAATCCTCTTTGGGTGTAAATATGTGCAAAGAAACTCACGAAACTGTTGCACACTTTGCTGTATGGAACAGAATGATAGAACCATTCTGCTAGAAGATGATTTTCTAAACTTTTTATGTATGTAATATTAGGCCAATGCATGTTATGCTCCGTCTACAAGGCATCAAACACTCTATTGCAGACCAGTAAACAGAAAATACCAAAATATGCCAGCTTCACCCTCCAAAAATTACTTAAATAGGCTATGATACCTTCCTCTAATATCATCTGTCCAAAATTGCATCAATTCAACAAAAAAGCTTCAGGTAGGAGAGAGAACTGCAGAAGCAAGAGTAGCTTAGCCCTTCCTCAATATTCTCCAAAACGTACTTAGAGCCATAAACAGAACAATCTGGTCTTTTTTAACAGCTCAGTGAGGGGTTCAAAGTTCACAGGGTGTCATGCAAGATTTAGAAAAACAGTCAATATTCATCAAGAGTTATCCAATTGAGGTTACCCTTCAAAAAAAACTGTTGTCTATTTGCACACTTTCAGTGGCAGGGTGGCTATGTTTTCCCTCAGGTGGCAAAGTCGATTTTTGCGCCCTATCTATATATCGTGGTTGTATAAAAGCACGTGTTTCTAGAAGGGAAATCAATTTTTGTAACCACAATTCAAAATTTCATGAATACGTTTTGATTAAAAATGAGAGTATATATGGAAAAAATTATGTAATCCAAACATTTGACATTCTCGATTGTGGTTTGGTGAAATATCCAGCAATTTCGAATTGGCTCATTTTTGAGGGTCGGCCTATTCTCGAGGAAATACATTAGCCAAAACATAAAATACTAATAAAAAAACATTCTATTCATTTACACTGATGTTACACTGATTTAAATCAAGCCTTCTAGAATGGCTAAAAATGCATCTCTCAGACTAAAATTTTACAAATTAGCATACCGCTCAGAAAAGACAATTTGATGATGCTCAGAAAAACATTGATTATTGATTTTTATAAAAAATTTGGGAGGGGAGGATTCATGCGTTGGAGAAAGAAAAAAGGATGACCTTTGGTTCAGAGTGCACATCGATGTAAATAACAAGAAGCTGTTGTATGGATTGCCAGGGTGCATTCCATGCAATTAGGCCTGAAGATCTTTGGCGTACACTCAGGATTTTTTGGCGTTCCGAGTGCAAAATAATAGAAAAAATTTTTTGCACACGTAAAATCTTTGTTAGTTAGCATGCTAAACATGAAGCCACATACATACAACACACAAATGTTGATTGGGTCATGGCAACGCATTGCCCCCCTGCCATCATACCATGGCACACTTCAGCTTAGACAAAATTTATACTTTTCTTGATATCAAATTTACAGCACCAAGTAGTGGTGAAGATGACAGCTTTTATAAATTTCCAAGTAGGAAAAAGAGCAGCAAATGAATAATCACCTCCCAATGACAGCTATCTTTTTTTCTTTCTCCATTATAAGTCTAAAGCTACTGATATCAGCTTGGAAGAGGAGGTTCCTGAAAGAAAACATATTGTAAATATTAACAAGGATAAAGCAATTTTTTCCATAACTGTCTTTCACCTTGTATGACATCATAGTTATATAGCCTATGATTTAAATGTAGGTGTATCTTTATTAATATTTCATATATACATGTTTCTGCTTTGTAACACAACAACAATACTCTTTAAACTATTAAAGTTACTAAGATTACATGTAATCGCCTTTGTTAAATATTTGAATATGAGACTCTGAGACTTTGATATTCTTCTCATACGCCCTCTTTAATGATAATGCTCTATTTTATGCTTCTGTTTTAAGAATTGTATTGAGCAAAGTAATAATTTCTTTTGCATTAGTAATACTTGGCATTTCTCAAATCTATTTTTTGATTAAACAATGCTCATAATACATATGAAATGAAAATGAAAAGACATGAAGTATGTGCACAAGAAAAGATGGATAACTGCTTCAAACTAGTTATCATTTTACATTTGGTTCCTTAAATTGGGTTTTGTCTACATTTTCATGAAAAAGGTACCTTCTGGCATTAAAATTTTACATGTGTGGTGGAGACCCAAAAGAGGTACTGAAAAGTGATACAAGAAATTAAGTCATGATTCGTTCCTCCTTTTTTACTTTAAAAATTAAATTTTAGCCTCTAACAGGGGCGGATCCAGAGCAAATTTGAAGGAGAGGCAGTTGGTAGTGAGGGCGCTGCAAATTTTTCAGATATTGATGATGAGTGTACGCTGTATTCATTTTGTAAAGAAATTTTTAAAATTCAATTGTTGTATACTTTGAGGAAATCCTTGAAGTAAATTAATCTAGAAGTCTCAGAAACTTTTTCAACTGATTCTCATTCTTTAAAAGGGGTGCAAAATTTCCAAAAGGGGGCACTGGACTTGCTTCAAATAGGGGCAGTTGCCCCTCCAAAATCCCCCACTGTCCTCTAATCCCTTTGATACATCACATTAGGGCTGAGATAAACATTTGTTCAAGAAAACAATTGATGATGTTTCACATTCTAGATGACAAAATATCAAGATGATAGTGTTAAATTCTGCACAATTAGTGGAATGTTTAACAAGCAGGGCTATAAAACAGGGGGCTCAGGAGGGCTCTGTCCCCTTCTACTTTTCGAAGGGGGGCTGAGCCCTCTCTTTTTTCTCTGGTTAACTCTAAAATGTCATGGCTAATTTCTGCCAGGATCAAATATTTGATTGAACTGATATTACTTTTTGACATTTGCATTCATGCGAGACCTCAATAGCCCTCTTGACAACTGAAATCTAAATAAATATTGACAAATAATTAAACCACTTTGAGTTCTTTATTTTTAAAATTTTGCAACTCAAGTAACAGGTATTATTAGTATTATTAGAAAATGATTTGACCCTAGGAAAAAAATGAGAAGGTAAAGAAGTTGATATTGAGGAGCCATGCACACGAAAACAACTGAAGTATTCATTTTGTGTATTGAAAGCTCTATGGCCCCCAGGGCTGTGTACCAGTCTAAAAGTGGAGGGGCTGAAATGGATGTGACCAAAATTTTTGAGGCCATGCCCTCCAGAACGCCTGAAAATGCCCCTGTTAGAAAATACTTTTTCATTTCTACTCAATTTTTATAAACAGTATGTTTCAGAGAAGATATCAATAACTATAAAAATAGATAAAATTAGCTTGAGAGTAACAAAATACCAAGCTAGCCAAGCTAGAAAATGCAGCATGTCATTAAACAAGATAAAACACCTAGAAAATGGACAAAAAAGGTTCCCAGTCAAGAAGAACTACTACTACATATGAGTAAACTATGCAAAGATGCGTTAGAGTAAACCTTCCAAAAAATTTGTAGCCTATTATTGCAAAAAAGTGGGGGGGGGGGCTATAGCCCCTGCTAGCCTAATGGCTGTGTTATGCCTGATGGCCCCCCTTCTACATTTTTTGGCTCTTCACTACTGTAAACAAGTAAAAATGTAATGAAAGCTATCTCTTATCTGAAAAACTTGATGCAATGGCTGAAGAATTTTTCAATATGATTTTTATTGTAAACAATGGTTATAAAAACCGGGTTAACCTAAAGTTTTGCTTCAATGTAATCTATGATCCCTAGAAAGTCTCGAGCCAAACAGCGTTGTATATCGCTTGTTCATTACCATTAAGAGACTATGTTAGAAATCTGGCTGGGGAACACCCAACACCGTGTTCTGGACATTTTGGTCCTAAGTCCAACTTTCAGAGGGTTCAGATTACTATCACGTATTTCGTATATGTTGGAAGCATTGGAAGCAATTCTAAACCCTATAACTTATAACGTTAATAAATGTAGTGTAGGGTTAGTTTAAAAGGTCGATGGTAAGCAAATGGTAATGCTAATTATCTATGACAATAATGGTAAGTGGGACAGAGCTCCATGGATGGTTACTTGAGGACGAGGATACAGAGATCTCCTTAACAGAGAAAAAATCCAAAAAATCTGTCAGCAAGATGCAAGTTGACTTATTTTCAACCAGTAACCAAACAAGGAGAGGCTAGGTTGGGATGCTCAATTCTGCATCAAGGTCGATCAATTTGGATCGATCAATTTGGACCATCGTTGATATGCGAGAGCAATACCTATAAAGATTTGAATATGCAGTATCTTTAAACAATTTTAGTTACTAAATTTAGGAACTCCTGCAACTAGGAGACTTACCTTTGCATGCAACAAAAATTTCTGCTTTGGATTAACAGTTTGCAGACGAGTTTGTTTTGATGTGCTGGAGCAGTTGAATTGAATTGTATACAAACAGCAAACCGGGTGATCAGTTTGGTGGCATAATTGATCTTTGGAAGTCTTTTGCCGGAAACTGAGCCTAAACTAAGCTATACTTTTAGCAAGAGTAAATGCAGGTAAGTAGAGTAAAATATAATCTTGTTTTGTGAGTCAAAATCAACGTTGCTGGAAGATGAAAATTTGGATTTAACGATTAGAAAGAGATACGTGCTCCCCCCTCCTAAAAATGTTGGCGGTGACGCGATGTACATCACGCTCTGCTCAATGGATTAACCTGTTTGAAAGGGTCCCGACAAGGGGTAACTCCTTTGTGCCATAAAAGTCTTAAAAGAACATTGAAATTTTCATCTTTCATCAAAACTTCTATGACAGCCTCCTTGACTGTTCCACTCTCTTTTCGACTGTTCAAACTTCAAAAACAGGGTACAGCACCCATTAATAATTGATTTCGACTGAGCGTATTTTAGGCTATGCTCTAATTAGTGGGTATGGCTAAAAAATTTTATATTCCACACCCTGAACTGGGCTCTTTTGGTTTGCTTGCCACCTTGCAATTGTGATGCCAGACCGCCTCTGCCCAGGGCCTCCAAAATCTCTCGACGGCCCTGAGTGTAAGAGGCTTTTTCTTTGAGAAAACTTACTAAAAATGGGCATTTTAAGCTGTTGCTCTGACAATAGCTGTTGTACCATATCTTCCATCTACTTTAAGTGGTACAACACCTCAGCTATCAGCTTTTCGGTGATTGATGTAACTCCAAAAGCATTTGATGCCCCCATACTAATCAGAATTTTCTTCAGGTGATATGATGCCCTCAATATGTGACCAATAACCTCGTCTGGCTACTCTCTGGATTTCATGCTTTAATTTTCTTTATTTCTTTTGCATATCTTTACGGCCATTTTTGCATCCATTTTATAGTTGGTCTCTCTTCTTCATTCATTCATTTCATTTCATTTCAAATGTTTAAGGAGGGTAGCCCTTCAGCAATGCTGATTTTCAATGGGCCCTCCACTTAAAATACTTACAGAAACTATTATAAAAAACAAATATTTACAATCTCAAATAAATTCTATTTTGACTTGAGTTTAATTTTACTACAAATATCTATAACGAAAGGCGAAATGGTAATTTCCAATATACAATTTACAATTACGCCTATTTACAATTTCGCAAGATTTTTTTTGAAGTTGGTCAAGGAAGATGCCTGCTTACACTCAGCTGAAAGGCCATTCCAAGACCTAGCACCTCTAAATGAGAAGCATTTCTGCCCATTTTTGGAGTTTTTCTTTTGTAGCCTTAGGTCAGTTTATTAACTTCTTTCAATTTGCTGTTATCCATGGTTGGCCATGTTCTCTTTTGGCTGTTTTATGTGGAATGTATAGCTTAACACCTTCTTTCATTCCATTACAGAATTGCTTCCACAATTTGTACAAAATTCATTTATTTCCGTTATTAAAAATTACATCTTGTACAGTGGCGGCGCTAAGAAACTCAAAGTGTGCGATTGTAGCGGGATCTTTATCGAAGAAGTGAGGCGAAGAGAAAATAACTTTGTTCATGTTTTCTGCTTCATCATTGAAATCAAAAGTCCTATAACTAAATACGTGCTGAAATATATATCCTTAAGTTAAGTGCGTCATAAGTAACACGATAACGAGGTTAATACTGAAAAGGAGAATATTCCTATTATACGAGGGGAGGGGGGGTCGGGTTAATGGCATTATTTGTCTAAAAAGCCAGCTTTTGAAAAACGCACTAAGATTTTCCCGATATTTTATGCCTTTGATTGTATGGGAGCACTCGTTATGCTAGCGATACATTTGATGGGCCGGTGAGAGGTTGTCGGAGGCCCTAAGTAATCTGAAAGAAGAGGGTTCCCCTGTGAGCGAAGCGAGCATAAAATTTTTGTGCGAACACGACCTTTAGATTAGCTTAAAACACATTTCAGACTATTGTCGTTTTCTTGCAATTGTTTCAAACATTCTACACTTTTTAAAGCATGCTTTGTTACGTTTGATTAATTCCTGTTGAAAAATCGAATTCGTTACTTTATATGGCCCTATAGACCTCGGCTGATCCCTTTGAAACTAAGCAATAAACGGATTTATTGTACTATTCTTTTGTTTCATTCATTCTTTCATTTCTCTTAAAAACATTCTTTTTGCAAAAAAGCTGAAGCCCCCTCTGGCGCCGCCCATGTTATAGAATCGAATCTTTCTTGGTTTGGGATATTTGTCTTAGGGCTGATATCACTTGATCCACCTTCTTAAAAAATGTTGTGCAAAATCGGAATCTAGAATGAATCCTGGGTCACTTGAGTAATTTTGAGCGATAAAACTTATAAGATGCAGACCTTAGCTAAAAATGCCCTAACAAGGTTTTTTCAGACCATGAATCTAGGTCAGTTGTGATAACAGGATAAGAATTGATACTGGTGGTTAATGATAGTAGAATGCAGAATCTAATTTAAAATCGCCAAAGTATTTTTCAATGGAGACGTCAGTCCCAAAACGCGGGTATTCTGGTAATGTGACACTAAACTGTGGTACCGAGATCAAAATTTGTAGAAAATGGATGTCTCACATGCTAAAATGACAAAATGCAAAACCAAACCGAAAGATGCCTTGAGTACTACTTTGCAAGGTCCCGGGTCTCCAAAGTGGCTATCTGCAGGTTTAGCCTTTAACTTTTATTACACCAAGGTCCCGGGGTTCACACAAATGAAAAATACCATCTCAGGGGTTAAGGAACACATTGAGGGGCCACTTTACGATTTTGGTTAATTTGATCATACTGAAGTTTGCACCCTGCTCACTCAACAGTGGATGGTCACCCTGTGACGTCACTGTTAATGCAAGTAGAGGAATTTGCTACCTCATCATGCCAATTGGATCGCATACGCAATCCACCTTGGTCTTATAATAATGAAATATGGATTACTCTTCCTGCACACCCACCCTCATTTTTTCCAAAAGGTCAAATTTGAGTGCACCAGTTTTTTTGAGAAATTTCGATTCTTATTATTCTTAAGAGTTCTTAATTAAGATTTTGTTAATTTCAGCGTTTGGGATTCTATATTTGATTTTCGTGGTAGAAATTTTTTTTGGTGAGAATCGTCACGACCGCAAATGATGAGCCTTGCCAATGTTTTTTGTTTTCAAACCCGTTACATTTCCGTTAGAGATTCGTTTCTGTTCTAATGCTGTATTGAAATTGGAGGAATATATTTTATGCTCAAATTATCAATGCCAACCAGCCAATCACTCCACACTCTTTATTTATAACAACACGAGCCTCAAAATTAGCCAAAAGTTAAGAACAAATTTAGAACGTTCTAAATTTGTTCTGAGCCTGTTCTAAAGCTTAGGCTGAGTTACTGTAAACTGCAATTTTGAATAGCCTTTTTAGCTCAAAAACGAGGATTTTCGCCATGTGTAGGTGCTTTTTCAGTGAATATTCAAACTTGTCGCCAAATGAAGGTTGTTTCACTCACTTTGTTGGTAAATGAGGCCTGGACACCTCCCTAGAGCGAAAACACTAGCATTCGCGCTGCTTACTTTAGCCCTATTAATTTAAGAACAAATTGAGAAAAGTCATCCTGAGTTTTATTTTAATGGTTCTTATAAAAAATTAATTGAATTTCTCTAGAACATTGTTGAACTTCGAAGTTCTGGGCTTATCACAAAATTGCACTGTTTTGAAATTTTAGACTTTAAGTGCTGACGTTTTTTATTCTGATAGTCCAGAATTTGTTCCTTATGGCGAGTTTCTTATGAACATAAGTGTACCTTGGCAACATTTGTTTTCCCAGGGTTCACTGATGTCACCCAACCGGATATCAAGGTTTCATCAGCAAGCCAGTAATATTACCAGTGTTATTGCGGTCAACTATCCATATTTGGTTTCACTGGAGGTGTTGTCTCCTATTGCTCAATCGCCATTGGCTACACGGAGTTGCACCAGGGGTGTTTGAAATTCGACATTAATAAACTTCATCCTTGATGTCGACCAGGCGAGCGAAGTTTTTTTAGGCCGCAGGCGTTAATTCGTATGCTGCTAGCTTGATTTACGTAGACAGTGTATGGTGAAAATTTACGATTTTTGTTCCAAATCTGAATATTTCAGAAACAAAAGAATGAGACAGAAACGTAAGCCAAATAATATTGTAAAAACCTCTACAAACATTATGTCGGGGCAAAATTTTTGTTTGAATGTATGGTTAACCAGACAGTTACACTTTCGAATACTGAGAATTAGTTGTTCAATTCCAATTTTCAGTTTAGTTGGAAAATTTCTGTATCATCTTAATAACCCCTATCCAAACAGTTTCTTAATTATGTCAGTTCGAAACTGCCTTGATAGGACATAAAACAGGTTTCGATATGTAGAACCGGAAAATTGAAGGTCCTTATCATCAAGATAAAGCATTTATCTTGTTATCATGTTTAGAGACAATGCCAATTTTTAACAAGAATTTTAATTGTTCTGAATTTAAAAATTACACTGGCCTAAAAATTTTAGGCCATTGTAAGGTGTTCAGCTTTTAAAATCATTTTTTTACATTAGTATCTTTAGTTTTTTCAGTTATTGCGTCATAGCTTTCCGTTTTTTTGTATCACATCAGGGTGTGTTTCTAAAGTTTGCACTTTTGAGAAGTTGAATTGAAGGGCATGTAAACCAAACTACATAGATTTATCCACGCGCTACTTTGGGGTATAGAGCAGAACGGTTCTAAATTCTAGGTTGCTACTCCGAGAGGTAATGGCTGACAGGAGGAAATGTTTTTACAAGGTTGCTACCCAGTATTAAAAACTCCTTGTTTACCAGATTGACGGCTACTCTTTACTAAGCTTTATCATTCATTGCAACAAGTTTAAATAATATTTTACCTTTCATTGTACGCATACACAATTTGACATTTCGATTCTGCAACTTTATCAAACAAATTTCAATTGAGGTAGCTCTCCATTATCAACAAAACATCATTCCCGTATTTTCTTTTTTTTATCGTAATTGATTGGATTTGTCACGAATTTCACCAAAATATTTAGAATTGGCCATTAAAACTGACTATGACAGCAAGTCTTTTTTATAAAATCGTTTTGTCTATTAACTGCCTTGCAGTTTATTTATTCTATTTGATATTTTTTCGTTACCAATAACACTTTTGCATATGTTAAGATATAAGGCTAAATGGCGTGACACATTAAAATGTTTGGTAGTTGATCCGATATTCTAGACACAAATATCATCATATCGATTATAAGATTCAGACCATTTTGTTTTTATCATGTTATAGAGTTATTTTGATGTCCCAACAAAATTCATTTTTAACACTTATATTCAATAATATTGAAAAAGAGTACAAATGCTTCACGCAAGGTCAATGATAACTGCAAAGCAGTAGGCTTGTTAGCTGAGGAGCAGAGAAGACATGGGGGGGGGGTATTTCTATCTAAAAGGGTATACCTTAGTTTTTCACTGTTAATCAAGAATTCATAATTTTGTGCTTTTCATTTCCTGTTTTAGTTATTTTGATGTACTTCGGGTAAGATATTGCCAAAGCTCTAATCTATCTTTAAAGTCAAATTTTTGAAAGTTAGGATCTTCAAGTCAGGTTATGGTAATAAATATTAATGGCTTGTTTGCTTAGACACTCGTGCGTTGTTGATAATCATTTTAAAAAATATTGCATAAAAGACAAATTGTACTGGTTAATATTGCATCTAGTTTATTTTAGATAGGCCAGATTACGTCCTTGAATGTTAAAAATTCACTCTCCTATTTTATATAGAGTGCGTCTGGTACCCAGGGTATAATAAGGGTAGCCTTTTGATTATCGAAGACATTGCTCGCACATTATCGACCTTGTTGTCCCAATTGCTGCTAATTTTGAAGGCTTATCAAATCCAAGGGGCTGCATGGAAATACAATAGGAATAGATGGAAGCACTGCGATATTTATGAGAAAACTCTGTAGAAATATCGAGAGATAATCTCGTACTCCTTGTAGAAATATCCAAGGATATAGGGCAAGATGGTGTTGCCATAGCCCTTCAAGACAATTACTAGGTCAAGTGCACCGTAGGCCCCTGTGAGCTTATTTTGAAAAAAGATTTTTGAGGAAGGGGCTTATTTGAAGGTGGGGGCTTGTTCAGTGACTTACGGTACGTTTGAAGAGGGATTGCCATCTGGGAAGGGAGCTTCCAAATCTGGCTTGCTTGCCAACAAGTCACATAAGAGAAAAAAAATGAAAGTTGCTTTTTGGCATATTTTGAAAACATTTGGTAGCAGGTCCGTTTGAAGTGAGGGGGACTGCAGCCAGCAATAATTTCCAAAATACCATGTTTTTTCTAGCAAAGTACTTAAAGGGAAGTAACAGAATTTCATGCTTTCTCTTATTGAAAATGTATGAAAAGTATTTACTCTGATAAAATCCCCCCCCCAGTAGTTGCCAGATAGCGTTTTGTTTCCTTCATAAAAAAGTAACAAAAAGGAAGCAACTGAAAGGGCAGCCCCCTTTGTGAATTTCGTGCAGAAGTTATTGGATGGTGAGTTTTAGGCCACAAGCTCATTATCTGCCCGGTACCTGCATCGTTGCTCATAATTCCATTATGGTGTTTCTTTTGTACATGCTATTGTAAAAACTGGTGATTATGCAAACCAAAAGCTTTTTTAACACACTGAAATACAAGATAACAGCTATTTTTCATTTGTAATGCGACTTGTGAAAGAAGATACAAGGCCTATCCAAAAAAATAATTTTGCTTGAATAATTATGGAACCGGGACGGAACCACATTATTTCCTGAATTGGTTATTTTAACTGATTAATTGGCGCTGGTGGTATCAGATATAAAATTGGTGATACGAGGTTTTCAGGTTTACCGCACTTTGTTAGTTTGTCATCATTCAGTGAATTAAAATATCACAATCATTGAAAATCCTGATTAAGTTTAAGGTATAGTTTCCTCTATTCAGGGCCTAACTTTTTAAAGATCGAGTTAGGCAACTTTGCAATATTCAACTGAGTATAGAATCGTGATATCGTAGAAAAACTTGAGCAGGAAGAGAAAATGTCTAGGTAAAAGCTGCATAAAGATGAAGACATCGCTTTAGAGCGAAAAGTTAGAGACGTTACGATGATTTTTAGCTATTTCATACTTCAGGATGAATACTACTTCATACACTTTGGAAAAGTTTGGAAAGGTTATGTTTAATAAGAAATACTCAAAACCCTTTCGCCTTCTTAGAAATTTTTCAAAATTGAAAATAAGTGTCCCTTACTATTTGCACATTTTCTAATTGGAGCCCATATGAAATGAGAATTTATATAAGCGCCCTGGCGCTAATAAGAGGCAGTATTGACCCTTATGACCGATTGGATTGTCTGTCGACTTCAAGGATGTTAAATAGAGCAATTCACAGTGAAGCATAGCAATATGTGTCGGAGAGCAGGTCTGTAACGTGAAGTCAGTTGTCTGTTTATATTGCAATTATCAATTTTTATGCCGGACAGGAGACTACACGAATCTGTTTGCTGTCCATATGATTCAGGAAGACGGTAATATGATAGAAAATGGATGCAGTTCTCGCGATGTAGAAATATATAATGTTTACTCGGAACTGCAGACACGCGATGACATTCAAAGATCTCAATTTCTTGAACAGCTAGACCAGACTCTAAAAGACTTAGCAGATGGCAAGAAAGCCAAAGATTTTGAGGAAAATCCTGCTACAACACTGAGAAAGCATTTACCGGTCATTCTTAGATTATCTTACGACGTGCCGTTCCCCGATGTAAGAGAGACTTGTGCCAGAATTATCCAGGAGCTGGAGGTATGTATTGCTGTCGCGCTTTAGGCCCACAGTTAATAATATTTTGCTTTGTACAACCAGGATACGCCCGGAGTCAAAGGCCATAACAGAGGTTTAACTTCAGATGTTTTTTTATTTGAAATTATTTTTATTCTTTTTATCTACTGTTGTGTGATAAAATCTTATTCTTTGCGGCGAATTCAGTTTGAATTTTGATTTCTCTCAATCTTATTGTTTATTTGATGCGCGTATAATAGGCACGGCCTGTTGTTCGTTCCCACAGCATATTTTAGAAAACGTCTGTAACCCGGTTTCTGGAACTAAACAATTTGAATTCTGGAACTAAACATGACCAGTCTCTTAGTTACCCATGTATGTGAAGTGGGAAGAGAGGGAACAGCCTTACGCGAAATCAAATGTATTTTAAACATATAATGCTTTCTATGTTTGTTGGGCTTTTGTCGTAGCAAATTTATTAATTTTATTCTCATGGTCTTAACACCAGTCAGTTCCACGGAGAACTTTATAGGACTTAAATAAGCTAACCGCTTATGTTAATTAACAATCGATCAAAGGTGAAGATTTTTTTTCTTTTCATTAATAAAGGCAATCAGAATAAATAGATAACATTTTTCAATCTTGAAGTGAATTAGATAAGAATTCAAATTCCAGAAATGTCTACAATCCCTAAGTGTTTCAGTTATCTACCTGTTCTATTGTCATTTTTCTTTAATTGTTATCGTGTGTAGTTCTTTATTGGAAATCAGTTAACTGTGGTTTTTTTCATGGAAGATGTTCAAAGTGGAGTTTTAGAATAAAACTAAACTGAACTGATAAAACACAAACTGATCTCAAATCTGAAATTCTAACATCTTTCTATCTTCAAATGAAAAGTGTTGAGATAGCTTGCAGTTACTTAACATGGTTTTGGCATTTTCATTGCCATAAAATGTATGATAGAAATGGGTTTTGCACATCTAAGCCCTGTCCAATTGAATTATTTACAAGGATCCTTGAGTAAACACAGAACCCTTTGCTTTTGTTAAATTTCAGTTTTCTTTTTGTCCACTCATAAGCAATGTATAAATAAATTTTCTGTTGCCTTCAATTTCCTAATCGTTGTGTTTGTTTGATATGAATTTATTTTTGTTAAGGACAAAGGTGTAAAGGTGCCCCGTAGACGTTATGCTGGACCATCAAGTTTCATTTCCGCCAAAGAAGTGAGTATATTTAATCAGCACATAGAATGTAATGTCAAGTCATTTATTTTTGTGAGTGAGTTTACAAAGGCAGGTGAAGTTATGAGGATTCTTTTACCACAGCTGACTTGTGGTGAAGAGCTTGCAGAAGAGCTTAGTATCCTGCTTTGAATATGATTCATATTTAAAAAGAGAATAAACTTGTCTTTTGACTCGTTTATTATTTTGATAATAAAGTGATAGGTTCACTGGTTATTCTTGTGAAGTCAAAATATGCAATTTTCATATTGTTCATAAGAATAAGAAACTTTTTTGTTTATGTTTTGACTTAAGATGAATAGGTGGTGGATTAGATGGACAGAAGGATAACTTAGTAATTCTCATCGGGTATTGGGGCATGAGCATGTTGATTATATGTGACTGGATGTCCATAAGCCTTTCTTTGGCAATGAAATATAGTTTTCAACAAATCTTTACCATTTAGAAGCAGTATGTAATAATCATTTTTGATGTGATTTGATGTATTTGAAGAATATCTTAAAATAGTCAGGCAAACATTTGAAAAATGCCTGGCAAACTATTATTCAGAACACTAAAGAGCCTTTATGAAGTGTCACATACAATCATAGGTGCAAGGATGGCTCAGTTGTTAGAAGCGCTGACTACAGACCCAAGGGTTTGTGGTTCGAGTCCCTGGCATGACCAAACTTTCACCCAGAGTGGGGAGAGCCGCCAGCTCTCTGTAATTCCAGGCGTAGGAATCATGAGGTGTGGTCACATAGAGAGAAAGGACCAGGAAACTGCTCGATAAGCATAGCTTCTCAGTGTCCTAAAAACTACGTTCGGATGCTAGGTAGCAACAAATACAAAAAAAATACAAATACCAAAGTTAATGTGCCCTGTGCAGGTTAGAAGGGAATCGAAAGGTCATATTTTTAAAAGCTTGTTATTAGAACAAAACAGCCCTTCCCTTCCAGCTCATAAGTTAAAAGGCAAGCAGTTTCATCAAGACATTTTCACAAGGATAACAAACTGCCTGCATGGATGATTTTTGAGGGCCATCGCCTAGGTGCGACTATTTGTGTTAAAGGAGAAGTCCTCCAGGGCCTGAGAGGGGGGGGGGTATAAGGGTTTCAACTGCCCATAATTGCCTAACCTTTGGTTTTCTGAATGCTTGGTTACTGTCAATTTTTTAACAAACTATTCAATGTAATGTGAACAATGAAGCAATAATGTTTTTTTCATTGAGAACTTGACCTTTATTCAGGAATACTCAGGAATGATCAAAAGTACTGGGAGCCAACTTTTCTCAAAGTACTCTTGTATTTGTGAAGGAGGCTTGTATTTGCAAGGGTGGTCAATATCGTATCCCAATAATTGATAAGGGTGCTGGGAAGGGTGAGGCATTTTGTGTTAGTTCAGTGGCATTTGTTAAAAAAGTCCCATCAGATGGCAAATGCAGTTTAATTATCTGCCCTCCATTACCAATTTATAAGTTACAGGCTTTAAATTTAGAATTATTATCAAAACATTTCTCTATATTTCTTGGTGGAAAGTATTTTATTTCTCATCAAGTAGTGTAAGACAAAATGTACAAAGTTATTCATTTTTTTGGACATTGTCGCACTTGTATAATGGCATTCAATTCAATATTTTGGAACTTCCCTACCCCTGGTCAAAAGGCTGTGCAATCATTGTAAGATTAATTTTTAAAATCCTGTAATTCAAGGCTTAGGCTTAAAACTTTTTTGCAGCTGAACACAAAGGAATCTTTTGTTCGGAGTCCAATTAAAAGTCTGTATTTATAAATTTTTATATGTGAAGCTTTAGCCAGTCCTTTAACATATGGTTCTCAAAACAAATTATTCTTTTATTGAAGATTAGAATCTGAATAATTCGAATAATTATTTTCAATGGATGTCTTTGTATGCAACAAATTGTAGTTTAATGCTTATACCTGCAAATTATTTCAGACTACGGGATGTAAGACATATTAGGTATTTGTAATGTTATAGCTGGATGATTGCAGCATTCACTGACTCCCATCTGGTCATTTACAGCCAGTGTTTGCTCAATGCAATGCTGTGAAATTTAGATGCAGTTTCATTTAGTAACATTTGATTGCAAATTTAGTAACATTTTATGCTAATTTTAATCAATTTGGGACTTTGGCATATGATATTCCAACTTGTAAAATTATGTTCTATAATATTTTTCAGTAAGGCATCTTTTTAACTTTTTCTACTCTCCCTAGCTGTGGGCCCAGATGGCCGCCAGAACCTGGTAACCCAAAGTCATACCATGCATTACCATTTTAAATTAAGTGATGGTGAAATTAGTCCACAATTTAAACTTTAATCAATGATAAGATATTTAAATTGTTTTTCAAAAGAAAACTTAGAGGGTAAATCAGTATCCTTGAGTTTCTTCACAACATCAGTTATCTTGTTTTCCATTATCAGTGCTTGAAAATGTGTGACTTGTTTACAAATTGAAACTAGAAAAGCTCGTGTGATAAAAGGTTTTTTGATATTTATACCCACAATGTTGTATTTTTTTTTCATAAAAAATTCTCAAAATACATAACCTTGGCTAAACCTTTCCAATTGAATCAATTAGGCCTTGATAATGAAAAATCTTTGAAAAGATTGCAAACATTTGTTGTAATTTTAGAAGCATACTTCTTTGTATAAATACCTAGTTATTTAACTTCTCCCTCACATTCTTTTTGTTACGTTGGTATACTAAAGCCAAATATGTGTTTCTTTTGTAAACATTTCTTAATAGTATTTGCCATAATAGATAGTTCAAAACCTTTATAAACCTGAATTGAACCACTGGCTCACAGGTACTTCATTAACTAGAGAATCAGAGGTAACACACACAGTCAAACTTTGTAAGGTAAACGGTAATTAATTTGATGGCAGGTCAGGGTAAAAGATTCTAAATTTCGGCATGATAGAAATCAATTGACAAGTTCAAAACAGTCAAAACTTTGCAAAAAGTTTCAGACGCAAACAGAAAGTGATGGTTTGTTATAAAGCAGAAAGTTACAGAAAGTGATGATTCCATGCCAACTTGTCCTTCGTCGTCATAGAAACCTTTCCTTTAAAAGTACCAGTTTTCATTGCAAGCTTAGTTACTGATCACCAATAGAAATTGTAATTTTGTAGGCCATTGGTTTCCACGTCAGCAACTATTATTTTATCTTCAGGCTTTTCGAATGTTCGGAATGGTTGGCGACCAAATGTCTTACTTTTGTTTGCCAAATTCGGCCGGCCTAAAAAAATATACAAATACAACTGAATTGAGTTTGATTCGCGGTTCCCATTATCGATTTTGCCACTTTCTATTTTCAAAGTTTGCTCTAAAATGAAATTCAGGCTTGATATCGTCAAGTTGAAATTAATCTGTATTGAAAACTTCATGTTTTAGATTGTCCGTCGCGACATATTAAGGTTACGGTAAACATTTTCTGGATGAAAACATCATTTTTTCGATTTTTTCACATTCAAGTAGCCGAGCTTTCAAGGCACACAATGACTCCGAATTTGGAACTAACAGAAATTTTGAAAATGGAAAAAATTCCTATGTAAACGAAGGTTTCCATAATTTCTTTATCAGAACTTTTGGTTGAGGCCTGAAAATCTCTTGACCTGTTAAGCCGATTATCGTTGCTTTGCGGTTGTGGTCGCATGTCTCTTTTACAATATCGCATGGCACATCCATGTATCCAATGTACACGGCCAGGACAGATCTCGGATAAGCAAAGTGTGGCTCAAAATTTTTGTATTTGCTCTGGTCCGTCTTTTATAGCCAAATACAGCTATGAGAGGGAAGAAAAATTGTTTGCCAATTTTTGACAGGGTATAGTTTAAAGGGAAGGAGGAATTTGAAAAATCTGACACGCTTTGGTCGCTAAGGATCTGCGCTTTCTGCTGATATACAGTAAGTCAAAAATAGCTTTTGAAGGTGGTACGCTCAATTAAGCAACAAATTTGCCTGGAAAGTATCATTTTACAATATTTGCCAATTATTTTGATATGGTTGAAATCGCCACATTCTTGTGCATCGAATAATGTATAGTTTAATCTGATTCCGTTAATAGTTTTGCTTTTAGGGAGAGAAAACCAAATATCGTGTCAATAACGTTTAACGTAACCTTGAGTTTTGAATACTGACACTTCTTAAGAGTTGAACGGAATTTGCTGCTGCAGTTAAATGACTTATTGCAGCGGAAGATTCGAGTGCAATATACAGGAAAAGCTAAATTTTGAACACATCGTATTTGGGGGCTTCAAAATTGCTAAACGGCAGTCGTCTTCTCTTTAATCATTTGGCTAACGTCCATTACGATAAAGCCTCCTTTTCGCTTCAGAAGAATACGGATTAGAGAACTTTTATATATGATATTGTTTTGGAACAAGATACAGTCTAATCCGCTCTGCTTAAACGATCATCCTATTTCGTCAAATGCTCATTCAATTCCTCAGTAGTCAGGCTTCAGTATTTTGTGAAGAATTGGATGTTTAAAAACAATATTTCGAACAGATTAAAAAGGACTGAGAGAGACTTAAATTAAATGGTCACTGACATGAAGTTCAGGACAGACAAGTAATCGGCAGATACAGCATCCGTTGCTATGCTTCTGTAGCAGGCATTCTCAAATAATGTTAACTCTACCAAGGGGGGGGGGGTTAAATTTGACGCATCTCTGCGAGATTCAATCATTGATCGGTAGAGTAGAAATATCTGGGGCTTTAACACAGTAAGTTTTCATCAACGTTACATGGGTGCCTATTGAAGGGTGCCCATGCTTTTTTAAACGGTAAAAATGATTTTCAACCGGTATTTAGTACGGAAGTTGGTTTGTGTCTACGTTCTTGAAAGACAGTTTTATATTTGAACTGAAACATGAGAGTTGAGTAGGCAACGAAGTAATATCCCTCCCTTGCCACCTCGCCTGGCTAGAGTCCTTGCCTAGCTCCAGTTGTATTTGTGAACTGGTGCTCTTTTCATCCAGTGTACGTTAATGCTTCATTCGAGGAAAAAGTCTTGAGATTAGAACTTCTAGAAGAATACCAGAGAGCAAGTAGTCTTATGCTATTTTCTTGTCAAACCTCTTACTTCATATTTTCTACTAATGACAACAGAGATGTTTGGTTACAGATTTTGTAATTATTGAGTTTCGCAGTTTCATAACATTGCTAAAAATATTCATTCTCAACGAATAAAGTATTCTCTTTTATTAAGAACATATATTCTGAAGAAAACTTTTATTTTTCTAGCTGATTCCGGTAGAAACTGATGATGAAGAAGTTTACTTGCATTTTGCCGATGCTTTTATTTGCAATGGACGAGTTACAAACGCGAAGCGTTTGATGAGCTTTCATCCCCTGTATCTGGATTCTTTTATGAATACAGAATCGTTTGTTATGGATGGCGAAGGACCATTGCCCTTTGACTGGCGGTATTATATCGGCATTTTGGTGCGTTTTCTTTCATTTTTCTCCGCGAATGTTATCCAGAATTTGCCCGTTGATCTGGAAATTCTTTTCGCTTTCTTTTCACTAAGAATAAGATATGAAATAGATCTGCATTTGTTTTTTGACTGTGGTCAGTTTAGGGTCATTAAAATTTAAGTATTTTAGTATTTAAGTACAGTGAAACTAAATGAACCCTACCTTTCGAAATCTCTCCTTTGAAAATACGCCGATTCAGTCATGTTTACATCAGTTGGTCTGTTTTAAAGCATTACTTTTTATTCACTTTGAATTGATTTAGAGTTCTAAACTTTGAAAGTTTTGAACCGATGTTTTACGCAAGTTAAAATTCGGCCACAAATAAAAATGTTTAAAAATTAAACAGACTCTTAACTCTGTGGAAAATAATCTGTATAATTTCGCCTGGTCCCCACCTTAATAGTAATTTTAAATAAGCCTTAGATTTGGTCATGAAAATTAACGTTTCTTTTGCTCTATTGGAAGTATGCCTTTTTGTTTTAGGCCGCTGCGAGGCATCAAAGTTCCTACCTGGTACGTTGGTTGTTTCACTCAAGCTTTCTACTTCTGTGAAAAGCAGTACGTCATTAATATAGAAACACATATATGCAAATTTATAGTTAATTAAAGATTTCTCGAACGGATACCGGTAAGGCAAAAGGCAACTGTCGTAAAGAGGTATCCGCTGTCTAGAAGTATTCGTTATTTGAAGGTGTCAAGGAATGAAAATTCTGCTATATCTTTAAGTGCAAATATAATTTACCTTTAAAAAGAAAATACCGCTAGAGTAACCTTTTCATCAACATTTAAAGTAATGTCTCCCAAGATACACAGCTTTTAAGATCGATATCACAAGGCTATATGATTCTAATGAGGGTATCGTCTCTTTGTCCTCGTTTTTACTTTAACTTTCGATTCCCCACAGGTCAACATATGTGAAAACGAGTTTCTTTTAAAGAATGGTGATCCCATGTGGTTGAACGGAATTGATCACGCTCCCAAAAAGCTGCAAAATTTGATGGATCTCAACAAGATCCTGGCACACAAGCCTTGGTTAATTTCACTGGAACACATACAGGTACATATTGTTTAAATACTTTTTTAAAGCATGGCAGGGTGTAAGGTTGTTGAGTAGGAACAAAATTATGGCTCGTCTGCTTATACAAAAGTATTTATTTAGGTTGAAGTGATCGCATGCTCTATGTATCTACGGAATCACAAGGCCTTTAAATTGAGTTGAGTTGAGCAGGGTTTCGTCATTCGCTAACAACTGTATGGAGAGATCATTTAGCCCATAACGAGGGATCATTTAGCCCGGGCGGTTATATTTTTTCAGGTAACAGTTAACATACCCCTACCATTATTCTCCACAAGGGTATCTACCAAGAGTAATTCTTGACGGGGGTATCTACCTATCATCTTTTCAAACTGCATAATTTTGGATCAACTTGAAATGTCAAGTGGTAAGCAAAGCTACATATTTTGATTTGCGTCCAAGTTAATCAACTTTTTTTGTTCTAAGGCCAATTCCCTGAGGCCTCTCAGTAAATGAGAGTTAACACGCGAAAGGAGTTTTTTATCTATGTAAACCAAGATAATGTCTACAATGTCCTAAAAAGCCAGTTTCAAAATTTTTGATTGAATTTGACATTTTGTCGTCACACGTTTTGCGTATTGTGGATTCTGCTATAGGCATGTGTCACTCAGGGTTTTGGGAAATAATTGCACAGTCCTAGCCATAAGGCTTTTAGCAGGAGAGCAATACACAGCTCTCCAAGTAATTTCCAGACGAGGTATTTGTAAATAATCAACAATAAAAACAAAGGAAAAACTATTTCACCGAGAGCAAGTTGTAGCTTCCCTCCAGCATTTGAGGAGAGCCTTAAGGGGAGCAAGAGCTCTCCTCTAATGGCCATGTCTGATTGCGACCTTTACGTGCTAGAGGTGAATGGAGCTGTTTTGCTTCTACTGGTTAAGCTCAGTCCACACTTGCCGCTATTCGCGTGGGAGTCGGGGACATCGGGGACGTGCTTTTTCAAATAAAACTCATATCTATGTCACCGGGAAGTTGGCAGCATCGGGATAACTTGTGAAACACGTTCAAAGAAGTAGTCGAGTCACCGACTTCACGAGTGTGAACCAGGATCAATGGATAGATGTAGTCGTACCACAACAACGATCAAGTTATCGTGCCGGTACTAGGGTTCATAAAACGACAAAAACTTTGATACAATATTTCAAGCATCTTAGACTCATCCATATACGAATAATCTGCAAATTTCGTGCAATCTTGATTTTATTATTTCACAAAAATATGAGTGTTGATTTTGTATTATTATGCCAATTTGGACTTTTTTACCTCGAATGGCTTCCATCTGAGACAATTACGTGTTGTGCCATAGTTTCTTGGTGCTAGCGTCTTGTACTTGCAGGTTTACTATTGGTGATTTGTAACAACATCAAGTAAGACGTATACTAGTTTGCTGCAGATATTTTCTTTCAGGACCTCGTAAAAGTAAGAAATATACGAGTTTGCTGCAGATCTGTTTAATACAACATAACCTGTTTCAGGACCTCCTAAAAGTAAGAAATATACGAGTTTGCTGCAGATCTGTTTAATACAGCATAACCTCTTTCAGGACCTTCTAAAAGGACCATCTGCAGACACGTGGTCAGTGGCGGAGTTAGTTCACGCGATTGCGATTATGGTGCACTATCATTGCCTGGCTGCATTCGTATATGGTTGTGGCATCAACCCCGAGGTTGACTTGGATGGTGGTCATACCTTTGTCACCCCTACAGTGTCAGACTCCAGTTCAAATGCTGAGCCTACGACACCAACCAGTACTGTTGTTAACGCATTTAATGATGTGCACAGAGAGCAGAACAGCACACAGACCTTACTGGAGAGAATGAAAAAAGTTGAAAAAGATCATGAACAAGAGGAAGAAACGTCACAAGAAGAAGTCCTAAGACAGTTTCACAGCATACAGAACAAAGAGCGTAGGTTTTGCTTCTTTTTCATTTTATACACCGGAATTAGAAATAAGTTTATTTTTCTCTTTTAACGTCATAGGTAATGTGTTCTGCACAGTGGCGCAGAGAGGGGGGGGGGGGGGCAGGAAAAATTAACTTTTGAAAGACGAAAGAACTGAAAAGCGTAGTTCCATGGGATTTTTTAAATAAAAGTGCGTAGAATAAAAGTTTCCTTTCATTTTAGATTTTGATATTGCGTGGCTCACCAGAAAAAAACCGTCAGAATTGAAGGAACACATTTTGAAGTCCTCTTAAATCAGCTAAAAGGGTGTGGTCAAAGAGCGTATTTAAATCGCTTACCTTTAGAATTAATGCTTTTATTACATTATATGATATTTTAACCATATTCTATAACGTGCGCAAACGTTTGGAAATAATGGGCGTTTCCCATTTCAAAAAGGGCGTGGTCTTGAAAAAAAAAATTTTATCCGACTCTAGGGCCCCAGTCAGGACTTTGCCCCAGGGCCCAGGCCCTGGTTCTGCAGCTAAGCTCTGCAAAATCGTTTCCCAATGTTCACTTATTGTATTTGCTGTTTTTGCTAATAAAAACTTTTGAATTGGTTTATGATGGCAGGATGGAAACGTTGCAGACTGGGGTTAATATTTTTGTCTGCATTTTTCATAACTTGGTATCCTTAAAGTAATATGTAGCACCTCTTGGAATTCTTCACTTTGACTTAAACGCAACGCCATTTTACAAAATGATTTTGTTATGCTAACATAAATCAGACAAGTTTATCAGACATGATGGATTTGGTACCCAGACTTTTTATTTGAGCCGTGTCTGTTCACTAATAAAGAAGTGAAAGAAGATTAGTGTCAATGTATTGGATTGAGAAATATGAAAGGTTTATATTAATATGGAACACTGCATACCACGGATTACCCTCATTTCATAACTGATTAAGTTTGAACAGCTTAAAAGGGAGTTATTTCCATGCAAAGAAACCATTTCAACAGCCATCAGCGTGTAATCAAACCCTTTTTAATAGCTCCCACGGTGGGTCGATGAAGAATCATCACATGATTCTGCCAGCTGCTGTTATTTTTCACAATTTGTTTCGCGGTGTCTAAAAGTCCGATGTAGGGTTTTCATAGCGGTCGCTAGGACTTCATATTTAAAGTAAAGGACAGTCCATTTAGTAAGCTGAAAAATAACTATTGTGTGAGGTTCTTATTTGTTCAAGGTTCTTATATAGCTTCGACTGCAATACCTTTTAACTCGCGTAAGTAGTTTTGAAATGAGATAATGACCTATTTTTCAAGATTTCTAATACGGAATCAGCTATAAGTTCAAAGCATTAGGCAGATGGCCTCTTCAGGCAGCTGTGTGATTCCATTTTTATTTCAAGGCAACCACTAATTCCGAGATCAGTAGCAGCGATCATTAAATGAAATTCTTGGTGGAAGAAATAGTATATGAGATGAAATGATAACCAAGTTAGCCGCATAAGCCCCAGGCTGTTTTATCCAGAAAAATTGCCAGCTATATGTTATTTCTTCAATGCAGGCATGTCGCTCTAGTCTCAAAGATGTGTCACTAAAATTTCCTGCAACCCTTGCGAAAACCCAACAGCTCGAGTTTTCTTGAAAACTTTCATCTCTTTCCCCACCCCAGAACAATACCGTAGGTGAATGCACATTAAACCGCAAAGTTTAGCTAACTGTGTAAATCACTTTATAGGAAGGAAGGATTGTTTGAAGGGCAGATAAAGTACGTCACTTTGTCAAGTGATGCTGCAAAAGACAAGTCAATATTCGCTTAATACCAAGCAACAGTCTTTCGATATCGGATCGTATAAATCTTTGGCCATTCCATTAATAAGTGGTATCTAGTTTTGTATAACAGATAATTCTAAACAAAATCTAAAGGTTTAGGTGCAACAAATGTATGCAGTGACATTTTTAGAAGATAGCAGTGCTACAGAAAAATTGCATGGTTTAAGGGTACGCGTCAGTGTTGCAACGTCATATATTTCCCTAAATTGCGCCACAGTCTTAGGCCGTTAGGACACCCAAAATGGGTATTCTTAACTGTTAGGACATTCCATGCATGTGTACCCCAGAAAGCAAAGTATTTTCGTCCTTTTTCATTGTTTCCATAGCCATCCTTGACAACTAGGACATTAATGCCCTTTGGCATCACGGTGACGTTTCCAGCCCCCACTTGCCAGTGACACGTAAAATTTGTATTTTTTGCAGCAATATTCTTTTCTGTTTGCAGTGGACGACTCAAAAGAAATCACTGTTGTTCCTGATGTAGCACCAACGTTAGACCGTTACAGAAAAGACAGAGCATTTCGCTATGAAGATTTCGCAAAGCGTGAAAAGAATGGAAACATCAGCCCATTCAGAGCACAGGTACACCGCTTATATATAAAGCGTTTTATTGCAAGGAATCCGGCGTTTCGACATGCAACGTTTAAACCTGTGAAAAGCTCTTAATCATATGTCATTGTCAACAGTTTAATCACGCTTCCAAGTAAATATGATTGCCGTCCTAAACAAATGTCTGTTTCCTTAGAAAATGTGATATAATTGGAGGATGAAATGTAGCTCTGAACCTTTTATATTTGCTGATCCCAATTAAGGTTTTTTCATATCTCCCCCATTTTGTACCCTGTAGCATCTTCGCCGAATCCACTTCAGTATTTGGTATTCTTGACCTCAAACTTGACCTTTCATTTGCTTTGTACGGCATTTCAATGCCAATCTGCATTTCGTTCTGTTCTGACATGCCAAAAGACCTTCTGTTTCTGTGCCCACCTCTCCGTCTGTCAACTCCAAGGGTTGATGAAGTCGGTTCGAGGCAGTGATTCTGACGCAATTTAACAAACGAGTGAAAATTTTTCAGGTGGATATTCCTCCTCAGTAATCTCTTTGAATTATTTTTTGTCTTTTCCCAATCCAAGGCATGCCTAAACGCGGTGATTTTGTTTTCTTAAAGAACGCTGTGATGTATAGCTAACCATCTTATGGCCAAAACAAAATTTTTATCGCTTTCTTCGCAATTTTTCTTCCTCTAAAATTGCCAATAATGTTTGGCAGCAAGTTAAAAGCATCAGCTTGCAAAAACAACCCTTTTTAACCCTCTTCTGTAAATTGTACCAGTTCTGTGTTCATGGAAACGCTAAACAGAACAGTTTGAAACTGTGACAGTGTAAACACTTGGGATCCATAAATGTACGAACTAATTCCGAGACAGTCGGCAAATGCAAGGAATGAATTAATGTGGCTAGTCAAAAAATCCTTCGCTAGTCATAAGGTTTCGGGGGTGGCCAACCTTTTTGGAGACTGGACCAGATCCTTCAAACCTTCTTTAAGCGGGCCAAAGGTAATAAGAAAAATGAACACAATAGTTGTAGTAAAATGATAGGAATAATAATGAAAAAATTTCATTTAAATTCAATTACAATCAAAATTAAAAAGGATGTCATTCAAAACATCCTTAGAAGGAAATACAGAATTGTCCACCAATTAGTATAACTCAGACCATTCACTTAAGTATGCGTAGACACCAATTTATCCAAAATAGCCCCCTCCTCTCCCCCAGCTCACTAGCAACTGAGACATGACAAAATAGGGACAACCGTGATTCCTGCTCAACTGCCATGAGTGCGCTCATGAATATTCGTTCTTGCTGCATTTGATAATGTTCGTCCAGTCTCTCAAAGTTTCTTCTGTCTTATCTTTAAGCAGGATTAATTCGTGACAACGGATAGTGAACAAATCTTTCCATGATTATCAGGTTTGATAAGATATTAGATAATCTAATTTGAATCGATGTGTTTCATTCAACATTTCCAACCCCTCGGAAAGTCGTCCTTGCCAACCAAATAGAATTATGATAGGATATTGTTCTTCTCGCGGGCCACAAAAAGTCTCTCCCCGAGCCGGATTCTGGCCCGCGGGCCGTAGGCTGCCCACCCCTGGGTTCGGTTATAATATTGACATTTGGGCTCACTCTGTGTGGTATTGTCCTTCCTATTCAGTTTCTATTTCTATTTAATTTTTATGGTTCTTTAGGGTGTAAAAGTTTATGTAAAGCAATTGAATGTCCTCAAAACGTCTGCTGAAAAAGGCCAGAAATGGTCAATTTAAGAAGTACGCCAAGAACAAATTTTCTACGCAATTTGACTCTGAAAAAGGCCAAAATTGAAAAATTTTGCCCGAAAAAGGCCAATCTGGCAACCCTGGGCTTGATACTCTATCTTTGTAGAGCATTGATTCAGGAGGGGGGAATTGGTATAAATTTTTGTAGTTATAATATGCTTTGAAACAGTTGTTGTGGAATCCTCTCGCCCTTCGGAATATCGTGAATCTTATTGAAGCTTAAACACTTTGCTTCGTTCTATAGGAACTGTGCTGTAGTGATGTATTCTCCTCCTCCGTTCTATTTAAAAGACTATTTGTTTTCAACCTTTTGTTAGATCCATTATTGTGTTAAAGTTTAGTAGATGCTTTTCTGTGGTGATTGCCTCATCTAAATCACGTCTGTCACTTTTTGCAGGACTTTTCCTGGCATAAACATGGCTACTCTTTAATCGATCGTCTCTACCCTGGAATAGGTTCACTCCTAGACTCCAAGTTCAAAGCGATCATCAATTTAACTTATAAAACGTAAGTCTTCTTAATGTTTTCTATTTAGCCACATTTCTGTGCTTATTTGTACTTAATAACTTCGGTTCCATGCATGAAAAGTAGGGTACTCTTGTGGTAATACATGGATCCGAAACAAGCAAAGTTAAAATTCATTTGCTGTTTTAGATTTAAAGCTTCAAGAAAATTGTTTTAGCTTGTTCCCGGTTTTCCTGACCTCACCCGACCTCAAATTCTTGCCGTCTTGAATTTAGATAACTAAGGCAAAACGCCTAACATCTAAGGGGAATAGGGTGAGTGGGGATATGGCGAGAGGGAATGTACTAAACAGACCAGTACTTGTGAGTTTATTACTTTGGAGCAATTGAAATAATTGTTTAATCAATATTCCCATCTGCTTGTAAACGAACTGAGGGTTACCTGTTTTCTTTCATTTATGCGCATAACAATTTACAGTAGGTCCAATTTAGAAAACGAGGAAGCATGGAAGTGCATAACAATCCTATAGCCATTAACAGTCAACTACAACTTACTTTTAAAATCATGCAATTTGATGACTGTGACGTGTAGTTCTGCATTGAGAGCTCTCTGTTGTGATTGTTATGCTTCATTTGATTATAACTTTGGTACAAATTTCAGTTGCAAATAAAACACAGAGATTTCAAAATTAGAAAACAACTTGATAATAATTCATGAAAGTGTAAGAAAAAAGCAGATTAGCAGATGTATGATTGTATTCTAGGTAACATTGATAATATTCGTAGCATCTGTTAACCATCTCCTTACAAAATAACTAGCTCAGCGTTAGAAAGGCTTGATTAACCATTTGAAAGCAGCATTGCGTTGACGCTCTCAAAAAGACCTCGTCTTTGATATCGTACAGTGAGAGAACAGCAAAATGTCCCGCATCTTCAATGCCATCTTTAATGGAACACATTGGATCAATTGTATCCTTGAAATATTTTCTTTAAACAGGATGGGCGATACAACCGATGTTGATACAACAACGTTTCGCTTGGCAACGTGGAATTACATTCATTTAATATTTGGAATTTTTCATGATGATTATCGTTACGACGAGGTAATTGTTTATCATACAATCGCTTTCTGGCAAATCATTTAAAAAATTGACATTAATTTTTGCACAGTAATATTGCTTGCTTCCGTTTTTCAGCATTATTCGCTTGAGCCAACCTTTGGTGATGGATAAATTTCGTATGATGAAACTTGATTTTGCCTTTTCCCTTTATTGCTGATTTTTTCATTTTGTTGTAGTGATGTTTTTCCTTAAGTAATTATTCATGTAGTATCAATGTAACTCAATCTTTCCTTGGTATGACGCTATAACGATGCCTCAGAAATGTCTTAAATGACCTTATTAGAATAACATTTTGTCAATTTTGTGTTTAAGAAACATGTAAAGGAGAGAGATGAAATTGTGATTTTTTTGCAAATATGATGGAAGTTGTTTATCACTTCAGTACGTCATGATCTTATGCCGAACGTCACAATCTTAAGCATCTATTTATCTGGTAAGATATTCCTTCTACATAATTTTCTTTCTTTCTTAGGTCAACCAACTTCTCTATCGACCGTACAAAGAATACATTAAAATGGTAAGTTTTTTTTTTAAATTCAAATTTGCCCGCCTCGCTCATAAACGATTAGGACTCGTTTAATTCGAATAGATACTTTCATAATAAAATTCTTGCCTTTCTTTTTCTACGGGGGGGGGGGGTTAGTTTGAAATTTCTTTCTCGGGCAGGTGGGCTTATTTAAGAGGGGAGGGCTAGTGAAATGAATTTTTTACAGGATGACGAAATATTCATTTTAATAGAAATGGATGGCGAAATAGTGAGGCTCAATAAAGAGGATGGCGAAATAGTGCATTTACGGCACTGTTCGGAAGATTTTGACCATATAATAGGGACTTGAAAGAAAATAGACAATTTGTCCGTTAGATGTCCACTATAAGAGGAGAGATTATTTTGTCGGGCAAAATGTTTGTTAGTGCAGGCTCTGTCAATTTTTGAGTTAGGCGTATAATGAATTTTGGGAGGTATCAGCAAGAAGGGAAAAGTATCTATTATTAGGGGGAGGGTCGTCATTGTGACGTAATAGTACAAAGAAATCGCTATATCTTAACAAAAGTTATCAGTGCCTGTAAGGTGTTTTCGCTTGACATTTGTTGGCTATGTTTGTCATTCTGCTTATTGACAACATAAGACTTTCCAATCTACCATAAAAAGACTTTAATAATGAAATATATACACCATCTATCTTTCAAAACTCTTGATATACAATAATGCTATGTAGATTTGTTTTTTTCATTGAAATTATCTGTCTTTGGAAAACCTTTTTATAATCCTTGAAAGTCTTCAAAAATATATTCCGTATAAAGACTCTTTTTCTATTGACCAATTATACCTAGACATCTTTCCCATTTGACTTCGTTTCCTTTTCGAAACCCAAGTCATTACAAAATAATATCTCCCTCGCTTTAATCTAACTATGACTCATTATTTCTTCCTTTAATGAAACAGTTTCGTTTTGTAGGTTTGCTGTTACCCAGAAAAAATTTCACAGTTGGATTATCTCAATTTCTTGGATTTAAAACATTCAGAAAAGGTGTGGTTTTTGATAATTAGATCAGGATCATAAAATTTGAATAATTTGGTGAAATAGATATATACCCTTTTTCTTTGTGTTGGTATATTGTGATAAATTTAGATTTTGAATTCCAAATATTATTGTGAATATGAAGCAAGTTAAGCTTTCAGTTTTTACTTTTAAGATTACTAGATAAAATAGCCGGGTTGAAAAGATTTAAAAAATCTATGCATCTGATCTGGCATATATCAGGTTCATCGTTAGATGGACAGACGGTCTCAATATTGAAAATGCCGAACATAGCTAGAACTGCTTTAATGCATTAAGCTGATTGCCCTTTTAATCTTCACGATTTGAATCTTCACGACCAAAATTAGACGCTTCACGCAGGCTTCACGCAGGCTTCACGCAGGCTTCACGCAGGCTTCACGCAGGCTTCACGCAGGCTCTGGTCCTGCCCAATTGTCCATATTTATAAGTTGTATTATTTTTGTAAGGATCCTGCAATGCAACTGAACAGAGGCCTTATGTCATTTAATTAAAATAACTAAATCCTCCTGTCAGTATGAATGCTTTCAAATCTAGTATGTATACTGAGTTTTTCAACATCTGAGTAGCAATGTTGAAAATAGGGTCAATTTATCCTTGCTTTTTTAATTTAATTGGAGGGGCTTAAATTTAATTATCCATGATGATAAATAAAACTTTTTGGCAGCAACTGTGGGGTGGCTTTGTCTATTTGGTTGTATCCTGTTTTTTATGTGGTTCTTAAAACTATTTCCCCACTACTTTTTCAGGTACACATAAACTTGCTGATTTTTGAAGCGCGTCTGCAGGCAGAACTTCTTTACTTTTCTCGGATGCTGTCACTGTACATGAAGTAAGTAGAGCTGCCATGTTTTTGTTTCGCTCCAAACAAGCGACCGATCATCAGAAGCTGACCCCTTCACGAAAGATTAAGAACAACTCAGTTAACTAGATAAAGTTTTTGGTGCAGTCTGCCGATCCAGATGCCTACCCAGGCTCTCAGTCATGCCCTATTCTTGTCCTTTAGCAAGATATTTAATCATATTTCGTAAGGCCGTGTAGCCGCGTATTTAACCGCTAAAACCGAAAATACCAGGTAGTAAGAAATGTTTTACTTTGGTAGTATTTGCTAAGCATGCTCCTTTAGCTGGTTAATTCGTGATTTTCACATTAACGAATACGCTAGAGATTGATTCGTGTGAAATGCCAGACGACTTTTGAGTGTTAGGATTATAATCAAATGAAAAAAGAATTTATTGTTTTAGATCAAAATTGTTGAATTAGTGCGATCGATATTCACGTGAAGTCAGTCTCTCTAACATGGACTAGGAACGGCATATAGGTGTTCTGAAAAAATGGTGCACCCTAAAGACTTTAGGTACAAGTCAATAAGTCTTAAGATTCAGCTTTATTGAAAGGCTCGTCCTAGAAATCTTTACGTTTTGAATCTACCAGAAGATTCATCGAAGCATCAACACACGACTTGATGTTCTAACTGGTCACCTTTGTGTAGTACGCTTCAATATCAAAACATTGCCTGCTTTTCATTTAACAGAAAGCGCATTTTAGTTTCGTTATTTTCTCACATGCTCGGATGTAGTTTCTCTGCAGCCTACTGCCGGGTCGTATTGTATCTTAGATCATAGTTTGAGCAGTTTTCTTTTTATGTGTGGTTCTGCACAGTATGTTAACGAACAAAACCTTGAAGAAAAGTACGTAGAAAAGAAAATAGTTTTTAAGGTGAGATCTTGCCTCTGATGTTATTTATGTGGTCACGATGAGTTTGGTTTCTGAAGACTAGAAAGAAAACAGATTTTGGAATTTTGATAGCATATGTAGCAAGCGTGCCCTGTGCCACTCCCTACATCATTTTGAGCACGCACCCAAAGATTTCCCATTACCGAGAAATCTTACTACTTGCGTTACACTATGGCTTTAGCTTATAAGCAAATGTTTTTGAGGAGCAAATAGTTGATGCAAATTGGTTTTGTCTTGATAGAATGTTAGTTGATAAATGCGAAGGTAAAACTTATCACGAACTTGCGTGTCTTTGTTCAAAAATATTTAATAAAGCCTTGATCATAACATTTCTTTAGGATCCCTTTCTTCAAGAATGATCGAACCTCGCTATTTCTGTATTCTCCATTGGGAAGCCGACTCTGCTCGAAACGGAGAACCACTCCCCAGGATATCGTCCATTGATGTAAATAGCAAATCTACCTCATTCCCGAATTTCGTGCTTGTAGATGTACTCTTGTTTTTTCGTTTCTTCCTTCTTTTACGAATACCAGCAAACAATGGCCTGCCCAAGTTTTTGCATCACTGTTCCTGTGGTGAAATATTATCATTTCCGAATACCTAAGGTCTGTCTCCTAAGTATACGATTGAAAAGGACCTATACAACATACTAATTTATCAGAGAAAACTAGCTGTTTGCTACCCTAACTTCAATCAACTTTCTTTATCCAGAGGTAAACAAAAAATTATTTTTTACGAATGTTGTGAAAAATCTTGTTTCTGAAAGTGAAGCTTTGTTCTCGCGATATTCTGCCCCGCAATATAATTTAACGTCAACTCTTTTGCAGTCTGTAGTCCGTTACTTTAATTATGTTTCCAAAATTCAGACATTTTATTCCCCATTCGTCTTTGAATTGTTCTCATTTAATGCGATGTTAGAATGTTTAGCTCAACGAGTTCGTATTGAAAGACTTGTACGCTAAGTACGTAGTTTAGTATCCTTCTCGTTATGATCATTTGTCTCAGTTAATTCCAAAGTTTAATGACACTGCTACTATCAATGTCATTCCTACAGCTGACTTCAGTTACCATTGGTACAATAATAGTTTCACTTCTTCCAAATCTCAGAAATCAATGTGTTAGGCTAAACAGTGTCCTTTTTGTAGGCAGGCATCCTATTTGTGTTTGTTCGATTATGGTACACAGTGTATGCTTTCAGATAAGAGCAAGTAAGGGATATTCTCTTCCATATATCAAACAGCCCTTGTGGTTTCCACCTTTTGGTCAAAAAAGGAAAAATTTGTAAGTAACTGGTCGGTTACTTGGTCTTTCCTCTGCAAAGACATTAAACAAAGATACCTTACATAGTCTTACTTGTTTAATTCCATTGTCTTCTTTATTAAGTTTAAAATTTGGAAGCTCTCCTCATTGCCCTATTTGTAAGTGAGATTCTATATACACAGAAGCTTGCTGGATGGTTTACAAGTTCTCTGTTTGCATCTTAAAGCCCGTTTTCTTCAATGCAACAGGGAACACCAGACATCTGTTTGCCTTTAGGAACACAGTAACCGATTGTTATATAGCGAAAGTTGCACCACGATAAGTCGACTACCATTTAAGTTTTATTCTCGCTCTCAAGATTTTCCCTGCCTCCCTTCGTTTTGATACACTATATGTCCAGATCTAACTCTGGATAAGCCGATCTTTGGACAAGATGAATACTTTGACTTCATGAGGCTCAACAGTATTTTTTACTGTACTTTCGACTCTTTAAAAAACTGTGATTCGATTATTAATCCTCAAAGAATGTAAATTTCTTGCTATAAGTAAAATGAGAAATTAGGAGCTGTCTACAATGAGGGCCTACCCAGTCTAAAGTTTGCTTACTTGAAATCTAAAGCACTTTCCGTCCCTGTTCATTTGTATCCAACGGTGTATTCGACGCTATTGCCGTAGTTGATAAAGAGTTTTATCAATAGAATTTACGTTTTAGAATTCTCATTTTCAAGCGTGATTGCAGAATTTGTTCGTTTTTTTCGATTAAAGTTCGAGTTTTTATAAGTAAATGTTCGCACCTACCTACACATCGTAATCAGATTATTGAGTATTGATAAATGCTGAAGTATATAAAAAGAGAAAAACTAAACGTTATGATGTTATTGTTATCCCTTGCTCTTTTCCTTTTAATTAACTACAACGTCTTGTAACACGTACGAACTTGGATATCTCCTTCCTGTTTTGAAACCATGTTAGAGCACGTCCATTCATGCAGATTTTAGTGTGGCTTGTATTTCTTTTGCCTAAGCTGTCAACAGTATTCTTGGGGGGGGAGGGGGGGGTCAACATTATTCTTGGGGGGGAGGGGGGAGTAAACTAGTATTTGGGTAAAGGAATGATAAAGTTTGTTGAATCCCTGAAGTAAGTTGTAGGTGCACTGAAATATAGATAAAAACCGTCTTGGAAGTTGGAATTGCTTTCGACATCGCACTAATCCAGTTGTCTTGGGGTTCCAAAAGGAGGGGGATTTGCACTATCTCTTCTAAATTAATAGATAGACGTATCAAAATAATTAGGGTTAGCTGTGTGAAGAAAACGGTTGATTGCATAAAAGAATTGTACCTGTAGCTGCTACAAGGGCCTTCAAGGGTTAACGAAAGCTGAAGGTAACTTCATCAAATACTTGTGTGGCATTTGTATGAATTGATTTTCTATAATATTTCAGGTTTGCAAATTATTTGCTTTTTGTCCTGCGTACCCAGTAATAATGGATAGGGGGTGATAGAAGATTAGATTGGATAGGATTAACCTATGAATATGGGAAGAAATTTATATGATTTTCCTCAATAATAAAGACGTAGCAACCGGTGGGCACAGGGGGGCACATGCCCCTTTGCAGCCTTCTGAGTTGCCCTTTTTAGTCAACTGCACAACCAAAATTTGCCCTTTGAATGCTTAGGTGCTATAAGAACCTAGCAAAGAGAGTAGGGGGCGACCTCTTGTGGACATGAAATAAGATTTTTCCATGCGATACAGCATTAGTATTCTAAGTGATGTGCTAAAAGATCATTCTTTTTTGTGTTTTATAGACTTCGAGAAGTGGCGTTAGTTCCTGAGAAGGGGTTACTTTACAAACGTTTGTGATGAAAGTTTCTATATCTGTACCCTGGATGCCAGAGTCTCTATTATTTAGTCGCAGAATTATGACTCAAAGCTAGGTAAAGAAATATTTTTTGAGCGAGGATTCTTTGCCACCGCAGCAGTATACAATACTTTATCGTCGGTGTCACGGGGCTCTGGTACCAAGGCCTGCACCCTACTCTAACATCAAGGGCGAAAGTAGATTTGTTGAACGCTGAAAGAAAATTGTTAGGGAGTGGGTGCAAACCCCCAAGATTTGCCAAACAAAGGGGTATTTCTAAGGTGTGACTGAAAGTAATATTAAAACGTGGCCAAACTGCTTCCAGTATAGGTCTGAGTCATTTGAGAATACATAGACAGTTTTTATATTGCAATGCAGTGCACAGTGTAGACGGAGTTGTTTTTCGCTATGTATATTCAAAGTTAAAACATCGGAGCAATTGAAAATAAACTTTGAATCTATATATTTTTGGTATTTACCCATATTCTTGGCACAAACCCCCTTCCACATTTATTGGCTAAGCCCCTGCCCAGCTTCACTGCTTTACGACTGAAGGTGATTGTTGAACACAGAATCAGCATGTCACGCCCTTTGAAGCATTTTTCAATATAATTTGCCCTTTGCAGCATTTATCTATCTAATTTGCCTCTGCCTTTTTCCGGCATTTTAAAGCTATCGATTGTATAACAATGTACTTGGCTTTTCTTCTCAAACTGCTGTTAATGATACTGAACATGTAATTTAAGCACTTAGAAAACAGCAAACTGCGTTTTGTTTGATTGATTACCAGATGGGTGGCACTAATGGAGGTTGGGGTGACACAAAGCCGCATCTTGGTGCATACGTCGAAAGAGAAAACGCTGGAAAGAATTAAATTTATGACCATACGCCGTACTGCATGACGTGATTGGAACGTTAATATGTTTAAATGCATCAAGAATTGGCATATAACTGCATTTGGAATCTATTTGGAAGTTATAGAGTAGTTTTTGGGGATTTTACTCGAAAATAAAAGGATTTTTGCCAAAGATATAGGAGACTTTGGTGGACCCTCGGAATAGTATATGATGTAGAGAACTTGAATAGAAATAAATGAAGAGCAGCCTTCTTTGGTATTTAATGGATTCGCATTTAAGAAAGGGAATTGTTGTTAAGATTACTTATTGCGATGTTAATTGTACAGTTGCTGCCATAGAGTTCATAACTCATAGGTGTGACGACACAAAAAACTATTTTTAGAATTTTTAAAATTTGACCACATGGTATTATAGTCTGGCCTGATTTTTCTGACTTTGTTAATCTGGCCTGATTTTTCTAATTTTAATCTGGCCATGTCTATGCAAATTGTAACACCTTTAACTGATTTTGCATATTTAGAAGCAATTCACGATGCTCTTTCAGGTTAAGGGATTGAAAACTCAAAATTTCTAAAAAGATTCTCGTGACGTCATCACTTAACAACTCTACGGCCATTAATCTCCCGCGTTGAAACAACAGATTTCTTCGAACCAAGAGCACTTCCCATTGGTGAAATTCTTTTTTCTGCACACAAAAGAGCCATGGTCAAGCAAGCGTATTAATTGAGCGACCTAATTGGCATTACATTTGCATGGCTTTGAATTACGAGAAAAGTACAAAAGGCGTCAGGAAACTGTTGTTCAGGATAATGAGTCCGTCTAACTTGTGTTATAAGCTGCAATGCATTGTTTTGAATGGTCGTGCCGTGTAAGTCTCGAGGTTCCTTGTTGCCATGATAAATATTATTTGCAAATCTTCCTAAATACTTTCAAAGGAAACACAGATTGAGCTAAGAAGCTACGGAGAGCCCTCACAGCAGTTTTTTCGTTCTAGTGAACTGACGAATCTTGTCAACAAGTATTAAACACAATAAGTGGATATATTACGACTGACAAATAGTTCTTATTTCCAGCTGGTTGTTCTGATTGATTACCGCATGTACAGAGAGCACGAGAATATTGTAAGAGAATACCAAATTTGTTTGCCGAAATAAGTGTCTGTTTCCAGCCTAAAAAAGAAACGATATTGTCACCTGTACAAACAAAGCTAGTTGTTCTTACGCTAGATGGAGATCAGGCAGATGTAGCATTTCGCTTTTGCAACGATGACATTTCAGTCGTAGCGACCTGGCAAAAAGATGATCCTCTACGCTTCTATGTCCTCGACCGAACTGAGGGCGATACGTTTTTATTTAGAGTCGGTAGGTATTTTTATTTTGCATTTTGTTGATATATTTCTCTTCTTTTTTCCATAATTTGCAAACGGCTTATTATCCAAGACAATGGCCTACTTGTTTCCGCAATCTTGAATGTCAACATCATCCTGAAGGATATCAAATTGATCGAAACTATCCCGAGTTCAAAAAATGCCCAAAATCGGTAAATGCTATAAACTTATAAAGTTGGATGGAAATGTAAGCAAAATTTCTGCAAGTTTGCAAAATAAAATGTATATTAAAGCGGCAACAGAAAACAACAATACAGAAAATTGATGAAAGCTTGTCGTGTAGCTGTAGTGGTCTTCTGACCAACGGATCTCTCTACAATTTGCGATAGAAAAATGCAGCCACAATAAAAAGCGTCTCGTAGATTATGAACGACGTCGGCATGTGGTCCAGAAAAATAGAAACATACCCAGGAAAAGGGCACAACGAGAATCGTTATTTCAAAAAATTGAGGGTTACAGCACGGGTATGAAGGGTCATTATGTCTCGGACAAGGATACAGTGTTCCAAAATTTGTAAAGAAAATATTGATGCAAAAATGGTTTTTCCTTGAAGCTGTTGAGCACATGCGTTTCCCTGTTGTCCCCCGATTCTTACGTCACTGGGCACAATGCCTTTCATAACGAGTCCGCCTGAATTGCCTTGAATTAAACAATTTTCCCCAAATTAAAATAGGTTTAATTTGTGATTACTGTTTAAAAATGCATGAAATATCGAAACGACAGGCAATTCGCACTCTGTGAATGGGAAAGATCTTCCCCACAACACCTTTTTTCAGTCGCACTTTTGGTATTTTTTTAAGTGTATGAAATGTCACAAAACTTTTGTATGGGCCATCAGCTTTTCGCCAAGCGATCAACTTGGTGCTGAAAAGAAGTATAATAGAAATCCGAGGATCTTACAGCTTTATTTAAAAAAACTTTTCATCGGAGATGAATGCCAAAAAATGTTTCGTTTATACGACATTTGGTATACAATATACCGGCATCTTTCTGGTATTGTAATTTTTGTTGGCTTCCTTTGGTCTTTATTGTCATATCGCCTGGTAGTTTCCATTAATACAATTTTTCAAGAGAATGAATCTTTTTGATTTGGATTTAAACCAACCCAAAGGAAACAAAAAGGGTCAAAAAAGACAAACAAGACAACGACATCTAAGAAGGTTCGAAGGAAGAGGTCGACATTGATAAATCGTAGTACCATGAGTGTCCTAAAGTCCCCGTTCTTTCTTTAGTACGCCTCGTCCTAATCCGTATGCAATTATCGGCAGGGTGGACAGCTATTCCAACTCAACTTGCTGTTAGTTAGATTTTACTTGACTACAACCCATTCTTGGTATTCCGTCTCAGACGAGGGGTAATTTATTCACAAAAATCTTGTGCAACTTCGGAAAAAATCATTTGCAACTTAGTCAAAAATTTTTTTGCTTTCGAGAAAAGTCCCAAAAAATCCTAAAAATCCTATTGGTGTAGAAAATCGCGTACGCATTTTGGGTGAACAGTCCTCGGTCTCAGAGATTTCTCATTAGTACTACAGTCCATTTTTGGATTGGTACCAAAGCTTGATGTGTTTTCTTGTCTATCGTTGAAATCCAGATCTGTCATTAGCACTTTTCTTGTCATAGCATGAAGCCTTTCTGTAACAAATCCTCACCACTCTCGGGAAAATTACAAAATTGAGTCTTTGACAAAGTGCGTTGCGTCCAAGCATTTCTTTAATCAAAATTGAATTCTTCGGACTTTACCTGGCTCTTTCCAAGGGGCAACTCACTCTTGCAAATATCATACGAGATTTTCCCAGGATTTCTGTGGGTTTTTCAGCTTAAACAATATGATTTTCACGAAAGGCGTACGAGATTTTTGTAGAGTGATTTGCCCCTCGGCCCCTTCTGTCTGAATTTTTGGCCGATATGATGTCTAGAAACTATATGTTTTTATCTTCACTCATAATCACACCCACCCACCCCTTCTGCTCCTGCCACTAACAGTGACTTCACTTTCAAAATTATGTAATTTATGAACCAAACTACGTATGACGTCAAAGGAGGAATTAAGATATATTCTTTAAATTTTTGTAGTGTCTGTTTTGTCTACATCTAAACAGCAGTTTGAAAAAATAGCAAGTTGCAATGCAAAGACTATTAAGGAGTACAGATTTATGCAATTCTTGTGACCAATGGACAATGGTTTTAATTTTCGCATCCAATGCAAATCGGTCTTGTTGTAAAAAGAAATCGGATTAAAAAAGGTTTTAATAACTTTTTTATTAGTTTACACGCTACAAGATCACCCATCAAATGTTGTCTTGAAAGCTTCCATGCTTGCGTCCTAAACATCAGTTACGTCATTCCATGCCTTGATCAGTTATGTTTTTCGATTCTAACTAATTAAAGCCAGGTCAACCAAAGCTTACTGCTTGATCCATTTGGTCTCCAAGGGATGTGTCCATTGCAGTTTCAAATTAAAAGCCTTGTCTTTGCTCATCAACAATCCCAAGAAGACTTTTGTCTCTACGTCAATCTTTTCATGGGGCTATGGTGTCTCTAATTTCATGAATCGAAAGCTTATTGTCGTATAAATCACGTCGCCGTCTTGTTCTTATTACAGAGTAACCTTGTAAATTAAAATTACTTTATTCAGATCACTATTTCTTTTAAAGGATTACTTATACTTACTGGCAAAACGAATCACAGTATGTCTGGGGTAACGTCATGTTCCGAATGCAATTCATTTGCTCGATTTCGTAGCAATAAAATTTCGCCATATACGAAGATGTTTTTTCTAGACAGTAGTGTAATGTTGTAATTTATGACGATGCATACATAAGCATACTTCAAAGGAAACAATTAGCTATGGTCCCTTGATTTAGGCCAAAATTTCAAAATTCCTCTTTTACATTGTAGTCAAACATCAGTTGCTGTTACTACGATCTAGACACAGGGAACAAAGAAGAGACAAAAGCTAGTCTTCTAAGAAAGAACCCATCTGGCATTGTTCCATTTCTAGAAGACTCGGACAACATCGTCTTGGGAACGTAAGTTTTCAATTGATTTGTATAATTGTGTGTTTCCATGATTTATGTTTATTATTTGCTATACATACGCAAATTATAACTGGTACGTTCAATAATTTACAGCTTCAAATGACTGAATAATAACAATAACCGAATTATCGCTGTCCGTGTAAATGTTGTGATATAACTAGAAAATTAACAAAGTCGTTGGAATATCATTGAAATAATTATCAGTAACGGTCTCAAAACATCTTCGTTTAGATGTATCATTCTTATTACGACTAAGTCAGACCAAAGAAAATTGTACAGATTTATTACCCGATCAAAAAATGATAAAGACCAGAATTGATCATGAGTCTTTTAAGAAAGTCGCAATCACTTGGTGCTTTGCATGTCAGTAACTAATTGAAACATAAATTTCCATTGCAGAGTCCCAATACTATTGTACCTGGCTGAGACTCATGCTAACTTTGCAATGTGTGGTAAAACTTTAGAAGATCGTGCTAAAGTCGAAAGTGTATTGATGTGGGCATCTGCATCACTTGCAAGGTAAGGTACTTCAATCATAGAAATGATTTTCTTGAAATGCCAACATTTTCAATAGAGATGTCTACGGAATAGAGAAGATGTTCATGACAAGGCGTTAGGTAGGGTCAGTCGGCTTTTAGGAGCAGAAATCTGTCACATAAACTGGCTCGGCCACTTAAGCACCCTAGGACTGTATCTACAAAACACTTAATCATGAACGAGGTTGATTCCCAAATACGAGGCAATAGCTACTTATCCAGAATCATCTGCTATCATCTCCACATTTGGAATGAAGCAACGCCAATTTTTCTAGCTATGAGGGCTTTAAGTGGAGGCTTAAAACATTTACCATCATGTGCTTGGTCTTCTGGACTATAATAATTGCCTTTATGATCCAGGCTGCGAATGATGCTCGCCAGTCTCTCTGGGTTTTTTGTGCCAGCTTAAACAGCTATAATATTTGCTTCAGTCTAAGGAACTTCTTTTAAAGTACTTTAGACAAAAACGTCATTAAAATGATAGTTTGAGCTTGTGTAACAAACAATCGTGTGACTCAACAGCAATAGCATAAACTGCGGTAGGAAGGTGCAGACCAGCCAGGAGGGTGGTCGGGCCATATTGCCCTAGGGTCTGAGCTGAGAGGGGCCCAAGAGTTAACGCAAAGTTCCTAGAAATAACAAAAACAATAATAACTATATACAGTTATGATAACGTCATCGCGGGATGTATCTTTCCTCTTGTCCCAGGCCCCAGGAAAGCTGTTTGTGCTCGGCCTTGAAAGGTGCCGAGCATAAATTCTGATGATGTATATGTTGGGCAATTTTTGATAGCCGAAATAGAGATCTGTCGAAAAAGCCCACATTATTTGCAGATCGTCTGTTACCCTCTACCCGGATAACGCACGACAAACAGAAAGGAAACTATAGACTGTCGTGTAGGACAGTTTTCACAATCATAGGTTATCGCTGTCTGGAAATTCAAAGATAAAATCCTCACTGTTCCTTAAAAGCTTGCATTTAGTGATCTGATAACTGTGCTTAAAACCTTAACCACAAATCATATTCAATCAGGACTTCGGTTAACAGATATTTCACTAGAAATAAAAAATCCTTTTGTGTTTCTGTGGCAACAGCCTGGATTAAAGATTCTGAATAAGGAAGAAAAGAAATCCAGTCGAATTATAGATTTCTTGTTTTGATGATGGAAACGTGCTCGATGTCAAAAAGTGATTATCGAGTTAATCTTCAAATGAAAGATTGCAATTATTTTTGCTTAGAAAATTTAAGATGAGGTTTTTTAAAAAATTAGTTGCTTGGCTGTTTGGCTGAGTTTAGCTTATCAAAGTTTCATATTAATTGGTAGGATTTCATCACGTTCACTAGCATCTTTTCTTGGCTTTTGGATTAAAATATTCGTGCATTGTTGCGTGAAATGAAAAGGAGCTTGTTGCGGTTATCAATACTTTGATGATTGTGACAAAGGAAAGATCGAACCCCCTTCGAGCCATTTCGTTTTAAACCAGAGGAGTTTTCACCATCAAGGGGTGTTTTGTCGGGGAATTTTGAAACTTGTCTACAAATAAGGGATGATTAACCCATTTGGAACCTGGACGCCCCCCTTGAGCAGAATAGCTAACGACAGCTCTGAAGTTGGACATTTTATTCGAATGTCTTTAAGAAGGATATTGCCCCAATGCATTGATAATTTTGCCATTGAATCCGCCACTGAGGGAAAGCATATCCTTCACGTTTTAGATCAGTCTTCTACGATTTTGCTGCGCCTAGACTTCACGAGAGCCACTCTATCGGCGAATTTGAAAGCATCCATCTAGTGACACATGGCAAAAGTGAAATAATAGAACATTTTGATGTGCTAGAAAAGCACTATCTCAACAACAACAACAACAACACAAAGTATCTGGTTAACAATGAACTGACGCTTGCTGACGTATACACCGCCATTACGATATCGTTTCTAGAGCCACTGTTATTCGATTTTTCACCATGGCCGGGGCTTTGCAAATGGTTCGAGGGCATCAAATCGGCGATTGCCCAAACATCACAAAAAAACATGCTAACAAGGCTGTTGTCTTTCAACAGAACTACTGTTGCCGTATAATAGTAGTGATAATGCGCTGGAAATGCAGATTATATGTAGACCAAGATAAATACAATTCAATGTAGATCATGCAGGAATTTAAATACATTTTCTGTTTAAAAGGATACAATACGTTTTGTCCTTGCCTGAGCTATATAGCCGATGCTAAAAAATTGACATTCAAACGTGCCTCGATACCCTGTGTTGATAATTGACCATTGGGCAGCCTGCATGACACCAAAATAACGCAGTTTTTTTTATAATGATCGAATCTATTTCAGGCACAAGAGGAAACGCTCCGGGATCTAAACTCTTATTTCAGGTCATTCACTTGAAAAACTTTCGTTTAGAGCCTGAATATACTCTTAAGTATTCAACAGGGGAACATTGTTTTCAAACAGAAACCAACTTACGAATAGGCAACTGCTGAAAAAAGAGGCTAAGCAATATTCTAATAATATTCTTTAAGACTGGGTGCTGAGCCTGAAGGTTCTTATGAATGGTATCTAGACTGTTATTTGAGTGTTTTTCTACCAGTTGATTTATGGCAAAAAAGTAAGCTTATAGGCATGGAAAAATGGCACTGTGTAAATGAAACGAAATTTTCTTTGCTTGTAAATAAATGAAATAACGTAATCTCTTTTGTATACCCGCTGTGGGTTTACTTAATTTTTTAACGTGCTTTTGGAAAGTAGGTTGAAATTTTCATGCGAATTACGAAGAACCTCGACGATTACGAAAGCTGCTTAGAAAGTTGATCCTGATTGGCTGAGACATCAAATGAAAACGGAATAAAACTATACTAAATTTTAAAAAATCAATGGACTCTCTCTCGTCAAAACCGGATTATCAGAAAGGAAGGACTAATCGATCGAAGAAAGACGGGATTCTTAGAGAATCAGGAATATTGGAAAGGGTGGGAATGCAAAACGGAGTAAAGAAAACCTACACATAACTACACAAATATGCTAATGGTGTATTTTTTCCAAAGATCTTACAATCATTTCAGACCTGATTTCAATTTTTGTTTATTATCATCAAATAAAAGCAGATTTCTGTTAAGAGAAAACAAATTAAGAATATGTTTATCAAAATTTATTTTTTTATAAAAGTTTGACTCATCCAAACAAATGTTTTACTTTTAAAAAATGGTATAGCAATCTGGTGTGCAATTTTTAATCATTTTTCTAAGCCTACTCTCTTACTTTTTCATCAAAAATGACATATTGAAAAAGTCGCCATTTTCTTATAACTACGACCTAAGAATTTAGTGCTAAGTTTTACTTTGTTTTTAGAGGACAGAGTATTTCAAAATAAGCTGTTTTTGAGAAAGAAAGTTTCGAAAATTTTGACGACTTTATTTTTTCATCAAAATTGACCCTTTCAAAAAGTCGTCATTTTTTCAAAGATACCACTTTAATTTCAATCTTTAGTTTGATATTTTTTCGGCAATCAAATGGATCCAATTAAAACTGCTTTACAACAAAAGATTTTCGAAAATTTTGACGATTTTTGTAAGCCTATAGCCTTACTTTTTCATCAAAATTGACCCTTTCAAAAAGTCGTCATTTCTTCAATGATACCACTTCAATTTGAATCGAAAAATTTTTTTTGGTGATAAAGTGTTTAAAAATGAAGCTGTTTTACAAGAAAAAATTTTTGAAAATTTTGACGATTTTTCTAAGCCTTACTTTTTCATCAAAATTGACCCTTTCAAAAAGTCGTAATTTCTTCAATGATACCACTTCAATTTGAATCGATAGTTTTTTTCATTATTTTTTTGTGATAAAATTTTTGAAAATCGAGCTGCTTTACAACAGAAAATTTTTGAAAATTTTTACGATTTTTCTAAGCCTATAGCCTTACTTTTTCATCAAAACTTACCCTTTCGAAAAGTCGTTGTCTTTTCAAGGATACCACTTTGAATTCAATCCTGAGTTTAATTTTTTTTCGGCGATCAAATGGATTCAATTAAAGCTATTTTTGATAGAAAAAGTTCCCGAAAATTTTGATGATTTCTCTAAGCCTATAGCCTTACTTTTTCATCAAAATTGACCCTTTCAAAAAGTCGTCATTTTTTTAATGAAACCACTTCAATTTGAATCGATAGTTTTTTTCATTATTTTTTTGTGATAAAATGTTTGAAAATCAAGCTGCTTTACAACATAAAATTTTCGAAAATTTTCACGATTTTTCTAAGCCTATAGCCTTACTTTTTCATCAAAACTTACCCTTTCGAAAGTCGTTATCTTTTCAAGGATACCACTTTGAATTCAATCCTGAGTTTGATTTTTTTCGGCGATCAAATGGATTCAATTAAAGCTATTTTTGATAGAAAAAGTTCCCGAAAATTTTGATGATTTCTCTAAGCCTATAGCCTTACTTTTTCATTAAAATTGACCCTTTCAAAAAGTCGTCATTTCTTCAATGATACCACTTCAATTTGAATCGATATTTTTTTTCATTATTTTTTTGTGATAAAATGTTTGAAAATCAAGCTGCTTTACAAAAGAAAATTTTCGAAAATTTTCACGACTTTTCTAAGCCTATAGCCTTACTTTTTCATCAAAATTGACCCTTTCAAAAAGTCGTCATTTCTTCAATGATACCACTTCAATTTGAATCGATAGTTTTTTTCATTATTTTTTTGTGATAAAATGTTTGAAAATCAAGCTGCTTTACAACAGAAAATTTTCGAAAATTTTCACGATTTTTCTAAGCCTATAGCCTTACTTTTTCATCAAAACTTACCCTTTCGAAAAGTCGTTATCTTTTCAAGGATACCACTTTGAATTCAATCCTGAGTTTGATTTTTTTCGGCGATCAAAAGGATTCAATTAAAGCTATTTTTGATAGAAAAAGTTCCCGAAAATTTTGATGATTTTTCTAAGCCTATAGCCTTACTTTTTCATCAAAATTGACCCTTTGAAAAAGTCGTCATTTCTTCAATGATACCACTTTAATTTGAATCGATAATTTTTTTATTATTTTTTGGTGATAAAATGTTTTAAAATCAAGCTGTTTCACAACAGAAAATTTCTGAAAATTTTTACGATTTTTTTAAGCCTATAGCCTTACTTTTTCATCAAAACTTACCCTTTCAAAAAGTCGTTATCTTTTTAAGGATACCACTTTTTATTCAATCCTGAGTTTGATTTTTTTCGGCGATCAAATGGATTCAATCAAAGCTATTTTTGATAGAAAAATTTCCCGAAAATTTTCACGATTTTTCTAAGCCTATAGCCTTACTTTTTCATCAAAATTGATCCTTTCAAAAAGTCGTCATTTCTTCAATGATACCATTTCAATTTGAATCAATAGTTTTTTTCATTATTTTTTGTGATAAAATGTTTGAAAATCAAGCCGCTTTACAACAGAAAAATTCGAAAATTTTCACGACTTTCCTAAGCCTATAGCCTTACTTTTTCATCAAAATTGACCCCTTCTAAAAGGCATTTTTTTCAATAATACCACTTCAAATTGAATCAATAGTTTTTTTATTATTTTTTTGTGAAAATATGTTTGAAAATCACGCTGTTTTGCAACAGAAAATTTTCGAAAATTTTCACGATTTTTCTAAGCCTATAGCCTTACTTTTTCATCAAAACTTACTCTTTCGAAAAGTCGTTATCTTTTCAAGGATACCACTTTGAATTCAATCCTGAGTTTAATTTTTTTTCGGCGATCAAATGGATTCAATTAAAGCTATTTTTGATAGAAAAAGTTTCCGAAAATTTTGATGATTTCTCTAAGCCTATATAGCCTTACTTTTTCATCAAAACTTACCCTTTCGAAAAGTCGTTATCTTTTCAAGGATACCTCTTTGAATTCAATCCTGAGTTTGGTTTTTTTTGGCAATCAAATAGATTCAATTAAAGCTATTTTTGATAGAAAAAGTTCCCGAAAATTTTGATGATTTCTTTAAGCCTATAGCCTTACTTTTTCATTAAAATTGACCCTTTCAAAAAGTCGTCATTTCTTCAATGATACCACTTCAATTTGAATCGATATTTTTTTTCATTATTTTTTTGTGATAAAATGTTTGAAAATCAAACTGTTTTACAACAGAAAATTTTCGAAAATTTTCACGACTTTCCTAAGCCTATAGCTTTACTTTTTCATCAAAATTGACCCTTTCAAAAAGTCGTCATTTCTTCAATGATACCACTTCAATTTGAAGCGATAGTTTTTTTCATTATTTTTTTGTGATAAAATGTTTGAAAATCAAGCTGCTTTACAACAGAAAATTTTCGAAAATTTTCACGATTTTTCTAAGCCTATAGCCTTACTTTTTCATCAAAACTTACCTTTTCGAAAAGTCGTTATCTTTTCAAGGATACCACTTTGAATTCAATCCTAAGTTTGATTTTTTTCGGCGATCAAATGGATTCAATTAAAGCTATTTTTGATAGAAAAAGTTCCCGAAAATTTTCACGATTTTTCTAAGCCTATAGCCTTACTTTTTCATCAAAATTGACCCTTTCAAAAAGTCGTAATTTCTTCAATGATACCACTTCAATTTGAATCGATAGTTTTTTTCATTATTTTTTGTGATAAAATGTTTGAAAATCAAGCTGCTTTACAACAGAAAATTTTCGAAAATTTTCACGATTTTTCTAAGCCTATAGCCTTACTTTTTCATCAAAATTGACCCCTTCTAAAAGGCATTTTTTTCAATAATACCACTTCAAATTGAATCAATAGTTTTTTTATTATTTTTTTGTGAAAATATGTTTGAAAATCACGCTGTTTTGCAACAGAAAATTTTCGAAAACTTTCACGATTTTTCTAAGCCTATAGCCTTACTTTTTCATCAAAACTTACTCTTTCGAAAAGTCGTTATCTTTTCAAGGATACCACTTTGAATTCAATCCTGAGTTTAATTTTTTTTCGGCGATCAAATGGATTCAATTAAAGCTATTTTTGATAGAAAAAGTTCCCGAAAATTTTGATGATTTCTCTAAGTCTATAGCCTTACTTTTTCATCAAAACTTACCCTTTCGAAAAGTCGTTATCTTTTCAAGGATACCTCTTTGAATTCAATCCTGAGTTTGATTTTTTTTGGCAATCAAATAGATTCAATTAAAGCTATTTTTGATAGAAAAAATTCCCGAAAATTTTGTTGATTTCTTTAAGCCTATAGCCTTACTTTTTCATCAAAATTGACCCTTTCAAAAAGTCGTCATTTTTTCAATGATACCACTTCAATTTGAAGCGATAGTTTTTTTCATTATTTTTTTGTGATAAAATGTTTGAAAATCAAGCTGCTTTACAACAGAAAATTTTCGAAAATTTTCACGATTTTTCTAAGCCTATAGCCTTACTTTTTCATCAAAACTTACCTTTTCGAAAAGTCGTTATCTTTTCAAGGATACCACTTTGAATTCAATCCTGAGTTTGATTTTTTTCGGCGATCAAATGGATTCAATTAAAGCTATTTTTGATAGAAAAAGTTCCCGAAAATTTTGATGATTTCTCTAAGCCTATAGCCTTACTTTTTCATCAAAATTGACCCTTTCAAAAAGTCGTCATTTTTTTAATGAAACCACTTCAATTTGAATCGATAGTTTTTTTCATTATTTTTTTGTGATAAAATGTTTGAAAATCAAGCTGCTTTACAACATAAAATTTTCGAAAATTTTCACGATTTTTCTAAGCCTATAGCCTTACTTTTTCATCAAAACTTACCCTTTCGAAAAGTCGTTATCTTTTCAAGGATACCACTTTGAATTCAATCCTGAGTTTAATTTTTTTTCGGCGATCAAATGGATTCAATTAAAGCTATTTTTGATAGAAAAAGTTCCCGAAAATTTTGATGATTTTTCTAAGCCTATAGCCTTACTTTTTCATCAAAATTGACCCTTTCAAAAAGTCGTCATTTCTTCAATGATACCACTTCAATTTGAATCGATATTTTTTTTCATTATTTTTTTGTGATAAAATGTTTGAAAATCAAACTGCTTTACAACAGAAAATTTTCGAAAATTTTCACGACTTTCCTAAGCCTATAGCTTTACTTTTTCATCAAAATTGACCCTTTCAAAAAGTCGTCATTTTTTCAATGATACCACTTCAATTTGAAGCGATAGTTTTTTTCATTATTTTTTTGTGATAAAATGTTTGAAAATCAAGCTGCTTTACAACAGAAAATTCTCGAAAATTTTCACGATTTTTCTAAGCCTATAGCCTTACTTTTTCATCAAAAGTTACCCTTTCGAAAAGTCGTTATCTTTTCAAGGATACCACTTTGAATTCAATCCTGAGTTTAATTTTTTTTCGGCGATCAAATGGATTCAATTAAAGCTATTTTTGATAGAAAAAGTTCCCGAAAATTTTGATGATTTTTCTAAGCCTATAGCCTTACTTTTTCATCAAAATTGACCCTTTCAAAAAGTCGTCATTTCTTCAATGATACCACTTTAATTTGAATCGATAATTTTTTTATTATTTTTTGGTGATAAAATTTTTTAAAATCAAGCTGTTTCACAACAGAAATATTTTGAAAATTTTGAAGATTTTTCTAAGCCTTTAGCCTTACTTTTTCATGAGGAGTCGTCTTTTTTAAAATACTTATTTCATACCAGACCTGTTTTCTCTGTGTTGAAATAGATGGAAATGAAGATATTTTTATTGCCCAAAGCATTTTTTACTTCCTGGCGTTTCCAAAAAAGTGCTTTAGATGTTATTTTTCATTGTTTGATAGCGTGTTTAAACTTCTTAGTTTATGGCAAAAAAAGGACAGCCCATATGCTTTGAAAAATGACTGTTTTAGACCAAAACTTTACTTGCCTCTAGATCAAGGTTGTCCAGCCTTTCTTTAAGGAAATTCAATTTACGAATTTAGATTCCAATGTTAAAATTCTAACTACCCCAATACCTTCAATGCCTACCTCAATTGTTGATGTGGCAACTCTTCTGTTAGTCTGCCTCTGCGATCAGGCGCAGCAATTTATATTTTTCCTACGGATTTGCGGATCCAGTGATTCTTGCTGATGTCGGATTTCTACGATTATGTGGAGCGGAATTTGGATTCTCATTGAAAGATGTAACGGATACTGGATTAAAAAGAGAGCTGCAGATTTGTTAAATACCGTCAATGAGAGCAATCGAACGAGTTTTGAACGTAAAGAAAGTAGCGGGTTTGCAGATAATGATGTAAAAAGCGGATATACCCCTTACATCCACCTCGCTGTGCACAGAGCCATTATGTTGTGTTACAACAAAATCGACTATCCAAGATAGTTTGAAATTGCAGTCACCACCTTCGCCATCTGTCTCTTCCCAGCTGCTGCAAGTTCATTGTTTGGGATCAGAATAGAGGTTAGGATTCACTGCATTCAGTCTTTAAAAAATTACTGTTTAGACCAAATCTTTTTTTGACTCTAGATAATTGAAATAGACCCTTAGAAGAGGCACTCCTGGCACATGTTGATTGGCATTAGAGATAACGCATTTTCATTGTTTTTCAGCGTTTTTCAAGTTGTTGGTTTTTTGGCAAAAAACGTAAGCCCTTTGGTATGGAAAAATGTTTGTTGTTGACCAAAATATTTCTTACCTCTAGATAGTTGAAATAGACTCTTAGTTGAGGCACTCCTGGAACATGTTGATTGGCATTAGAGATAACGCATTTTCATTTTTTCAGCGTTTTTCAAGTTGTTGGTTTCTTAGCAAAAAACGTAAGCCCATAGGTTTGGAAAAATGTTTGTTGTTCACCAAAATATTATTTACCTCTAGATAGTTGAAATAGACTCTTAGTTGAGGCACTACTGGAACATGTTGATTGGCATTAGAGATAACGCATTTTCATTGTTTTTCAGCGTTTTTCAAGTTGTTGGTTTCTTAGCAAAAAACGTAAACCCATAGGTTTGGAAAAATGTTTGTTGTTCACCAAAATATTATTTACCTCTAGATAGTTGAAATAGACTCTTGGTTGAGGCACTACTGGAACATGTTGATTGGCATTAGAGATAACGCATTTTCATTGTTTTTCAGCGTTTTTCAAGTTGTTGGTTTTTTGGCAAAAAATGTAAGCCCATAGGTTTGGAAAAATGTTTGTTGTTCACCAAAATATTATTTACCTCTAGATAGTTGAAATAGACCCTTAGAAGAGGCACTCCTGGAACATGTTGATTGGCATTAGAGATAACGCATTTTCATTTTTTCAGCGTTTTTCAAGTTGTTGGTTTCTTAGCAAAAAACGTAAGCCCATAGGTTTGGAAAAATGTTTGTTGTTCACCAAAATATTATTTACCTCTAGATAGTTGAAATAGACTCTTAGTTGAGGCACTACTGGAACATGTTGATTGGCATTAGAGATAACGCATTTTCATTTTTTCAGCGTTTTTAAAGTTGTTGGTTTCTTTAAAAAATGACTGTTAAGACCAAGACTTTTTTTGCTTCTAGATAATTGAAATAGACCCTTAGAAGAGGCACTCCTGGCACATGTTGATTGGCGCATTTTCATTGTTTTTCAGCGTTTTTCAAGTTGTTGGTTGTTTTAAAAAAAGTAAGCCTATATTCTTTAAAAAATGACTGTTTTGACCAAATCTTTTTTTGCTTCTAGATAATTGAAATAGACTCTTAGTTGAGGCACTCCTGGAACATGTTGATTGGCATTAGAGATAACGCATTTTTATTCTTTCACAGCCTTTTTCAAGTTGTTGGTTTTTTAGCAAAAAACGTAAGCCCATAGGTTTGGAAAAATGTTTGTTGTTCACCAAAATTTTATTTACCTCTAGATAGTTGAAATAGACTCTTAGTTGAGGCACTACTGGAACATGTTGATTGGCATTAGAGATAACGCATTTTCATTGTTTTTCAGCGTTTTTCAAGTTGTTGGTTTCTTAGCAAAAAACGTAAGCCCATAGGTTTGGAAAAATGTTTGTTGTTCACCAAAATATTATTTACCTCTAGATAGTTGAAATAGACTCTTGGTTGAGGCACTACTGGAACATGTTGATTGGCATTAGAGATAACGCATTTTCATTGTTTTTCAGCGTTTTTCAAGTTGTTGGTTTTTTGGCAAAAAATGTAAGCCCATAGGTTTGGAAAAATGTTTGTTGTTCACCAAAATATTATTTACCTCTAGATAGTTGAAATAGACCCTTAGAAGAGACACTCCTGGAACATGTTGATTGGCATTAGAGATAACGCATTTTCATTTTTTCAGCGTTTTTCAAGTTGTTGGTTTTTTGGCAAAAAACGTAAGCCCTTTGGTATGGAAAAATGTTTGTTGTTCACCAAAATATTATTTACCTCTAGATAGTTGAAATAGACTCTTAGTTGAGGCACTACTGGAACATGTTGATTGGCATTAGAGATAACGCATTTTCATTGTTTTTCAGCGTTTTTCAAGTTGTTGGTTTCTTAGCAAAAAACGTAAGCCCATAGGTTTGGAAAAATGTTTGTTGTTCACCAAAATATTATTTACCTCTAGATAGTTGAAATAGACTCTTAGTTGAGGCACTACTGGAACATGTTGATTGGCATTAGAGATAACGCATTTTCATTGTTTTTCAGCGTTTTTCAAGTTGTTGGTTTCTTAGCAAAAAACGTAAACCCATAGGTTTGGAAAAATGTTTGTTGTTCACCAAAATATTATTTACCTCTAGATAGTTGAAATAGACTCTTGGTTGAGGCACTACTGGAACATGTTGATTGGCATTAGAGATAACGCATTTTCATTGTTTTTCAGCGTTTTTCAAGTTGTTGGTTTTTTGGCAAAAAATGTAAGCCCATAGGTTTGGAAAAATGTTTGTTGTTCACCAAAATATTATTTACCTCTAGATAGTTGAAATAGACCCTTAGAAGAGGCACTCCTGGAACATGTTGATTGGCATTAGAGATAACGCATTTTCATTTTTTCAGCGTTTTTCAAGTTGTTGGTTTCTTAGCAAAAAACGTAAGCCCATAGGTTTGGAAAAATGTTTGTTGTTCACCAAAATATTATTTACCTCTAGATAGTTGAAATAGACTCTTAGTTGAGGCACTACTGGAACATGTTGATTGGCATTAGAGATAACGCATTTTCATTTTTTCAGCGTTTTTAAAGTTGTTGGTTTCTTTAAAAAATGACTGTTAAGACCAAGACTTTTTTTGCTTCTAGATAATTGAAATAGACCCTTAGAAGAGGCACTCCTGGCACATGTTGATTGGCGCATTTTCATTGTTTTTCAGCGTTTTTCAAGTTGTTGGTTGTTTTAAAAAAAGTAAGCCTATATTCTTTAAAAAATGACTGTTTTGACCAAATCTTTTTTTGCTTCTAGATAATTGAAATAGACTCTTAGTTGAGGCACTCCTGGAACATGTTGATTGGCATTAGAGATAACGCATTTTTATTCTTTCACAGCCTTTTTCAAGTTGTTGGTTTTTTAGCAAAAAACGTAAGCCCATAGGTTTGGAAAAATGTTTGTTGTTCACCAAAATTTTATTTACCTCTAGATAGTTGAAATAGACTCTTAGTTGAGGCACTACTGGAACATGTTGATTGGCATTAGAGATAACGCATTTTCATTGTTTTTCAGCGTTTTTCAAGTTGTTGGTTTCTTAGCAAAAAACGTAAGCCCATAGGTTTGGAAAAATGTTTGTTGTTCACCAAAATATTATTTACCTCTAGATAGTTGAAATAGACTCTTGGTTGAGGCACTACTGGAACATGTTGATTGGCATTAGAGATAACGCATTTTCATTGTTTTTCAGCGTTTTTCAAGTTGTTGGTTTTTTGGCAAAAAATGTAAGCCCATAGGTTTGGAAAAATGTTTGTTGTTCACCAAAATATTATTTACCTCTAGATAGTTGAAATAGACCCTTAGAAGAGACACTCCTGGAACATGTTGATTGGCATTAGAGATAACGCATTTTTATTCTTTCACAGCCTTTTTCAAGTTGTTGGTTTTTTAGCAAAAAACGTAAGCCCATAGGTTTGGAAAAATGTTTGTTGTTCACCAAAATTTTATTTACCTCTAGATAGTTGAAATAGACTCTTAGTTGAGGCACTCCTGGAACATGTTGATTGGCATTAGAGATAACGCATTTTCATTGTTTTTCAGCGTTTTCCAAGTTGTTGGTTTTTTGGCAAAAAACGTAAGCCCATAGGTTTGGAAAAATGTTTGTTGTTCACCAAAATATTATTTACCTCTTGATAGTTGAAATAGACTCTTAGTTGAGGCACTACTGGAACATGTTGATTGGCATTAGAGATAACGCATTTTCATTTTTTCAGCGCTTTTCAAGTTGTTGGTTTCTTAGCAAAAAACGTAAGCCCATAGGTTTGGAAAAATGTTTGTTGTTCACCAAAATATTATTTACCTCTAGATAGTTGAAATAGACTCTTAGTTGAGGCACTACTGGAACATGTTGATTGGCATTAGAGATAACGCATTTTCATTTTTTCAGCGTTTTTCAAGTTGTTGGTTTCTTTAAAAAATGACTGTTAAGACCAAGACTTTTTTTGCTTCTAGATAATTGAAATAGACCCTTAGAAGAGGCACTCCTGGCACATGTTGATTGGCGCATTTTCATTGTTTTTCAGCGTTTTTCAAGTTGTTGGTTGTTTTAAAAAAAGTAAGCCTATATTCTTTAAAAAATGACTGTTTTGACCAAATCTTTTTTTGCTTCTAGATAATTGAAATAGACTCTTAGTTGAGGCACTCCTGGAACATGTTGATTGGCATTAGAGATAACGCATTTTTATTCTTTCACAGCCTTTTTCGAGTTGTTGGTTTTTTGGCAAAGAACGTAAGGCCATAGGTTTTGAAAAATGGCTGTATTTGACCAAATCTACTTGTCTGCAAATAGATAAACACCCCTATTCCCCTCTTAAAAAAAGCAACATTAAAGAGCTGAACACAACTACTTCTGACACCATCAGTTCATGGATAAAAGGTTAAGAACAATATTAGAAGTAATGCGTTTGAGTTGAGAAAAGTGCTTTTAAATGTCAACATTATTTACATTCATTAGTAATTAACGATGAAGTACTGACTAAATACACGCCAACGGAAGTCTCTTTATTCAATTCATGCTACAATATTTATGTAATCTTAAATAGCTGACATATATTGCCCCTGAATTAAAAGGAAACCCTCTGAGAATGTCATGCTAGTCAGGGCTGCCAATCAAACAATTATGCAAATGAAAATTGCCTGACTCAAAATTGCCTACTAATAGAACAAGGGGGCAATTTCCAGTCAGGGTCTATATCCAATCTTTTTTAGCGTATCAAACTGCCCCTTATTGTAAAATTTCATGCTATTGTAGCAAAGTAATACGGAGATACGATAAAACCGTCTCTAAAGGTCTGGGGCAAAGTACCCCAGTCTTAAAATAGCCGAAGGGGGCAATTTTCAGTAAGGGGTTCATATCCCATCTTTTTCAGTGTAACACATTGCCCTTTATTGCAAAATTTCATGCTAGTATCACAATTTGCACAATTTGACCTAAATACTGAAAGGTATTTATTCATTGACAGTCTACTGTAATCATTCTCTGTTGCTTAATGTTAAACTCCAGTTCGGTCCATTGGATTTGAAACAGTTAAGTATTTATTCAACTTTTTATCATTAAATTTTAAACGTTACAAGTAAAAAGTAATAACGGATTTAAAAAAATTATATAATGATCATATCAGCTTATAATAGTTTAAATATGATTCTGCAGTAATATAACCATACCAATGCTTTTAAAATCTTATTATCTTATTACATATATACAGCAGGGTGCAATTTCCAATAGAAATATAAACAAAAAGTTTCCTTCCCACTTAAAAGTTAATAAATACCACTCCTAAATTAAAGTTAAAATAAATAGAATTTAAAGAACTTATTTTCTTAAGAACTTTTAACATATTCAATGCTTAGAGATATTTTCTCAGTATTATGTATAAATTTCACAAAAAGGTTATCCAACAGCTCGGATTTTTTTGCAAAATGGTATTTTGGGGGAAAGTTTAGCCTTTAGCCAGGAAAGCTTTTCAATACTTTGGACCATCCCTAGGAAAATGAACTTTCTGAAACATACTTGATGCCTTTGACATTGAAATAATCAGTATCGTTAACGTGGATACAAATAATTAACAACAAAAGACCCCAAAACTTTGAACAAATTCACAGGTTTGCAGTGGCTATAAAGCAACACATACCTTGCTACTTTTCTTTGGCCCTGACGCAGGGCTGGCTTCTGGATTGTGCAGTTTTTCTTTTTCTCTTGCTTCAGGGTCGTATTCCTAGAAGCGGAACAAGCTCATCAATAATAAGATTCTTAGACTCAGACGCTTCAGACTTCATTGTTTCAAATAAGCAGTGTATTGTGGTTTGCAATAAATTTTTGAAAAAATGATTTGGATAGCGAGTAGAGATCTACAGGCAAGTTTGGTTGCAACGTCCTATTACCTATAGATCTAATCTACTCAAAAGAGGGGAATTTCTGAGAAAATTATTTTGCTTGGAGCAAGCATATCAAGGGTAAAAGTTTAATAAGTTAGGGGTTTCTGTTGGAAAAAATACGAAAATTATGACGGTTTAAGATCCTGAGGTGAGATATAAAAATCACAATCTTGGGCAGGGTTTCTCTAGCTATTCCAAACAGTGGCGGCCTGGCCTTTTTCGCCTGGAGGGGCCAGCAGCAAAATGACGCCCTTCATAACTAACATTATTGGCAGTCTGGTAATGCTCTTATATTTTTTAACCTGGTATGTCAAGGATAGACTGACCTCCACGTGAGCACAGGGCCCCAAATATAACAATTTTTCATGAGGGTGTCAGGACAAGTTGGATCGATTTACATACGAAACTGACTGGCTCTTCGAAGCCAATCCAAGCAGATAAACTAAATAAAAATATGTCAAGAACATGTTTGGGTAAATTCCAAGGGTTACCCCTATGATGTGGTAGAATGAGGGTTTTGTTCTCTTTGTAACTATTGTGTTCATTTGGCACCTTCTTGGGGGGGGGGGGGATCCAAAGCGCCAGATAAAATGTATTCCTTTGTTTCGCTAAACTTGTCCTTTGGGGCAACTAAACAAGCTCAAAACACACATATAACACAACTAACAGTCAGGGGGCAAATTAGGGGGTGTCGGGGTAACAAATAATGGAAAGAGTCAGTCCTAAGGCTAGGAAATGCGATGTCTAAAATATCTTTGAATTCACTATGACACAGTTGAAAGGTGCTAGAAATGATTATAAGATTATGTCATTTGATACAAAATGAAGTAAATATTTCATCAAACTTTAAAGAAATATTATTAAACAAAACGCAACCGTTAAGAAAATTAGGCCCGACCCAACTTTCTTGTCAAAATCAATGTACGGCCCTTGAAAAGAAACCTGAAGTCCCTACTAGAAACATCAGCGACGCCGGAACGACCAAGGGGCTAGGGGGCAGGCTCGAGTAAAAGGGCATTCGAAAGATAATTCTCAACTTCCACTAATTCCCTTGTATTTGGCATTTCATTTCGATCCTCTGTAGGTATCTTGAACATTGGCATAAGAAATTTTTAACAAGTTTTGAGAAATGTCGTCATGAATTAGGCACTACAACCAGAATTTAATATAAATCTACCTGATTATTAGAAATAGCCGGCTTCAAGGGCACTTTAATGAAAAAGGCACTCTGGCCCCCCTTGCCCTTTTTATCAAAAGGCAACAGGGGCAGTTGACCCCCTGCGCCCCCTTCCCCGGCGTCCCTGAGAAACATAAAGTCAATGTTTTGAGTTAAAAGTAATCAGTTTAATTTTACCCTTTTTGAAGAAACATAATAAGAGCTAGTTTTGTTATGTTTTAGCTTTGAATGCACTTTTTAGGGCTATTTCTTCTTATCTTGTGCACCTAAAACTGTACGCTCGTGGAAGTGACTTGAGACAGCGGACGGACTAATCTAGGTTGAAGCAATTAAACAACCGAATTGTCTATTAATTAGGTCTCTGAAGGCCAGCAGAGCCAAAGAAACTCATTGAAATTCAAAATTTTCCCTAGAAGGGGATGGGGCATGAGTCACAGACTGTCTTCGGAATATGTCTGTGTGCCCCATGAGTGCTGTGCCCTCCACACAAAAGAATTTAACAGTAAGTTTCCTGACACCTCTACAAAATTGATTAATTTTTGAGCCCACGCGAACAGTACAAATGTTTTGTCTGGATAATACTGAATCATGAAAGTTAAATTTGGACAAGGGAAAGCAGGTAAATTATATGTGATAAATGTGAGAGCTCAAATGTGAAGTACAAATGTGAGGACTTACAACAAAAGATAGTGTGATAAATGGCATGTCTGGGCCAAATGTGCATCGATACCATTCAGAATCTGACGAGGCATCTGCAGAGTTAAATGCGTCTGCCATGTTTGAATATATCTTCTCGATTCTAAAAAACAAAATAGCATACAGCGGTTATGTTTAATAGAACACAAGACCAGTCATAAAGCTTTTTTAACAATTTGCTTGTTACAAAAACTGTCTAACTATGACTCTCTTATGCTCACGATCAACATTGTAAAACTTAAAAAATATTCTCCAATACCATGAACAGATCGAAAAGGTCCTTGATCAAAACCTCTATTTTGTAAGGAGTTTTTTAAATATATGATTTTCTAAACTAGCTTTTGAGACATGCAGTGTAACAGTCATATACAGTTGAAGTTGAGTCCCACTTAGTTGGACGTTCAAGGGGTGTAAGGAAATGGTCTGACTGCTGAGCAAATGTCTGACTGATCTTGGGTATGTCTTTTGACTTGAATAAGGTAGGAAAATCTATTGGGAATTGAAAATCAGTCCGACTTAGTGAGAGTCTGAGTTATCCAAGGTATGACTTAACAGGATTTGACTGTGAAAGAAAATGTGGACTGTCTGATCTTCTAGAATTGCTAATTATCAACCTTAAAAAAAGGTGATGGACTAGATAGCTATGATAGAAAATCCCAAATGTTTTTTGCATGTCTTAAACCCTACAATCAAGATCACAAGTCCATTATAAAACTAAAAATAGAATAATTTTTAGAATATTTAGAATGCTTTTTAGAATAATTTAGGAGAGCAATGTGTAGCTCCCCTTTGGCATTTGAGGAGGGCATGGAGGGGAGCAAGAGCTATGGCTCTCCTCAAATAGCTCGGCCTGATATACACCAAGAATTACCTACATGTCAACTGAATTCACAACTCTAAAATACATAGTAAATCCCTGATGATGACTGATGTATTTCACAACTAAATGCACCATCCCCTATATGGAGGGGCTGTTGAATCACAGTGATGTCTTGAAAAAATTATTATCTTCATAGTACTTTCAGACCACACATTATATTACAAAATTTGAAAAATATGCAACTTTCAACAGCATTTGGGCTGAGTACTTCTGCTTGGGTCATTCATGGTATTGAAAAAAATAAGCCAAACTTTTTAGGGACCTAATAAAATAAGAATGAACTGAATAAAATATCTCTAAGATGGGAGGCATGCACCACAGTGTCAGGTTTAAAGCCTACTTTGTTCCTGACAAGAAAAACATTAATGCCCTTTTCCTGGCCCAGTTGATCTTATTAGCACTTTAAATTTGAAAAATGCAAAAGGATATTATTACTTTTAGAAAAAAATTAAGAATTTACTAACCTTGATTGAAAGTTGGATACATCAACACACTCTTTGTAATCTTTAACTTTTCCAATCACAAACTCCTTCCTTTTACTTTCCAAAGTTTCAAATTTGTCATATTCATAAACCATATCCTCTCTATATTTTTGGTTATAATTTCCAATATCTCTCAAAGCCTCTTTATAAGTTTCCAAAACATTTTCTCTATCCTGCACAGCTTTTTTTACTTTATTTTCTATCTTCATAACTTGATCTTGTGTTGAGCTTTCCTTGTTTGCTTTAATTTCTTCCTGTTGTGCCTTCAAGGTGTCCAGAGTTTGGCAAGCTAAATGGTAGCTGTTTTTCCCTTTTATTACTGAAAATGTTTAAAAAATAGAAATAACAACAAAATTCCTTTAGTTTGAACTGAATGTCTGAGAAAAAAAATTGGTACCTCAATATTTTAGATATAGCATGAACAAACTAAATGATCTAGCATTGCCTTTCAAAAATTTTCCTTGTCACAATTTTTGCAATTAAGAAAATTTCAAAAAAGAATCAATTTTCAAAACAGGATGCAGATGCAAGTCTCTGCTCTTATCCATCAAAGAACTTGTATTTGAAGCTTCAATTTCAAGCTGCAGCTAAATTTTTAAGTCAATTTCGTTGAAGTCCCAACAGGCCAATGAGCCAACAAATAAGATGATATTAGAAAAATAAACCTTTGCTCTGAATTTTTTGTAAATAAATAAATGTCAATTTAATTCTAAGCAGCTCACCATCTTCATACTTCTTAGCCCAAGGTTTTTGAGCTTTGATAAACCCTTCATCCACTTTCTTAGTTTCCTTGAGACCAATGATTCCTTTGTGATAGCTTTCAGCTTTCCATACTTGAATTTGTTGAGAAACTTCAAATACTTTCCCTTGAATAGCCAAATGAATATCTGCCATTTCCTCACTTTCTTGCAAACCATTCACAACAGACTGCAAAACAGATCCATACTCAAGCCCCTTTGAAAATGACTGCAACCATTTCTTCTTCCAAGCTAGTATTGGGAATAAATTACGCATCAATTTAATAAAGAAAACTCAAAAGAGCGTTGGTACTTAAGAAAACTTGAGTCTAATACATCTCAGATGGTTTCATGAGGCTAAGTTTTATCAAAGAACAATTATATTACCTTTGACACTGTTTAAACTGCATTACTTTGAGTTATTGCTGAATTAATAGTGCTTTATCGCTTGCAGTTAGGTAAACATGCCAAGAAGTTGCTTTAGGAAGGTATGCTTGACACTATTAGCCTGCACCCCAGTGTTTTTTTAGGCGTAGAAGGTGGAAAGGTAAAAAACCAATGTCTGAATAAAAGTATAAAATCCAAAATGAAAAAAAGGAGAAAAAAGGAGATAAGGAGTAGTCACTACCACCTGGTTACAGCCTCAAACTCAGATGGGGAGGGGGGGTGGTTGTGTGTGCCCCTTGTATGCTTTGAGCTGTTAGATTGAAAGTGGGCAGAAAATGATAAAAAAGCCAGAAACCCACTTCGAGGCTTTAACCAGAAACCCAGAAGGACACTTTGGGGCTTTAATTCAGTATGTCCGTTTTCTGTGGGCACCCCTCGCAATCTTGCATCAAGGGTCAAGGTTGCAAAAAATATATAGATAATAAGAATGAAAATTCAATAATCAGTGGATGCCGTACCTTAGATGTAGCGGGTCTGTAGTAAAATATTTATGTATTGCTAAAGTTAAAGGCGCATGATGCTTCGAGAAGCGACTCTGTGGACCAATTTAGAGTGGACCAAACAGTCTTTGAGGTTACGCCTTCTAGAAAGAGCTAGAATTGGTCTGGTGCTATTCCATACTTGTTTTCAATAAGCATCGGCTGAAATCAAGTCCCAATGTTTAGTGAGGATGGAACCTATGTTCATAGTTTTGATGTCGAATGGTTGCCCTGAGGGGTGGTTTCATTGTTGGTGGTGTTTCCTGGGAAGAGGGGCTTGTTTTGGGTGACATATGTCAGTTTACTAAATTCGGTGGTGATATCCTGAGATTCATAGCCTCTTATGATTAGATTTTTTTGAAGTGTTTTGAGGTGTTTGTGGAGTTCATTATTGTCTGTAATCAAACGTCTGAAGCAAAATGCTTGGCTGTAAATAACACTTTTTTTACATGAAGGTGGGTGGAAAGATTTAGCATGTAAAAGGGTGGTGCATATATCAATGGGCTTCACAAACAGGGTGCTTTCCAAGAGTCCACTGTTATTGTTAAGATAGATTGTGGTGTCAAGGAAATTGATGTTTTCTTTAGATTGTTGTGCTTCATAATTGATCGTGTTATGCACGTTATGGGTATGAGCAAGGAATTTAGTGAGAGAAACTTCATCTTATTGCCATATCATGAAAATATCATCGATAAATCGTTTCCAGAGTAGAGGTTTCTTCCATTCGGGGGCTGTAGAAAGGATATTTTGTTCAATAACAGACATAAAGATGTTTGCAAAATTTGGGGCAAAAGGGGTACCCATGGCAGTGCCATGTGTCTGTAAATATGGCTGTCCATTGAAGGAAAAATAATTTCCTTTTAATACAAACTCAAACATTTGTTGTAGGTGTGTGTTTGGTAGAGGTAGGTAGTTTGGTGGCAGTTAATGCCATTATGCAGTGTAGAATGCCCTTATCCTATGGTATATTGGTATAGAGGGATTTAACATCCAGTGTGCACAGAATGATGTCAGGTCGAAAATTGAGGTGCCTCCATACACTCTAAAGTACTTTATAAGCACTCTGTGTCAATTGCTACTTTTTGTTGATTGTTATAACATAATCTTTTCTCTGCATTTTCTTACGTTTGCAACCATGATCATGGACACAGGATTGCAAGGGGTGCCTACGAGAAATGGACATACCAAATTAAAGCACCAAAATGTCCCTCATGAGTTTCTGGTTGATGAGTTGTTTTTTTATCAATTTCTGCCCATTTACAAGCTAATTGCTCAAAACATAAAAGGGGCACACACAACCACCTCCCATCTGCGTTTTAGGCTGTAGCCAGGTGGTAGTGACTACTCCTTATCTCCTTTTTCTAATTTTTCTATTTTGGATTTTACACTTATATTTGCACATTTGTTTTTTAGCTTTTACCTTCAATGCCTATAAAAGCATTTGTGGACTTGGGCACAGGCTAGACACTATAAACTTTGGAGTTAACCAAAGCAGGCAATCAATATCAGGCCAGCTTTAAGGAAAAAAAATGAAATTTGTCACAAAGAAACAAAATAGACATCAGTATAATATTTGTATGTGTGGCTTAATTGCTTTCAGGCTGAATTTTTTAATTAAGCGCTTCACAATATTTGTGCCATTGTTTTTGTGAGGTTAATAAGGAATTCAAAAGGCTGTGTGTTATCATCGTTGTGCAATGATTAACTTTCTACAATAGTTTGCAGCTGAAATTTTAGGAAACTAAACCCAACAAATCTAATTTAGCTTGTAAGAGGATTTGTTTCATTGAATAACCTCTACCTGAGGACACATTTTCCATGGTACCTACAGGTCAGAGCAACATATTGGCTATTGGTATAACAATTCGTGGAGTTGGAAAACCTGGTGAAACGCTCAGTCAGTGGGGTGGCTTACAGGGGGGGGGGGGGGAAGGATATCGAGTAATCATTGTCTAGGCGCACCTAATCTAATCTAATCTAATCTAATCTAATCTAAATGTTCATAGTACAGTGCCCATAATGGGTATTGCGTACTAGCGGTTAGTAGGTTAGTCTTCATAACAGAAAAGCTATAAAATTAGAAAATAAACTGAAACCAATTGCTAAGCAATTATTGCTTCAAAACAAATTACCTTTGAGCTTCTTGGCATACAAGCTTTCAATTTCTGCTCTTTCAAGCATCATTTGGCCTAGCTCTTCGCAAAATTTTGCACCATCATCAACTTTCCTAACAATCTTCTTATAATTTCCTGTCAGCCAAAAACTGTTTTCAGATGATGACAGATCTGTATCTGGCGGTAGGGGAGGTGATGCACTTGTAGCTTCTTGAACATAATCTGGGGGTGGGGAATTTCTGGGACCTTCAGCAAGCGGATTCACTTGTTCATGTGCGTTTTCGTCTCTATCGACTCCTGCCTCACAAGTAGACTGTACTTCATCTGATGTGTTTCCTGGCGACAACCCACCTTGCTCATTGGGCTGCGAGGATTGATTAGGCCCATCGTTTGTAATCCTCTCAACGTCGGTTTTTGTTTGATTTTGATTAACATCTGTTTGCGTCTGGATAATTGAAATCTCTTGTACCGTATCTCCCATTTTACTTCAGTTATTTGCACCGTAATCCATTTGTAACAAGTAAGACTTGTTGTGACACTCCATTCACAAACATGTTCGTTGCTAAGCTCCGACGCAGTGGATGCAAGGTACCTGTTGCTGTCGATACAAAATTACTGCCATCCGGAATCGAAAATTCTAGGAACATATTTTGATCGTGTAGGGGTGTTTTTAATTATGGTTTACAAACACATTAAAAGTACCAAACTACCGAAATATAATTTATCGTATAATACACACGATCTCATAAAAACCTTGGCCCAAAAAGCCAGTGACCCAACACCGAAAAAATGATAAAATATGTGTTGCTTCATTGTCATTTCATCTCATCATATATATTTAGCTTCAGATCACAATTTAAAGCAACAAACAATAATATAATACTAAAAAACTATTAAATGGAAAAATTGCATACAATCTCTATCATAAAAAATCAGTTAATTTTCTCAGGGTCTCCATTTTCTTAGAGAAACTTAGGCTCGGCTGTTGTTATTAGTGTTCTTATTTCAAAACTGATTTTCATACAACAACAAATAAAAATTGTCACTAAATGGCAGGTTTGCATGACATTTTTATAGAACGGTTGATCAATTGATTTTTCAAAGCTGCTCTGTTATCAATGGCGGCGCGGGCTACTAGGCTCTGGGGGGGGGGGGGGGGACAAACCAATAAAATTTAAACCACGCCCTTTTAACCACCAGAAAACGCCATTTTACCAACAGGGAACGCCAATTTTATCCGAAGGGAACGCCTATGACTAACTTTTGTTTGAAAATTGGCAGTTTGAAAATCATATTACGTCACAAAAAGTACGGTGTCAAAATATTACCCCTCCCCCAACATTTTCTCATCGAATTTAGACGAAATACACAATCGATTCTGCTGATAACTGCGGGGACGTGTCCCCCAGTCTCCCAGTTCAAAAACAAATTGCCCCAGATTTTCCATCTGAGGTTAGCAATAGCATGTTCTTATTTTTGGCAAATCGACCTATCTTTAACTTTATAAAGTGTTTTTTCTAATAATAGTGTACTGTTTCTTAGCGAAAATAAGAAGCTAAATACATCTGAAGACATTTTATAACTGTAAAAGAGCTTTCGAGTCAGATACTTATTCTTCCCATCCATAGTTTTAACTTAAAGAGATTTTTCCCATCACAGTTACATTCATCTCCATATTTAAACCATGTCTTACTGCGCAACTATATCTATTTAAGTATTCGATTTTCAAATCATTTTGGTTGGTTTTTCTAATCATGGTTAGCTGTCTTGAACTTAAGCTTCTGGCCATCTAACTTTTTCAGGACTGCTAAACCTTTAAAAATGACTTTGAAAGAAGCAAATATTTTGAAACATAAATAGTAAAGCTTTTCGTCTGACACTCTTCAGAGTATAAAACATCAGAATATAGATCGAAAACTCGTCATAATCTTCTTTCCAAATCGCCTTGTGTCAATGTGGAATAACATATTGTGAAGATGTTGAATTGTGATTTAATATTGTAAACTAGGCTGTAAGAGAAAAAGGAGATTGAGGCGTACCGGATTCAGAGTAAAGTTGAGTAGAAGAAAAGGTGTTTGACAAATTGAAGCAGGGCATTTTTTAAGAATTTTCCACTGGTGGGGCATTTGAGAAAAGGGCATATAGATAAAGGCAGAATTTACAGATAAAAAGGCTTTCAAAAATATTCTAGGGGAATCGCCTATAGAAGCAGCAGTTCCAGGGAAAAATGATTCGAGATTTGAAACCTGTTCAATGAAGATTTCATCCACCAATATCTCAAATAAAGTAAAAAGTAAAAAAGTCACCGAATCATAAGGGCACTTAAGTGGTGGGGCAAACATGTTCCACTGGTGGGGCAATGAAAGGGGCTGGTGGGGAATTTCCCCAACACTTTATATGTTAAAAAATGCCCTGAATTGAAGGGAATATTGAGGAGAACTCACGAGGTTTTTTTTGTTTTATTCTTGCCAAGTCGGACACTCCGTTACAATATCAGAAAACATATACGGGCGAAAGAGGGACGCCAGAGCACAGTTTGGGGTGAAGGGGCTCTTGACAAATTTGCAAACTTTTGTGGCAGTTTTCCCACCATAATCGTTAATGTCACAACCTAAATATCACAGTACAACAAAAACGTGAGCCCCCACCCCACCAAGCTCCCCGGCTCCGGCGTACCTGCGAAAACAGAAAAGCAACTTGACTTGTTTTGAAAGGACCAACCATTTAAATTTGAAACTTTAGCACAGTACCAGAGTAATTATGTCTGTGTATGACTGTTTTGAATGAGACTAGAAGTAGCATGTGGATTAAATTGTCAATAATCAAAATAAACCTGATAACAATTTTATGGGTTAAGAAGCTTATAAACTCGAGGGGGTTTGTTCTTATTCCAAAGGGGAAGGGGGTTTAAATCGAATAATGACAGGTTTCAACTTGAAAGAGAGGCTTGTTATAGTGCTGCCTAAGCAGCAGCTGCCGTGTTGCAATCTGTGGTTGAAATGTGGCTGAGATTGGAGGTATGGCATTTCCACGACGTCGAATACTCAGACTTCTGAAAGCAGTCACAATGTTTGTATTGATTGCTACAATATTGTTGATTTGCAAATATTTTATAATGAAAAGGGGAAAAGGCAATCCCAACTCTCTTGAGCCTCGGCTTGTTCCAGTTGCTACCAAAGCGACCAGTCCAGTTGAAGAAGTAGGAACTTTATCCAAACAAATTAAAACTGTTTCTAAACCCGAAAAAGAGACGTCATTAGAAAGTAACAGGTTCTCAGAACTTTTTCAAACTGAGATTGATCTGGCAACAAACATTGACCACAATGACGGTGAAGTTGCAAATCCACGAATTGTCCCAGCTGGAATGTCACTTGAACGTATTCATAGATTGAAATATAATTTGCGAGGGAAACCGAATGTTGGTAAAAAAATCCCTAATAAAGTGAAAGGCAACCCCAGAAACAGGGATGTGGCCTATTCAAGAAGACCCCCATGCACTAATGTCCATGTGTTTTACTACACATGGTACTGCAATCCAAAAACGGATGGGCAATATTGCCACTGGAACCATAAAACCCTACCACACTGGGACAAAGAAATAGATAAAAACTTTCCAAAAGAAATCCACAAACCTCCAAATGATATAGCTAGTGATTTTTACCCTGAGCTTGGGGCATATAGCTCAAATGATCCTGAGGTAATTAGAGCACATTTTAGGCAGATTGCAAATGCTGGCATTGGCGTTGTTGTCGTTTCCTACTATCCACCTGGGACTGCTGATGATAATGGTAAACCATGGGATAACATATATCCACTTCTTCTGGACAAAGCAAGTGAGTTTGAAATCAAGGTGGCATTTCACATTGAACCTTACAAAAAACGAAACGAAAATACAGTACGAAATGATATTACTTATATTGTTGATACATATGGTTTTCATAAAGGATTTTATAGGTACAGGATAAATCAATATATCAGTGTACCCATGTTTTATATCTATGATTCATACTTAACTAAGGCGGAGGATTGGGCAAATGTTTTGAAACCTGATGGCCACAACACAATCAGAGGAACTAAATATGACTCTATGGTGATTGGTCTGTTGGTAGACCTTCAACACTCAAATTATGTTTCAATTGGAGGTTTTGATGGCATTTATACATACTTTGCTGCAAGTGGGTTCACATATGGTTCCAATACCAAAAATTGGAGAGACATATCCGAAAGGTCTGTTGAAATGAACTTTTTGTATATCCCAAGCATTGGCCCAGGATATATTGATACAAACATCAGACCTTGGAATGAAGAAAATAAAAGAGATCGGTCAAAGGGTGATTACTATAAAAATAGCTGGACCTCAGCACTTGCAGTTTCACCAAAAATAATATCAATTACTTCATTCAATGAGTGGCATGAAGGAACACAGATAGAGAATGCTGTTCCAAAAAGTACTTCAAGAAGGGTGTATTTAGATTATAAGCCAAATCAGCCAAATTTTTATATGAAACTAACCAGAGAGTTTGTTGATAAATTTAAATCATGTAATTAATAAATTCTCATGATACAATTCCCAGTAATATTTAGCAAATTATTTTGAGATATGAAATAACTGAAATTTTTTTAATGAATTTCAATTGATATACATTTCAGACACTACAACAGCTTTATAAAAGGATTTTGTAAAGTACTTTCCAGCTGTTTGTTATGATTTGGTTTCAAGGCAGGAGGCATAAATTCATTTCTTTATCCACATTCCAAGGTACATTTGGAGTTGCCTCATGATCTCATTAAGTTTGAAATTTTGATTTACAATCTAGAGCGGTTTTCTGCATCAAAGCATGTACAGGTTTGCCTATGGTATGGAACACTAAAATTTATATGAAAACTTGGTGAAACATTATTTTCATCACTACAAGCCCGTTGCCAGGCCTTTGGTGTAGGGGTGGCAAATGCAGGCGAAGTTTAAAGTGAAGTTTTGAGTAGGGAGGGGAATCTATCCTTGTTAATGCAGAAAACAAGCATTTTTCAAAGTCTCTATTTGTTGATGTGAAGCCAGCAGTAAAGTACTTAATAAAAAGCGAGTATAGGCTAGCTGAGCTTGCTTTCTGGCCAGTTCACATCTTTAAGCACTCACGAGATCATTTGCACAGTGCTTTGAGAAAAAACACTAAGCTCCTCGAATGTTTTCTCCAGAACAGAAATATTTATGCTGCATATTTGTAAAGAGGTATCAGGTTCCTGTAATAAAAGCCCCCAGAAAACAACTTTCCTTTTGTCAGAGTTATCTCGACTCAAATTGTCATGATAATCCAATGAAAACGACAAAAAAGCCCCATTAAGAAAATTGGAGAAAAATTCTATGGGTGGCAAACAGCTGGTATTCTCTTGCTCTAGGGGTGGCATTGCCCCCTGGCTATGGGCCTGCATCACTATCCAAAGTAATTCATTGACAAAAATAGTACACTCCTTACAAGCCAAGGTGTATTGCAATAATCCCCTTCCCCTCCTGAAAGGACTAGCCTTGAATATTTTTAAACCAACTAGATGGATTTTAGAAACAATTTTACATGCATAATCTTATGCTGATAGAATGCTACCTTGAATCATTTTATTGAAGCCATAATTACTTCATAATATCAAATAGATTCAGTAAACAAATGAATCAATGACTAGCTTTGTGTCACTTTTGGATATTTGGAAACTTTCACTTATGGTATTAAGTTAATTCAATGAATTGGTCAACCAACAATAGATTTGTTAATTGTCACATCATAAAAATCTACTTTTATAATTTTTTTTCTTTACACTGCATATCCTAAAAGAACACTATGAATTATTTCTAAGTATGCAAAATGCTGAAAATATATTAAAACTTTGGTTGAGATTTGGCCAATGATATATTGGAAGTTTTCCAACAGATACAGATTACTGTTATTTTGGCTTGGTTCAAAAAGTTTAGAGCAGAGAACAAATAATACGAGAAAGAACCTCTGCTAATCTGGCCATATCTCAGTGTGTTTGTTACACATTCAAGTTGTTATACATATTCAGAGGAATTTCATGATGCTCTTTCAAAAAGGTATTTCAAGAGGTATTTCTTGTGGTTCAGTTTCAAAGATTCTACAAGTATATTTTTGTGACATCATCTCTTAATAATTCAAAGTTTACACCATGAAAGCTGTATAAAGCATATGACCATGTAGCCTACTGCATTGATGACTTTTATGTAAACTGTGTGGCTGGCTGTGTATAGTATTATGTTAATAGGCTGATATTATTACCAGAGTAGATAATTTTTTTCACGTGGAGAGAGAAATTCGGTTTGAGTTTCAACCCGGGAAATCAAGAGTTAATTCAGAAGACAGCTTGTTGGGCCCCTGTAGGCTCCTCTCTGGCTCTCTTTCTTATCTTAGAAACGAATCATTCTATGAAATTTATAATAACTATTTAGCGTAATATATGAATGGTTTTTTGGTGAAACTTTGATGCTATTGGATAACTAGCTGAATAGTAACATCCAAAGTTGATTTTCCTTTATTTCATTATCTATATAAAATGTGTGTGATCGATCTTCTTAACACAGCAAAGATAGGTAATGACACATAAGACGCCGCAAAAAGCACGGTGCTTGTATAGGGTAGTAATTAAATCTGCTTCAATCCCTGATAACATACCTAGATACTCTAGAGACTACGGAGAAAAATTTTGAACGAATGTCAGACAGTAAGACAAAAGCCTAAAATTATGTCCAATTGCCTGGGCAACGTCTAAAACGGAGACGAAAATGTTCAAGCTGTCTGGGCCATCCATTATGGTCGTTTAGGAAAAGTGTATGTTCTCTTTTTTCTACTAAATTTCCTCCTATCCACTTATTCCATTGGTTTATTATAATCAACGAAATACTGCGAAATACTGCGAAATACTGCGAAACACTGCGAAATACTGCGAAATACTGCGAAATATGAAAAAATATGAAAAAATATGAAAAAAAAACCAAGTACGCCAAAATTCTCAAACCATATCATAAATATTCACTTCCGTGGACCCAGTGCGGAAGACAGACCAGCCAGCAGCATACAGAAAAAGCACAAGTCTGCACTACGGACTAAAAATACTTCCCTGATTATCACTTCTGCCCGGCCTAAAATCTAAAAGTGGAAACAAAATGCAAAAGACCAGTTTGTTCACGTTTTGGATGTTTCCGTACATTAGAATACCATAAATGCATCACTATTAAATATTTAAGAGGACAGTCTCCGCATTCAGGGAAGAATTATTTTAAAATTTCGCTGATTTTCGATTGTACAATTCTCTGTCGTAATTTTGAAACGATTTCCCAGACGCTGTGGAGGACAACAAAAGTCAATCCTAGAACTCGGAAAAAAATTGTTTGTGCCTCGGAAGTGAATTAATTGAAACAATGAAATTTTTGTTTGGAACACTATGTGGAACTCAGTCAAAACAGCATCTGGAACTCGGAAATGATACCATATTTGAAGAGAGCTGTACAATAGCCAGTAGTTGATTGGCTGGTTATTATAATGGAAAAACTTTGCTATGGCATCCAAGACAAACAAAAGGGTCTTGAGAAATGGAGGGGGATACACAAATTTAAACAGAGGCACTTTTTTGTCAAAAAGAAATCTAGAATCTAGTTTAGTGAGTGGGTAGTACAAACCCACCCACCCCCATGGTACCAAAATGCATAAATATAAATAATAATGTTGTCTAAGGCACAATATTCAATGCATTATCTGAAAGACCCTAGCCTTGGCCTGGAACTCAGTCGGGTTTTCTGTTGGATCCGCCCCTGTGTACATGCTTAAATGATGATCGCTCCGACGACGGAAGACCGGGGGCCATTGCCCCGCCTCTTTGCTTGACAGAAGGGCTTTTTTACAAAATACTGTTTTACAATGAATTTTTTCCTTGTGTTTCTCTCCCGATGAATAATTCTCGACAATCACATGGATGCCATGCATTTTATGCCACCTGCGATACCATTTCTGTAAACAGCATACGTGCAAATTTAAAATTTAAATTGAAATGATGGGCAAAATAGCAGGCGATATTAAAATAGATATCAGATATTCCCTTTTTTCGATTAATTTTAAAATGAGATTAATTTAAGTTTAGACCAGGGCTAGTAACCTTTTAAGTAAAGAAAAATTTTTCGAACCTTTTTTAAGCAGGCCAAGGGTAAGAAAAACGACCACTGTTATTTTATATTCATAAACCAACTACTTTGACTTATGTAAAATGTAATTGAAGTAAAATTTTCTCCAGAATCTATACATGCACTAACTCGAAGCCATACAGAAAGGAAAATTAATTCTAATGCCATTGACTTTTTTCTGAGCCGCCACGTTTACTGATATCAGCTCTAAAAAAAGGATGCACAGCTTTTAACTGACTTTTGATACAGGTGTCAAAATCTTCTTCATAACTCATAACTTCATAACAAAAGTCTTCATAACTTTTAAGATTATGAAATCTTATTGCATGTTACGAAAGTTTAAAATTTTGTTAATTGGCACAAATAGCCTTTTTTATCATATAATTTCATTTCGCCACAAAAAATTACTTTCGTGAGACGAATTTTGGCACGCGGGTCATTGGCTGCTACCCATGGTCTACCTACACAATTTAGCATCAGATAAAAGCACCTTTAAGTGCTGTTTGAGTAAAAGTCTGAAAACAAATGCAATTACCCATTGCAATGCTGTTGATGGTTATCGCCAAAGAAATGATAGCATCCATCACCCTTGCCCAATATGAAAAGGGGGCATATGTGGCCATTTCCAGTCTTTACGGAAACTTTGGAAATGAGTATTCAAAATTTAAAAATTAAATTTTCAAGAAGTAACTCCGACCTCAGGTTACAAAAATGGTTGGCAAAATCTGTCTAGCCTAAATATTGCAGAACAACACGGGAACCTGTCACAACAAATATCAGAAACCAAAGCGAGAAGCAAAGCAGGGGTGGCGCTAGAGACAAACCTTCAAGGTGCCGAAGTTTATATTCTCCGTAACTGCCGACGCTGGATGTGTCAAATTGCCGACAGAAAAAAAATTTGATTTGCCCCATATAGCAGGCAGGGCCGTCGCGAGGCAAGCCTCGTTGGGGGGGGGGGGGGGGGTGGGGGTTGTGGAATGCAAATTTACCTGATTAAAAAATTATTGCCTGAAACTTTTTGCCTGGTGTCACAAGCCTCTGCAATACATTTTGTCAATCTAACTCTGGATGATAATAACCGACTTTTCTAATAGTCTTGTCAAATCTCTATATCGGGACGGGCAAAATATATAGTTACTACTTGAGGCGGCACCAAGGTTGCCGCCGAAGGGGCAGGAAATTTTCGAATTGTGATGCGTCTAGTTCCCTGGAAAATGCACTCTTTTAGGCAGATTTCACTAAAGCAATCCTCCTAATCCTATTGAAAATTATTGTCTTTTTGCAAAACTTTTTACAGCAGATAAAAACATCAATTTCGCCGTGGTCTTGAAAAATACCAGGTTGTCAGTTACTTTTAAATTTAGATCCCTCTCTCCATCTTAGCTACCCTGGGTACCAGACTCTCTATTTTTTCATATAGTGAGTCTGGTACCCAGGGTACATCTTAGCATGCCTTATGAATGTTAAGAAAAATCTGGAGCTCATAGTGAATTGCAGTTGATGCTTCTACTGAGAAACTTTAGGAGAAATGGACACGAGGCACAATTTTAATTTTAAAAATTTCAATAATTTTAAAAATATAGCATTTTTCCAAAATCGTTTGTTGTGGGTGCAAAATTCTCCCTTGCCCCCTCCCCGTCCCCACTTGTGTCGGAGTCCACGAGATTTTCTCGGCAATTTGTGCCTTGTAAGAAACTTAATGCGCAAATATTGCCTATTGTTGAATATTTCTTCTTATCTATGTTGGAAGAAGTTAATCGATGGTTTTCTCTAAACCATTTGTCTGTCGCAAGCTATGCGGTGAACAATGCTATTGAAAAAAAGTTGATGAAAAAGGACAATAAGTGCTTTTTGAAAAATTTATTACGCAAAATGTGCTCATGATCGAATCGTTTTCATTGGCAATAATAATGTCTTGAAACGAAAAGAGAATCCGAGAGGAGCACGATGGTATTGTGGGTCATGCGAAGGAGCACCATGAAATTAAGTCACAGCTTTCACGGAAGCGACAGGATATAATGACACTATGATAGTAAAATTGCCGAAGAAAAGCCATTGAGAAAACCATAAACCAGCCAGTGCAGTTTTCTCCTCGATTATTTATGTCATTCAAACAACATGCAAACCGGGTGACATCCATCAAGTGCCGACGGTATTGAGAAAGCAAAAATTGATTGGCTGCCGACGGGGGGGCTAACAAAAATCTAGGGGGGGCTAAAGCCCCCCTTGCCCCCCATGCCGCCACTCCTGAAGCAAAGGCGTTAACTTCTAGCATTAAACCCCCCCATAAAACAATCATTTATCTATGCATTACCGTAAATTCTCTTTCAGCCCCCCCGGAAGCTTATTGTTTTTCAGCACTTGAAAGGGGGGCTTGTAAAAGAAGGGGGCGAAATTGAGAGGGGGCTTAATAATTATTTTTGATAAAATATCACTTACAGTGGTAAACTAATTTTTTGTTATTTGCGAAATAAAAAACATAAAATCAGCCTTCAATATCAGTAATATTGTCATCGTCATCAATTATCAATTCTAAAATATCTTCTTGGGCCATGTCGCCTTCTGAAATCAAGCATTCGAAAAGGTCGACCTCATTCTTCGGAGTAATGCCTATTAAATCTTTGTCTTCGTATCTGTCGTGACTGGAAGAGACATGGTGTAATTTGTTGCGAAGTATTGAACGACCAATGAATAAAATATGTGTTTTTGTCAAGTTTACTTATTTCGGCATCAGTAAAAATTTTGGGAGGGGCTAAATTGAGAGGGGGGTTAATTAAATGTTTCCTTCTGAAAAGGGATCTTATAAGAGAGGGGGGCTTAATTGAGAGGGGGCTTGGAAGAGAATTTACGGTAAGCATTGCAAAAATTATCTTCTCTAAGATATTGCACGATTACAACCTTTTCTAATAAGAACAGACAATTTTTGCCGATGCTTCATTTTCTTATGTTTGAATAATTTTAGGTTTGAGTGTTCTTTATGTTGTTCTTGATTTAATATCGATCTTTTACAACTATGTGCCTGCATTAATTGTATCAAGAACACTAAATGATAACTTTGTGCAATGTAAAGAGGTAGCGTGTTTGAGGTGACTTCTGGACGTCACAAGAAATCACGACGAAACATAAACAGATAGCTAATAAATACCCCGGATAACGTTATCAAACTATAAATACAGCAATATCATAAACAATCACAAATATAGCAAAGGATGAACAAAACATAGATAACAAGATTATTTTTAAACGAAGCATGGCTGCAACAAAGATATGGCTCCGAGGCACCTGAGGATGTTTGCACTGAGGCTGATGCGCGCTTGGCAATGATGAAAGGGCTACACAGTTCCCAAACCAGTTGGTACTCTGCTGCTCCCCTTTAATCGAAGATTGCCATGGTTTCAAAGTATTTTAAAGGATTTTAACTGTCCTAGCTATGGAAAAGCAGTGTTAGGAAGCTGGTAAGAAGTGAAACTTGGACAATAGGCCACTCAGTTGTCAGCAATAACAGAAGATGCCTGCAACCGATGGTCAAAGGGTCCTAAGATGCACGTGCCTTCAAAAGTGTATTTGATCAAGCGGCAATACATCAAACAAGACTTGAAATCAGCACATAAGTGCTTATTTGTACAAGAATTCTACAAAGCTTGGCTTATTTCAATCTTGATTTCATAATTTGCCTGCTGAGGTCTACGCCTAAAATGTTGCCTATTTCATTTCTACGGTTGAAGGCATTACTTTCCAATGCATTATAAGTTTAGTTACTACTTTTATGCATGCACAAGCTAAACGTAAGTATAAAATCCCTCTTAAAAAGAATTAATTCGTGTTATCGAAGGATTAGGATTATACTTTGAGAGCAGGGTACATTGTATAATGGCCTAGAAGTACAGACAGCGATATGTGCGTGCTCATTGTCAAGCAATGCCTTCACATTTTATCCCATAACTATTGTGAACTTGATTTTTGAGTACCCTGGGTATCCAAACGTAAATTTTTAAAAGTAAAGTCCTTTCTCCGCCCGTTTACTTGGGCTCTGGTTCACAGGCAGGAAAACATTACGGTCGCACGGCCACTGACCGGAGGAAGATCCACGAGAAACAATATCAGCTCCTAGGACACACCCAAGCCACGCCCACTTTATATTGTTTTGTGAGGAATGTTTGCCTTCTGGGATGTTTTTGTCTGAAGGAAGGTTAACAACTTTTCTAGACTCTAGGTACCCAAGTTGGTTTTTTTGTCAAAAGAGCCAGTATCCCCGACATGAACCGAGTTTCTTCATTGCAAATGAAAGCTATGTGCACATTCTTAGTTGTTCGTATTCATCATTCGTTACCAGAACTCTAAGATTTTAGAACGTTTTTAGGCGTTATTTAGGGTGGCAGCATATCTGATGTTGGCTCAAAGACTCGAAGCAAATCAATGTTACAGCCTGCTCTAACAGTTCTCAAAAGGCAAGAAAATATTGTTTGCTGGAAACAGTATATGTCAACAAATCCCAAAAGACCTCAACACGAACGATAAACAGAGATTTTACTGCTTACAAATAAGTTGATTACAATTCAATTTCCAATCCACCATCACTGGTGTGTCCCATCACCTACAAACAGGATTCTACACAAGGGTTAAGGGTACTTAATTTATAATTCTTATACACTGCCATAGCTTAAACGGTACAAAGTTTTAATGGTAAAAATAATCCCTTACTTACAAATCTTACATTGGGGACAATTTTAGGATAATGACGGCATATTCTTAAATGTTTGTAGAAAATTTCTGAATATCAAAGCAGATCCGAAGAATCTGGAGAATAATTTCTGCTACGCTTTCTTTTTATCTAACTTTCACGAGCTCCATAAATATTAAAGTGACAATCTCCATATTTCATATAAATTTGTGTGATTCATTCAGGCCTATGAGTGGCATATGATTTTTATTTCTTAGCGGTTGTGATGAGTAATTTATTCATGGTGATATTCAAATATCTGAAGGCCGGTGAATGGAGAATCTCTTAACCTGGTGATCGTCACTTATAAAATTATTGCGAGAAAAGAGAGGGTCTAAAAACTAAGTCCCTTTTTCACGGTCAGACTTTGTCAAACTTGACTAAAGTTTATCATCTATGGAAAAAACAATAGCTGAAATGAGTTTTCAGACAATTGGACTTAGTTTAATCAAGAATCAAGCAAGTTTCTGTCTTTTTGACTGAATTGAAGAGTGAATAAATAAAATTTATCGTCCTCGGGCTGTGTGGTGCGGTCTAGTGTCACACCATATGGCCTAAATTTAAAAATGAGCAAGGGAACAGAATTTCGTCGAAATGTTCACAATTCGTCCTCAAAATAGTCAGCTACTGCAAGCCATGCCTCAATGTAATGTGGTTTCGTCAAAAAACATAATTAGCCCCAGGCAAAGGGCGCTGAAATGATGACGACTTCAGATAGCTTTTCATCTCGACGCTTTTCAAAACTGAAGTCATAAATTAAAATGCCAAAAAAACTTTATTCTTCGTTTTTGCAATAATATTTTGTAAAATCGAGCTCGACAAAATTTTGCACTGTCAACGGGGTTTTCGATTCGACAAAACCTGGTGCAATAGAGATTCGTTAGTCAAAAAGGACGATCTGGCCGTGAAAGGGAGCTTCTGTTAGCGGGATACTGGGTCAAGCTAGGAAGGCTTGTGAAAGACGAAATTCTTCATTATTGGAAAAACACTTTTTATGTGAATGGGTATCTCGTACAATACAATGGTATTGCCTTTTATTACATATTTTGCTCCAGCAAAAGACGGTGTTTGTTGTAATACAGTTTTGAATTTTTTCAAAAAGCAAGCTCTTCAAAGTTCTTTTTAAAGCATCTTTTATAGGAAATGTTTCTTTGTAGATCTTGCCTTAGTTTTCTGACCTTTTCTTTCTGCGATCAAATCCCCAAAATATGTAGATGACTTGATAATATAAGGTAGAGTACTTTCCCCATAATTTCGAGTAGTTGGTCGGAATAAGCTATTAGCAGACAAAACCCTTGCAAAAATGTTGTATTGCAAAAATTGTTGTTAAAAATTAAGCATTTTCATACTTTTAAGTTCTCCAAGACTGTCGCTGGCTCATGCCCAGCGACTTCTTTCGCAACTTTGTCCGCAATACCCTTAAAACAGTAGAAGCATCTGGTCTTTCGCTTGGTTCCGCTTTCCAAAGCGCCTCGCACAGCTGTACATACATGTTATATTTCCGTCTGATTTCTTTAGAAAAAGTTGGCCTCAAATTGTACGCAACAACTCCAAATATCACAACATACAAATTTTCACTTCCATAAGGTTTTTCTCTTGTTAAAAGCTGCCATAAACAAATGCCATACGAGTACATATCAGCTCTGTTTGAAGGAAACTCTCCTTTAAGGAGCTCCGGCGCACGGTATGAGAGAGTCCCAGTAAGAAAGGAGTTTGTAGGCGTAGCAGGCGAGCACTGTCCATCCTCAGGAAGAATCTTCGAGCAGCCAAAGTCGCCGAGTTTACACGAATCCTGACAGGTGACAAGAATATTAGCGGGTTTCAAGTCCAAGTGAGCAACTCTGCGCTGGTGTATATAAGATAGAGCACTTGCAATATCAACTGCGTATCTATCTCTTCTCGTGTCAGTAATTCGCTCCTTTTCGCAGTCAATGACATTGTGTAGATTCCTGTTTCCTGCATATTCCATTACAATATAAATATCACGACGACAGGAAGCTTCCAGTGCAGAAACTGCTAACACTCTTACTATATTTTTATGGCGTAATGAAGCTACTGAAACCTCGGCAACAAAACTTTCCGTAATCGCGTGTGGATTTTTCCTATTAAAATGAAGCTTTTTCACTGCTACTTTCCTGCCTTTGTAAAATCCTTCGTACACTGTTCCGAATCCTCCAGAGCCAAGCAGTTTACCAATGGAGAGAGTTTTTATGTCTTCCTTGTCCAAACAGTTCGCGTACTTAGCAAAAGAACAACCAGCGAACTTCACGTTCGACAACTGATGATTGGAAGAGACCTTATAGTTGTAATTCGTACAGATGCTCTCGCCAGACGACATCCTCCTCATCTCTGTTGAGGTTATCAGTGTCAAAAATCCAGCTGCTCACCCTTATTAGAAAGCCGGCTTCAGCAGTTTATCGCAACACAGAAGTCGCCAGCAACTTCATGCGAGAGACTGCCTTCTACATAATCAACGAGCGACTACAAAGCTCTTTCAACCTTATTGAGCGATGAACAAACAATAGGCAAGAAACAATAGCCTTTGTAATCTCGACCAATCACGAAATCACGCTTTACTGAAACTGACCAATCAGCAAATTAGTTTCATCAATTTCAAGATTCATTAATATGCATGATACATGCAGTCTACATGATGGTGTTTAAGGTTCAACCAATGGTCCCCGTGATTTTGACCCGGGGGGTTGATGTGATAATTTTAATGCACGTATCGATTTACCATCTGTTAGATGAAAGGTAGAATTCTGTAAACAAAGTCATTTCTTCAAAGAAGAGTTGTAAAGTTGGCGTTGGGAAACTCCAACGTCTTTCCAGCATCTTAGAAAAATCCATGTTTCAAATATCAGTTGCATAATAGCATTGAATATTGGGCTCGATAACTGATAATACGTTGTTCCCCTTACGTAATACAGGAAAGCAAAAAATATCTGAAAATAAAAAAAAGGTAATCTTTCTCTAATTTTCCCAAACAATGCCAAGCAGATGGGGCACATGGTATTCATAAGATTATACCAAATGAGTAAACTTTTCTGATAAATTATTAAGGGTATCCAGTAGCCTTGTCCACAAGCAGTGAAAAATGCCTCTAAATCCCTTGTCTCTATACAATGATCAAACAAATTAGTTTTTCGAATGAGCACAAAAAGTAAACGCTTTGTTAAGAGGTGAATCTAGAAACCTTTAAGCTAGTATCTGGCATATTGCTTATCGTTTATACAAAACACCAATTCTACTTACGACCTCCTTTTGGAAATTTCTCCAAAATGCATGATACGAATTCTTTAAGCTCTGATTTGGTTTTATCACCCTAATGTTAGGCTGGGTACAATTTTTTATATAATTTGTGCTTGTATTTTAGTTTTAACGGAGAAAGGAAATTTGAAAACTTGTAAGGGATTTGACCGCAGAAATCATTCCTGGGGATATTCAACCCCCTAGTCGCCAACCACGGTCAAACCCCTTGGGAAATTCTTATCTTTATGTTGTCATAAAATCGATATCTTAAGAATTCCAAAATGGAAACTTCCAAGTAGACTGACATCCTTGCTCTCAAACCGGATCTGAGGTCAGCAATTTTGTACAAAAGAATTGAGGCCGTAAGGTGCATTGAGGCCGTAAGTTTGATTGGTGTATGTTTTAAAGGTAATCTGTCATGACGTTGATTGATTATAAAAACAAAATGACTTTTTATTGATTCCAGTCCCCCTTTAATTTATCGCATTGTAAAAAATATGGCGGAGCGCTGGAATCGTGTTTAGGTTATTTTTCCAGCTATTGTTCTCGTTAACCAATCCACAACGAGACCGATTGCATTTAAGTGTCTATATCACTGGCAAGTGTTTATGTCCTTCCTATGTGTCCAGTGTTTGAGACAAATCTGAAACGACTATTTTAAGAAACAGCAAAAACAAAGTAGCTGGATGTAGCAATAGACTGTATATGATCTACAGTTTGAAAGTTGCCTGTTGAACAGTTGGCATCAATTATGAAAATTGAAGCTTGCTATGAAACAATAACATCTTATAAGCGTATCGCATATCGTCAAAAGATGCATCATAACATTCAATTTGAAGCGATCGTGGCAAATAATGATAATTATGTGATATGAAAATAATGATATTGTCCAAAAATACTATGATTATTTGAAGTCGACGTACGTCTGGGAAAAAGAGTTATGTAAAAGACTATGTTATGCCAACTTACAGAAAAATTGTTTCATACGCTAAAAGCAAATATTATGAAGTAAAAAGATGTTAGATAAACCTAAGCAAGACAAAATGGTTTTACATAACCTACAATAACACAATATTCTGGATTCTGAACTCGTTTAATAAAGCTGTCAACGATTGAGAATTTTGGCAACACCGTGAGTTGCTGTTTGCCACAGCTATTGACCCAAATAGCTCGCAGTTTCTATACCACAAGAAGTTGTCCATTACACAGCAAGACGTCATATCGAACAGATGTTCTTTTAGGGTGATATAGAGTGGTTTATATAAGTATTAAAGGCGCAAATCTTACTCAGCAGCGTATGGTGTATGAAGCGCATAAAGAAAAACCATTGCTAAATTTAACGTTTCCTGTAAGCTAATACCATATCGTTCCAAGTAGATACTTTGAACTGGCGGATTAATTGAAATTGATGTTCTAAAACATTTTGCTATTCCACTTGAATTGTTTACAGGTAATATTTTCACCTTTTTACCCCAAAACTGAACTGTTACCCCTGATATCGGAACTGTATGTGACCAGGACATTGAAACGTGTTGAAAAGTACGAGGGCCACTTTCCTAAACAAGGGACAATTATCACAAGAAAAGATGGGCATAGGCCCCCAGACTAGGGGCGTTGTGGCTAGGCGGTACACCGGGAAATTTCCCTGTGGGCCCCTTTCAAGTGAGTTTGTAAAACCCCGGAAAATATTTAATATGAATAAAATACTTGATGAGAAAACCCCTTACTTACATGTGGACTCAAGTTCACATTTAAGAATTAGAGGAGGTCAACATATACTAACAGACAAACATATACAAACAGGCCTCTGTGAAAGAGATGCGTGGAATATGAACAGGGACCTCCAGGTTTAGGGGGCCTCTTCAAAGAAGGAACGCAAAAAGAATGCCTAAAAATTGTAAAATGTGGTAAACGAATGCAAAAAACATTCTAAAATGTATTTCAAGCTAATTCAAAGGGCATGGTCGCAAAAATTTTCTGCTTGCTTCGCTCGCAGTGCCCTCAGGTGTTCTGTCGTGTTTGCGTTCAGGACTTAAATTCTATCAATCAATTCAACATCTTGTTATTCACATCGACGTGCACTCTGATCCAACTGTCACCCTTTCCTTCCCCAACGCCTGTCACTAGAGTTTTAGCACGACTACTCCCCTCCCAAATTTTTTCTTAAAATCAATATTCGGCGCCGTTTCTGGTTAAAGAGACTATGGCTAGAGAAAAGGGGATACACCCCAAATAAAAATAGCGACGAGTCTTTAAAGATGGTCAAACTGGCGTCAAAACTGCCCCAGACCAGATCCATGGCTTATAGGTCTCAGTATATGACAACAGACGATAATATGGTAAGCAAAATATCGCTAAATCTATAGAAAACTGCTAGCTGGTATGTAGAAACAAGATGGTGTTCTATTCCAGATTCCATGCTTTCGGATCATGGGCTGCAATTCTTAGAAATTTTGTGGATATATCACACTTTTTTTCTGAACAGCTAGCATTTTTAGCTCTGCGTTTATCCTTTACGAAACCTCGAAACAGAACCAAGGGTGTGGTTGATTGATGCTAAGGTGCCACACCCGTTAAGAAGACAGAAGCAAAAGTTCTATTTCGTATCTTCCCGTGTCTTATTTAATTATGAAACATTAAGAGACATACCTGGAAGCGCCAGGGTATATATAGAATAAATTCCCCTTGATCATTTCTTTCGAAAACTCCAAATAAACTTCCAAAAATATACATGGATCTCGTATTACGAAGTTTTTTAGCTTACAGGTTTGAATCAAATATTTAGTTAAGGTTTAGGTAAGGCCTCTCTACTCAGAACATGGCGTCTGTAGCTAAAGATAGGTTAAGGGAAGTGTTACGTGAAGAGATCTTAAACTATAAGCTACAGAAATTTTTTTCAGTATTCTTTGCAACTGTTCATATCAACATTGAGATTGCTGATTGTTATTAAGATTGTTTGCTGAAGTTCAATAACTTAGTTGTTATTGTCTTATATTAAGGCTCTTAAGTCAGACTTGATGCAACATTCAAAGGGATTCCTCTTCGCTGCTACCCTTATAGCAATCAAATTGCTTTTCCATTTCAGCTACCCTGTGTTATGCAAACTAACAGTCTCGTGGAAATCGTTAATCGGCGATTGCAACAACACCCGTCGCATCACATGGTCCGTCCAGATAGACTGAATTGTGAACAATAAAGACCAACAGGTGCTCAAGATAATAAACTGATCAGCGTGCAGGACAAGTATCCAATGGGATACATACGCTTTGCAGGGTGGCTTCATTTGACCTGCCTCGGATATTCAAAAAGGCCCCACAGCTATACCTGCCATGAAGGTTCCTCAATTCAAGGGCGTCGCATGCTTAATCTCCACATACTTATTAGTTGATCTTTGCACCATATCTGCCTGCAACTTACAACAAGAATTTAAGAAACGTTCTTCCCATTTTTTGCAACAGGTAAGCCACCTGAGGCTCGTATTGCAGTGCTCCTTCACATATTTCTAGCTGCGATAACCAAATAAACCGACAATTGAATAAGAGACCCAATAAGGGGCCAGTGGTATCGGGTCCTTTCAGAAAACATCATCCCAAGGTTTCCGGAAATAGTCTTTTTGTCTTAAGAACAAAATAAGAAGTTTGTATTAAAAGCCTTCTTGAGGGGGATCCAATCAAATATGTACGTTGCTTGCGTGCAGTATTTAATGCAAAAAACGAAATATAGTGAGCGAATAAATTGAGTACCGTATGAATTAAAATCTAGTTTCGATAGCTAAAAACACGAAGTTTCGAGCATGTACTCGTTATCAAATGGCAAGAAAAGAAATGAGCCGAGCAAAGAGAAGGCAAGTTTCGACAAATAGAAAAGAATGCGAGATGCGACGAAATCGAAACCGGAATAGGAAATAGGAGGAAAATAAGAATATACTAGAAAATAGATTAGAAAATAACTTATTGAAGGAAATTCAAATGTTTATTAAAACCATTAGGATAAAGAGTTTTTAGGCTAAAAATTAAAACGTTTCTCCAAGGTCTTCCGTTTGGTGGCGTCTTGCGGTGGATGCAATAAGCGAAGGGGGACATATCGGCAGTTGAGTGAATGGCGGAGTCAAAATGTTTAGATATGTTGCTATCTGCATCGCATTGGTGTTTTTCTGTCAGATGGATCTTGTTAGCAACATTTCTCAATATTCTCCGTAACGGTCGTTTATTTGACGGGAGGTTTCGCCGATGTAAAGAGATTGGTACCTGGTGCAGGTGATGTAAATCACACAGGATGAAGAGCAGGCAAAGCTACAATCCCAGACAAAAATGGTTGAGACTTTTCAAGGAAAGCTCATGTTTTCATTTTCCTTTAAAAAATAACTCCCCCCCTCCCCTAATTCAATGTTTAATGCATGATTTTGAAGGGAAATGACAGAACTACAAATCCAACATTGCTTCAGGGGGAAAGGGGGGATTCGAATTTATAGGGGCAACGTAAAGTAGAAAATTGCAGAAATTGCATTTTGTCTCAACAACTTTGTCCGGGATTGTAGATCTGCTGTGGAAGGATTGGTTATGGTTGGTGATAGTGGTCGATTGGCTAAGGTGTGTGCAGGTCCTGCAGAGGTGATGTTGGCAGGGAAAAGTACCGGGCTGTTGTGATTTTTTATCTATTTACGTTTGTTCTGACCAGTTTCTCTGCTTTTGAAACAAAAATTTTCATAATTTGAACAAATACGGTGGAGACGGCGGAGTTGAGAGAAGGGTATGGAGTCTTTGCATTTCTTTGAATGTGATGAATCGTAATTAAGATGACAATGAGCATCTGTAGGTTGGAAGTAGAAAGATATGGAGATTTCATAGCCAGAGATACTAAGGAGGATGTCTAAAAAAGGCAAGCTTTCTGTAGCATGTGCTTCCCGGAACTGATTGTTATTGTATGTAATTTAACAATGTCATCGTCTCTATCTGAATCTTTGTACTCTGTTGTTTGTACAGTATGTCTGTTGTTTTGTCTTGATGTGTTGACTAACAAACTGTGATTTTGTATAGAAAGATTAGATCTAAATTGTAAAGATCAGTTGTTGGATTGAATTTGACATGAACATATGAACTTGTATTTGTCTTCCTCGCTACATTTCTTTGGTAAACAAGTGCGTGAACTATAAGCCTGGGTGAAAATTATTTATGTAGTTAATGAATTTTTGGAGATCGGCCAAAGGGAGAGATGTTGCTCCAACGATGTCATCGATGTATCTTTTGATAGGGCAAGGAAAAGGGTCATTATAGGACTCGTAGATAAGCTGTTCTTGGTGGCCAACGAAAATGGAGGCAAAGCTTGGGCCAAGTTTACTACCCATTGCAACACCAGATGTCTGACGATAATATTGACCGTGGAATGAAAAAGCATTGAGTCCTCTTTTTCTCAATGTGTAATGTTTCTCGTTATTCTTTTCTGCCATCATGAATGTGCGGGTGATAGTATTATAGAGTCATAAGGATATCAGTGAGTCATGAAACCACACGATGAATGATAAGTAATGAATGTATCCTATTCTCATAGTTGCATTTCAAGGACCACTAACTTTATGATTCATAATATGATATGCTTAATGACCCATTGGTCACTCTAAATTCATTGCAGGCATTTAAATTTTGAAAACAGCATGGAAGTATGTCACACAGGAGTACTTTAATTTGACACTCCTCAGAGTATGAGCGTCCGATAATGACAAAAAGATGAAAAAGTGACTTTTCTGGTCATTTTTGACGTTTATATTTTAAGGAATGTCAGATGAAAGCACTTCAGTATGACATCCTTCTACTAATCCGTGCTATTTTCAAATTTTTCACAACCAAAGGTTTATTAGGCATTGAAGAATTGGCTGGCCAAGGATTGACTAAAAAATAAATGGCCACAAAAATAGCCTTATATTTGCAGGGCATGGCAAGCTGTAAAAATAGCACTTTGTAACAAAAATGGGACACCTCTACCAAGGCTTCGATACCCCCGGCTATATCCACAATTGATAACCGAATGCAAATAATAAGAAATACAGGGTTTAATGTTATTTCAACAATGACTGTTAGATTAAACTAAGATAGACGGGAAAGCGTGTCTAAACGGTAATTGAAAATCACATTTCAAAACGATATAAAAATGTTTTTTTAAAAATCACATTTGAACTTAAATATGAGACATTATTACAATAGAAATAATTGAATTTGGACTATGCTAGCTATTTTCAATTTTATAATTCCAATATTGCTCAGTTTGCATTTCAGTCATTCTAGATATCGTTCTCTCAAATGCAAATATTTCTTCCTCTGCAGTAAACAAACTTGCCTGAGAGCTTGCTCCTTTCTGTTTAAGAGAAAACAAACATCTGACCTTGAGCAATGTTTGATCTATGCGGAATATCACGTTAAGCCCCAAACATAATGCTGTCTGGGCAGAAATTAAACCTGACTGGAAGGCATAGCAAACAAATATCTAAGGAATGGAGGCAGCATGGTTGCCAAAATGGAATGATACTTCATTTTCAGGCAGGCAAAACTACGTATATCTTTTCAAGAACCAAATAATATTTGCTTATTTTTCTTATTTTTGGATCATATGAGGCTCGGTTATTTTTAATGATGTTCTTATTTCAATCATAACTTTTCTATAACTACATACTATGAATTGTTCCTAAGGCAACTAGAAACAGTTTTGACATTGTTCATGAAATTTTTAACTCCACGGTAGATTTGCTCTGTGTTGTTAAATATAAGAAAATTTGCAAAAACGCATTGTTTTCTATACAAATTTTCCATCTGAGGCAGGCCATGTTCTTACGTTGATCTTGATTTTTGATAAATCGAGCCCCGTGTTCTAATGAAGTGTTTTCTGAGATAAAAACAATGTATATGACCTGATTTGCCCAAACCTGAGTTATTATACTTGAATATGAATGATGCCTCCCACAAAGAAGGGGTATTGTAAGGGTTTTACTCGCACCTGTACGACGTTTACAGAAATAAGTTTAAAACAGATGTGGAATATAGCTGACACAAAGTCTTTGAAAGCTTAACCGACCTAATGAGATTAAGTTTCGAACTGATTCGTATAGGGAAACAGGATGGAAATGATAATGCAAAAGATGTGTTTCAGTGGCAGCGCTAGCCTGGGAGGGGGGGATAAAACAAAACATTTTTGACCACACCCTTTTGACCACCAGAAAACGCCCTTTTAACAACAAGGAACGCCAATTAACTGAAGGGAACACCCATGACTAACTTTTGGTACGTTTAGGTAGTTTTAGAATTAAAGGATTACATCGCAAAAAGTACGTTGCCAAAATATTACCTCTCCCCGACATTGTCTCATCGAATTTAAACAAAACATGAAATTGACCCTGCCGAGATCTAGGGAGACATGTCCCCCCAGTCCCCCTCTTCCCTCGTTCTCCCCTCCCCCTGGTTTCTGTCGCTATTGGTATGCTTTTGCATTACAGTGCCTTGATACAAGAGACAAAAATAAAAACAAAGAGTAGTTAACTCACAGCATCGATTCCCAAGTCGTCCATTAACAGTCTATTGTTCTCTCTCTCATCTTGGGATAACTGCGCAGTTACAAATAGATCTTTAGGCCTTGTCTGGGCTGAGCATACAATGCGAACCTTCGAGAGTAAAATATATTTTCATTATGTATAATACAAAAATAGCAAATTCATTATATAAGAAACTTATTAACCTCAGAAGTTTACTTGTAATAATTTTGATTTCGAAGTATTAACAAATTAACAGAAGAGAATTATTAAAAGATCCAGAATTGGTAAAGTACAGATATGTTCGTAAATGTTTCGAGCCTGCACCGCAGACTGCTGAAATCAATCATTGGCAGTCGAAAATCATCGCAAACATTAAAAAAAATAATAATAATAAATTGATGCAGACAGACCAAAATCCCCACAGCTGAAAAGCATCACAGTCAAAATGCTTCTAAAATCATCATTTCCGAAAAGCAACATAGTCGAAAACCGTTGCTGACAGTCGAGTATCAAGTTTAGCGGCGGTTTTGTCTGATTTATGTAACAATTTCTTACTTTTTGTCTAGAGGGAATCATTAGGAATAGTGCATCTTGGTGTTTAAAGAAAATACCAACCAAACTTACATGGTTATCGTAAAAGTTATCGATTGCCGTAATAAATCTTCGAACTTCCATTCGTCGCCGCAAATCCATTTGAGGAATGTCAGAAATGACTACAGTTCCAAATTCTTTTGAAATTGCTAAATAATCTGCCGGTCCTAGTGGCTGAAGAGATAGAAAAAGACTTCATGTAAGATAAAAAATTACATAATGAAAACAAAAAATTTTGCTGTTTAAGCTATGAATAGGCGGCGTTCCTACTTCCGCGATTGAACAAAAAGGAAAGTATCAGTGAGGAAAATACATAGTTTCAGGAAAATACATGGTCTCTCGTCACGATACACATTTGTGACAGCAGTTAAAGGCTGATTTCTATGTAATCAGACGCATAGTGAAGAAGATAATGGAGCAGAAAGTCAGATTATAGGCCAAAACGCTTTCCTTCCGGGCAGAGTCACCGCTAGCTATTGTGCTCAAGGGGAGAGGGGGTCCTCAGATTTGATTTGCTGGCAAAGTGGTTCAGTCATCCTTTATTTGCCGACAAGTTAGAAAATTTGCAGATGAAGCTCCCCTACAAACCAACATCCCTCGATTTTACAATTAAGTTTTCTACCGAAGAGGTGTCGACCCCCCCCCCCCCTACTCCCTATAGCAGCGACGGCCCTGCATCCAGCAAACATAACTACTAAAGTATAGCTTCTTAAAAAACATCTTCTCTCAATTGTTCACATCTTCCCTAAAAATCTATTGAGGGTTGAACCATTAATCCTATTAATAATGTATATTGCTACAATTTTACATTGTAATTAAGCTAAACAAAGGTATATAAATATGTATTGCCTGCAATGATGTTGCGTCATGTCACCGTTCAGTTGTTAGAAAATATGTTGCCAAATATGGTAAGGGCATTTCAAAAGATTCCTCCTTTCTTTTGATACCGAAATAGATATCTTATAGGTGAATTAATTGGGCAGCTACAGGAACGATTGCTATGAACAACATCACACATTGCAAGTCACCGTATGTAGCTATTTGCAGCAATAACAGAATAGCCGTTTTACATAATTCTGCTTTCGTTACGGCTCGATTCTCGGAGCACCTTTACATCAGAATTCTCGAAGAGTTAGGAAATTTTATTCGTCTCAAACTTTGTTCATTTCGGAATTAGAGCTGGGAAAGCATATCGACCTGGCGCCAAAAAGAACAGCTCGATCCCATGGTGCAACGCTTTGAATTACATTTCGCCCTTTTTGATGTGAATGCTTCAAAGGCTAACACCAGACACCGAGCTTGCGCCGCTTTGAAATTCAATGCGCTTCAAAGATCACTTGTGAAGAGGCTCTCAGTCAAGAACCAGACTCGGCAAAAAGGTTTTATCAATAATCAAAATGGGAATCTATGTAAAAAGGGTAGTTGCAAAACGAGATCAATCCTTTGTCCAATCTATTCAAAATAAATCTTATTTCGCATATTTTCACTACAAAATTTCAAGAAAATTCCCTATTGAGATTTTGGGCAAATTTAAGTTTGATAAAAGAGTCCTGCTTTTCTGAGAATGTTCATTACGTTACAAAATTTGATATAAGGCCTCGACTATCAACTTGCCATAACTGCTGGGACACATTCATAAAAACAAACAGTTGTTTCCTTTTTTGCCATGACAATGTTTCAACATTTCAATATTCTATCGTTGACAGTAAAAGGTTAACTGGCATGGATTGTATAATAATTAAGCAAGGCAGAATGCCGTTCTTGTCCAATTAGATGCAGTTCACAAATCCTTTTTAGCAAATCAAAACCTGCCAAACAGGCTTGGTTTGTTTTCAACAAACACCTAGCTGTGGCGGGAAAGCACCATTCATTGTTGTGACCAAAAACGACAATTTGTCTCTTAGCAAGCTACATCTTCTTGCCCTTCAACTATTGCTTGGGATCGACTAAAATTTCAAGGCGACTTTTTCGCAGCGAATTCGCAGCATGCGCAGTTTTTTATTTTTTATTTCGCAGCGAATTCGCAAGAAAGTAGAAAAAGTTTTACTTTTTCGCGGCGAAATATTTCAAAGCACCTAATAACCAGTCAAAGCATGGTAAATTTGCTTGATTTGTAAGAGAACAATCTAGGATCATTCGCCATGCATGCAGTTCTGAAAATGGGCGCCTTAAAGTTGAGTTTTGGAGGAAATTAATACACAATTTTGCAGCAAATTCGCAGTCTCGTGGAAATCAAAAGACAATTTCGAAACGAATTCGTAGCGAAATCGACGCGAAATTCGCCTCGTAAAAATCAGCCTTAACAGACTTTCTAATTTGCTTAACAATGCCACGATGGAAATACCCTTCCTTCACTTTGATGTCTTGAGTCGTGATTTGGGGAGCCCCTCATTTTTGCATTGGAGCGCTGTATTTTTTGACGGACACAGAGGGACAATAAAAAAGCAGAAATTAAAACAGGGACAACACCTTCGTAAATTTGCACGAAAAGACAATATTCGCAGACCTGTTTTATTAAGTTTAGCTTTCTAGCCAACCGAACAAAATGGCTCTTAGCCCTCTGGCAGAATTGATTGGGCTGTGTAATGTTTGGTTCAGTGAAAGAACGCTAGGAACCACACCCGTTATATTGTTAAGTTAGTTGAGTTATGTAAAGTTACCTTCGAAGCATACCATTGTTTTGAGTTATCTACAATCTGCCTATTAGGCCACCATAAACATAGATATAACAGGCTGCAATATCTAGAATATTTTGGGGAGTTCACTCAACAGCAGCGATAAATTTTAAGTGAATTTTATGAACATTGAAAATTTTCATCTTTGCTTGATTTGATTTTCCTTTTATTCAAGGGGTGTTTTCGATTAAGTTGTAAACAAACTATACCAACTGGTGAATTGAGCAAAATAGTCAAGGACCGACGTGACAACTGCACAATTACATCGCGGTGTCTCATTTACTTCTGCCAATGATTCTACATATTTTCAAATAATACCTAACGCTCTTGTAAAAACACCAAATTCAACGACAAAATATTCCATTACAACAAGAAAAATACAACAAGTATTGTTTTTTATTACAAGAGGCTAACGTTATATAAAGAAAGTGTCTAAATTGCATCATAGACCCTGCTTACCTTCTTACAAAGCTCATCGAAGGAGAATCTTGCAACTTTCCCACATGCCAATGGAATTTTGACATTTCTTCCGAACACTGGAATATTTCGCGGTTCTATCGAAACATTACCTGCAGCAAAAGAAAAATATTACAAGAAATTGATATTGTGCTATCAAAATCGTGTAAAAGCTGAAATAATAGGCGTTTTTAACATGAGAGTTAATAGACTCCTGGTATATCATCAGTTAATAAAGCTTTTTGTAACGACAGTGCACTTATCAAAGTCAAGCGTCAATCATCTACAACTACGATGACTATCATTTAGTAAAATTTTATCGTTATTCAAAGTATTTGGTGTTTGAGCCCAGGAGAGACGGCCACATCTAATAACTGCTTCTGCTACGGCCATGAGCTCGGTTTTACTGTGGACATCAGCTTGGTTCTACTACCCACATAATCTTGTTTCTATTAGAGACATGACCTTGGTTCTATTGCGGATATTAGCTTGGTTCTATTACGGACACAAGCTCGGTTCTTCTAAGCAAATGAGCTCGGATTTACTACTGGCACCAGCTCGGTTCTACTACGGACAAGATCTTGGTTCTACTACGGAAACGAGCTGGGTTCTATTATGGATACCAGTTCGGTTTCTTATGGACACGAGGTGGTTCTATTACCGACACAGCTCGGTTCTACTAAGACACGAGCTGGATTCTACTACAGACATGAGCTTTGTTCTACTGCAGACACGAAAATTACATATATCAAGCTTGTTAAATGGCACCGTTTACTTCATGTTGGTATTGTTCGCTTTAATTTTTCTGCGCTTTGAATTTCACCACACAAACACCAGGTAGACCGTGCCAACTTCAACTCAAACACGACAGGTAGTGTTAAGCGGCCGATGAGGCATAAAGCTTGGATACTTAGTAAAATGGCTGTCATAGACGTTATATGGGAGTTCAACAGATACAATACATGAAGCATATCCTGTTTGATGATATCGTGTTTCCAGTAAATGTGGGATAAGCATTGAGTCGTGCTCAGGATTCGATCGTTCAAAATGGAACTTCGGAGAAAAGTGAATAGAATGGAACGATAAAAGTACCCATTGAACAAGACAGAAGTGCATTGGTTTTTATGAAAAACATTGTATTTCCACACAGTCTACAGGGACCGCGGAGCATAATGCGGTTGAAGAGGGGGGGGGGCTAAAAAGTTTTTGGGGGCTAAACATGAAAAAAGCAAGATAGATAGCCCTTCTGCAGTCCCTGATATGCAGTGCACTTTCTCCAGGTTAGAATGCAGTTCCGTGACACACATAAAGACACGTTTTCGTTCAAGACCAAAGCTGCCAAATAGACACAAATGGTCAGGCGCCTTTATAGGATCAGGAGTCAGGAGCAGCTTTATAAGGGCGATGTTCGTTTCGAAAGAGATTCAACATTTTGCGAGATACTAGACTCGAAAGGTTTTTAACTGCTTACGAAATAAGAAAATAAATGCGTTGAAATTATTTTTGGCTGAAAGTGAGTGCTTTGTTTCTTGTTCTGGGAAAGATTTTTGCCTTCGGTTTTCCGACGAATCTTCACGTACTTTTAACTCAAGAAACCCTCCGTTTCAAGTGGCTTTAAAATTTTCATTTTGACGTATTCAGAGAAAATTAGCTCTTTAAAACTTCTTTAACATTTCGCTGACCCCAAATACCTCTCTTCTTGCGTGCAAGAAAAAGAAAATAAACTGGCCACCAGCAATATTGATATTTATTGTAATTATAATGTTTTTGTTATTTTTGCTGTGCAAACAGAGTCAGTGTTTTTTCTGATCTTTTGCTGTGGGGTTAATAGAGTACCGAAGTGATGACGTCACAAAAATCTATTTTTAGAATTTATGAATTTTGATCCCAGAACCTAAAAGAGCATCATAAAATACCTCTAAATATGCAAAATCAGTTAAAGGCATTACTAATTGGCTGAGATATGGCCACATTAGCACAGGCTCTTGCCCCATCAAACCTCTGTAATTTGATCTTGGTTCATAACTTTATGAACCAGGGCCAGAATAACAGTAATTCGTTAGCAAACTTGAAATCTTTCATTGGCCATATATCGCCCAATTTGAAACATATCTAGCTGATTTTGCACATTGGGAGGTATTTTTTGCCGTTCTTTCAGATTATGTGGCCAAATCTAAGAAATTCTAAAAATGGATTGACGTCATTCTTCGGTACTCTATTGACATGGTTCAAGCTCGCTCGCTCCTTCGGACCGCACCGCGGGGATAGGTTTCAAGGAAAGCACAAAGGGAGAGTTAGTTAATCAAGGAGTTAGGCTTGAACAATTCTATAAGATCTCTGAATACAAGACCAAGAGAGCTGAATATTCAAATCCTGTAGTCGAAACTTGCTGTTTGTGCAACTTATCGTGCTATTCGGAAGAACAATCGCTTGCAGCAATATGAAAATAACTTCTGTCATTCTGATCAATTGACGTAAAGGATATCGGCTGACACAGTATGTACTGAGTGCGCTAGTTAGCGAATGTTGAGCACAGTTGTTTACACGATAATTCAGTATCGCTACAGCTATTGAGAAATAGCTGATTACACTCATCTAAGTTCTTCTTTCTCCTTCCATTTTCAAATTGATTCTTCTATCAACACACCCCCAACAAAGAAATATTTCAGCCTCAATTCTCATTGGTTACCTAGCAATAATTGAGAAGTGGAGATAAAGACAACCTTGTTAGGTTCAATCAAAGTATAACCACACAGGCCTTCATGTTTCATCCAACCTTAATTGGAAATGTTACATTTCTCCTGTTGCTAAATATTCATCTCGAATACTTGGGTTCTCTTCTGAGTACGTAGATTCTTCTAACATCACCGCTCTTAACAATTTATAAGTTGCAAGTCCGTCCTTGAATTACTGCTCATATTTTTTATATATTCCATTAGTTGGTGCTCCTGAATTTTCCCTGTGCCTCCTTGAAAGAATCCAATCAAAAGCCATTCACATCATCAACAATTGCAACCTCGTGAAGTCTCTCTACGATAGCGTATCATTGATGAAAAAGATGAATAAAACAGGAAATATGACAGAGCCTTGTAGAACGCCGGCATTCATTGAGTTGGAACTGAGGAGATTGCCTTCAATTCGAATGACAATGGACCTATCATAGAGAAAGCTGCTGCAATGTATAAGGGTTTGGTGCAGAATAAACGTAGGGAGTTTTGAAAGAAGAGCTTAGCCCCAGACGAGATCAAAGGCTTCTGAGAAGTTGAGTCTTTTAAGAATTGGCTTACCTTTTAATCTTTCTTCGTCGCAAAGACGGTTAAAAACTTGCTCCAATTTATTTGTTACTGTAGGGTCGTTGGAATCCAAATAAATTTCGCCTATGCTTGCCAAATCTGGACAGAAAATAAAATAAAAAGTGTGAAAGCTTTTTATCTTTGTAAAAAAAGACATGCGCTATATTTGAAGAACAAATTTTCTTACAAACCGAATTATTTAATCAAAAATTTCTAATTGCTAAATAGACTTAAAGGTATCATTCTAACTTGGACACAAAGAATTCTGAAATAAAAATTTGGGTAACTTATGAAAAGAATTCTGAAAAGCCGTACAAAGGGAATGAAATTTGGAAACGTTGGGAAACGCTAAGAAATATAGACCTTTGAATTTAATTGAATTCTAAAAAACTTTTAAAAGATTAAATTATTAACTTGCAGGTAAAAAACGTAAAGAACACAAACGCAAGAGTGCTTTTCTAGGCAAAGTGCCTGTTGCTCAAACATTTTAGGAATAGGTTTTGTGGTTAATGCAAAGAATTTGAAAACACGAGTTTCTTAGATCTCAATGCCCAAGACATATTTTGAAGGAAATCTCAATTACATTCTGCTAGAAACATCGTTGAAGATTTCTGATAAAAAGCTACGATCCAAGAAAGGCGGCCATTTTGTTCTGCAACAAATCTCGAAATGGACAACATGTATAGGCTTCATCCGAAGAACAACATGGCATAGACAGATGGCATTCCCGATATGATGCTCAATGTGATCATCTGGTAATGCGTATAATCAACTCGGAATAGCAACTTCAAATTCTACATACCATAGCGCAATTTCAATGTAATGATTATCTCGCATAGCTTGCCTTGATACCGTATGATTGCATACGGCGTGAAACCCACAATAGCAACTTCGAACCGTCCAATGCTAAACACCGTAGGGCAATTTCAATTTCATGATTATCTCGCGTTATAATTTAGATAATTTAGATTAAATTAGAAAAAAATTGGCTGGAGTTTTGATAAAAAGGCGAGAAATACTTGCCTAGCCTCCTGTAATCTGTTGTGGAATTGAGGCTGAAGACTTCACATCTTGACTGGAAAAAGAAATATATCTTTATCAGCATGGTTGGATCTCGACTGATAAGAATCTCTTCTTAAGGAAGAAATAAGATACTAAAGTGCTATTGTGATAAAACAGTTGTAAAAGATGGCATAAAAACAAAAAAATTCACACAAGGTAAATGCGAACTCGTAAATGCTGTTATCAATGGGGGCCCGGTATTTAAAACAACCATGATTTGAAACGAAAATGCACATAAACTCTTTGCATCCAGAAACATGATGTTTTTTAAATATCTTTCAATTTTAATAAATCTTTCAAACAAAAATGCATCAAGTCTAAAAAGATGGAATGAGTCCGGTTTCCAGCTGTTGTCTGAATATTTCTTAAATATTTTAAGACCTTGAAGCTAGCAACGCTTTTGTTTTTGCCCCTATTTTAGCTCTGGGGATTCGAGCTGTGTACCTATCGTTGACTATGTCTGGATTATGATAAGGGATTGAAATGATACCGTTAATCCTTGAATGAGCCCCCACGCTCGATTAAGCCCCCCTCCTCGAATAAGCCCCCATAAAAAAATAATTTTTGCAAATAAGCCTCCGGGGGCTTATTCGATGAATTACGGTACGTTGTATTATCCGCTGGCAGACAGGCTACTGCTTCGAGAGAAAATATCAAAGCATTTTCGGTAAGTATGAAAATACAGGAGGAATGGCCAGAAAAGAATTCGACAGCCCTGAGTAGGTATGGGAAAGCAAGAACAGCACATGTAACTATAAAAACAAACGAGCGAGATAGGCTAAAAATAGCTTACCTTCAAAAGCGGTATAAAAGGGAGGAAATTGGACCGCTGAAGACCATTTTTGTATAAATCTACAAAAAATACCAATAATGAATTACCCTTAAAAATAAATAAAAAAGAAACATTTTTAACGGTATTAATAACATGACTGGTATAGTATGTTGTAAATCATGTCACCGATCACTGCTCACAACTATACCTGTCATGTGCTTGCTTTTTTTTATTGGCCTATTTCGATCCACGACTGGGTATATATTTTCTATCTTGTTCCTGCGGACCCTCATTCTCACGTCAGTCGGGAAAGCATTAAGTATGTTATAAAATGTTTGCTTTTTTCAAAGCCATTTTCAGATTTTATAGCGCCAAAAACTTGTTCAAACTAATATCAGTAGCAGAATCTGCAAAGACTGCGAGCCTGACACGGTCCAGATAAATTCTGCTGGGCATTCATAGGGAACAGTTAAACAAACTGCCATGCTTCATCCAGTCTAAACTATCGCAAAATAGAATGAACTGTTTTGCTTTTTGAGAAAGCCCACAATTATTTCTCCAAAAACAATTATATTTAATTGGAGATATCAAAAAATTAAACCCAAAGTTAAATAAGAGATATCGAATTAATGGCTGGAGGTGTTAAGCCTGATAAGATAGAAAAGGTATATACATTTATATTAAGTCCATCGATAAGCATAACAAACATTCTCCACGGAGGGAGTGCTTGAGAAAGTTATCGAGTTCAGCAGTCTAGCAGTACTTACACTTATAGCTAAATCACACGAAGATGGAATAACTTGATTCATTGCGGAAATCATAAAAAACAAATTATATAACAAAACAAAGAAATTATTTAAAAAAAATAAGAAAAAATACCATGCTATCCTATCTGCTAAATGATTACTAGCGTGATAAAGAAAACTCGACTTGCATTTCGATAATTTAATGAAGCTCTCTTTAAAAAAAACGCCACTTCATAATAACATTTCTCATTAAATTTAAAAGTGGCAGTTAATAGGTTGATTATCAATTTGGTTCAAAAATTAATAAAAAGAGTTATTGTATTGTATTCCAGTCTAAAAACAAAACGTCAGTTTCTTCAAGATAATTCAAGATAACAAAAATTCAAGATAACAAAAAAAGATAGACAAACAAAATTATATTTAAAAAGTAGACAAAAATAGTTATTCACCATCTGGACTCCTGTTTGAGGTGGCAACAACAATAACACCATTTTCAAATAGATGAGAGAAGAGTAGTTTTAGAATCATCGCATCGGCAATATCTGTCACCTTTAAAAACAAGTTAATTATTCTGTGATAGAAAATTAAAATGATAGAGATAATAGATCAAACACTTATTGAATATAAAGAATATTCATCATAAGTTATTATTTTTGCTCAACTATAAACACGAAACCGGTCAACTAAAAGAAAGACATTTTTTGCACGATGTTAATTGAAGCTTGATATAATCGAGGGTCTCCCAGGGGGGGGGTACTTGTTCCCGTGTTCCCTTTGAGAAAAACAACAAATATTCCCGTGTTCCCGTTGAAAAATAGAAAAAATGCTCCCCTCTTCCATTAAACTAGTAATAATGTTCCCATGTTCCTAGAGAAAAAATTAAGTTGCTCCCGTGTTCCTGTACCATTTGTTGCCATGTTCCCTTGTTCTCGAAAACCCCTGGGAGACCCTCATAATTAAATAGCCGATTAAATGTTATACCTGAAACTCGTCGAAGCATAGCAACCAAGTTTCATTAGCGATCTCCTGTGCCACTGGCAAAATTGGGTCAAAAACTTTTGATGTTTTATCTCGGTGATCAACAGGTCCAAGCTGAATTTTGCAATCATGGACCCCTTGAAAATAATAAAAAATTTTTAACTTGATCGCATCATATTCAGCTCAAAACAAATATACGCGAGATGAAACTCTGACTGCAAGTTAGAAACGTCCTATCCTACAGACTGTTGCAGCTCTGCTGATAGAACACTATAAAACAGACCAGTTAACAGCTCTCTTCATTCACATGTCCTATATAGTGGTATCATACAGTATAGCCTAGTTTAAAGGTATGATAGTGGCGGAAATTTATTTTTCTGGTGGGGGGGGGGGCAATGCCCACAAAACAAGCAAATTTGCCCACAAAACAAGCAAATTTGCCCACAAAAGCGTGCCTTAACCGACACTTTGCCAAAAATTAAGCTCTTGCCCCCCACACAGACACCCCTACAATTTCCGCCGCTGTATGATACCATTATACATAGTTAAAAAAAGGTGCTATCAAATGACATCAAATAGCATAAAATCTATATGATATCATATCAAACGATATTACTGAATACTGTGCCAAAATACTTTATCCTGCAAGCTAGATTTTCAATCAGTGTCTTACTTTTGTGTACATCAAGCATAAAGGAGTTGAAATGAACTCTTTTCTTCTTATCGATTTTCGCAGTCTTATAAAATAAATCCATTAACATTGTTTTTCCAGTTCCTAGAAAAAACAAAGAGAACTGTCACTAATCGTTTGAATTTTAAGCAAAAAGCGAGCATCGAAAATAAACTGCAGTTATTAGAATGCCTTACATATTCGATTTTAATTCTTACTCCAGACAAAAATCGCAATTGAAAACCACAAGGAACTAGTTAAAACATACTTAGAGGAAAATTACAACAAATAACAAATTTAGGAAAATCAAGATCTATGATTTTGCACAAGCAGTTTTCGCCTTGAAAAAGGCTATTTGTAGTTAAAAGAAAGAAGCTTAATTCCTGAGCCATAAAACTTAATATTCTTGGGCATTTTGATTGCATCACTACTCTCTTAAAAATTAAAGTTGCAGATTTTATAAACGTCCTACCTACACTTCCAAACATGTACAGCCCTTTTGGGGTTCTTTTTGTTTTGTACCCAAACAGCTTCATGCAAGAAAAAACATTCAAAAAATTAGCTTACTTGTTGGTGTTTCAGAATCTTTCATGTTTAGACAATAAATTATGTAGGCTACTGGCCTACCATCCTTTATTTCATACAACTTTATTATTCTTACTTTAATATGATCAGCATTAGAAGTAAGTGGCAAAAAATATACAAAGGAAGACAGTTTTTTAACCAAATTGATACACATGTGATTTTAACTTGTCCATTGACAAGGCTTCTTCTCCAATGATTATTGGAAATGTTTTTCAGTGGGGAATCAATTTTTTTATTTGGTAAAACTGAACAAGCGTTGCAGCGGAAAATCATTTATGGGGAATTCTTGATTGTTCTCGAATATCCTATCACTTAAAATGTTATCTCTTTATATGAATACCTTATCATTTCTGATAAAGAACGGAACCGGATATTTTGCGAGAATTTATGGATATTAGCTTCGCATATCTCATTCTGTAAAAACCTACGTTTTGTTTCGTTCTTTGCCTGTTTATGTCAGATATCACATAAAGCAAAAAATTCATATTATTACCAAATTGCAGAATTTTACGACCTCCTTTACATGACAGGGCCGTGGCAAGTGCTAAAAATGGGTGGGGCTATAAACTGGGGTCTAACAGCAAATTCTCCTCAAAATTTTCTGCAGACCACCCCCTTACATGTTCTCAAAATACTGCGTAGATTATCAGAGGGTGCATCGGCAATATATGTCCTCAGCCCCCTTAGCCGCCACGGCCTGCATGCAAATTTTGTAGATTGTGTTGTCCATGAAGGTGAAATTTAAGCAGACAGAAAATTGGTGAAACCTGTACACATTCCACAATCTACTTTTTTTCTTACAATTCCATAAATTGCTCCTAGCGATTTTTATTCAAGTATATTGCTTTGATAAAAACTTTTAAAAAGCCTACTATGTCGCAATTTAAAATGCCTTATGTCAATGGAGGCGAAAATATGCGCACAAATTTTATCGTCCTGGGCAAATTGTGACACGACGTTGCTTAAAAACTGTTTCCCAATGTGTAGGCCTACACATTTCTAGACAAAACTAACACGTGTCCAAAACGCACCCATTGTTGGGTCGAGTCTCGAACACTAGTCCAACAGAAATACAAAATACCTTAGGTAATTGTTTCACAAATAAAAAAAATTTACCAGCTTGGTTTTCTGAAATGCTTAAAATTAAGAAGAAAGTTCCTAAATTGCTAAGTTCTCGATTTCTCAAGAAATATGAAGTAGTTAACTGCTTAACTTGCAAGATAAAATAATTTCACAACTAAACATCAGTCTCTAAATTTGTAAATAATGATTAAGAATAAAAAATTTCTACATTCGCATCCCATCCCATTACATCACTACATCCAAATCTACAGTAATTCTAAATTTGAGATAACAATCAAATAAAAATAAAGTTTATCGTTTTCATAACTGCGAAATTAATTTTCTTTTTAATCTTACGAAGCGTTATAAATACTTTTAGAAGAAATCATTTTCTCCGAACGAAGATGTTTAGAACAACTAGAAAAGAATCTGTAAAATACAATCGCATAAATTTAACATTTGGAACTTTAAAGTCACAAACAACGGCCTAATAAACAAATAAACATTAAATTTGTTCTATCAACTTGCGATGAAAGCAACAGCAAATAATTTATTTATCCTTTTGGCGAGTTTTTTGAGAAAACCGGTTTGTCAGATAAAGCCCAAGCTTTAGTCGGTTTGACTCTTGTACGCGAACCATCTGCAGTTTCTGGCGACGCAATTTTAGTCTCAAATTTTGGTGTACTTTGCTGTGAGCTAGCTCTTTCTTCTTTACAGGCAGAAAACTTTAGATCTCCTTTAGCATCATTGCTTGCCAAAGCTTGCAGCATACTAAACAGGTTCGTAGGCCGCACGCCATTTCTCAAGAGAGCTAGAATATGGCCAGCTACTTCGGGATCCATTTCTACACCGGATGAGCAAATGATATCATACATTTTGCTGTCCGTCTGCACCGGTTTTGGAGATCTTGAAGGTACAAGGACTCCATCACTTGCAGACCGAAACATTCTCCTGGCTCGATGATAAAACAAATACTGCCTTTTAGTTGGAAAATTTAAAAAAATACCTACGGCCCAACAACACTCTAGGAAAAATGCTGAATGAGACGAAAATTTCGCGACAATGTCACGTGACAAAAGCCGGATTACAGTGAATTAATAGAACATTTTTTGGTGTGAATCTCTTAAAAACAAAAACGATGCAGCTGCAGCTAGCTATAGTACAACATTATATCGTGGGAAGGTTCATGCTTCCCAATAGACTTCCGGGCATTTATTCGACAAATTTTTATTTTTTCGAATATTTAATATATTTTGCACGAAGCAATCTGTAGTGTGTTGTTCCTTTTTTCCTGGCATACCTTCCTATGAGGGCAATTGCTAATATCATCATTGGCTTGCCGCTCAAAAAATTATAGGAATTTGTTTGCTTTAGCCTGTGCCCCAGTCCACAAATGCTGCCGCATCTATGCCGGTGACGCTCCAATAATTATATTTTCCCTAAGATGCTGTTCCAAATTGATTATTTGCCTCTTAACAGCACGCCCCACCAACATGGCTCTGATTTCCCTCTAACACACCAGGCACCGCGCAGCCATTGGGCTAGCAGGGGCTATAGCCCACCTACTTTTTTTGCAATAATAGGCTAGAAACTTTGTTTATAGGTTTACTCTAACGCGACATGGGATGGTTTACCCCTATGTAGTAGCAGTTCTCATTGACTGGGAACCATTTTTGTTCTTTTTCTGGGTGTTTCATCTTGTTTAATGATATAATGTATTTTCTAACTTGGTTAGCTTGGTTTTTCATTACCCTCGAGCTAAGTTTATCTATTTATCTATTATTAATATCTTCTCTGAACCAGACTGTTTTTAAAAAATAATAGAAATAAGCAAGTATTTTCTAAAAGGGGCGTTTTCCGGCGTTCAAGAGGGCGTGGCTTCAAAAAAATTTCGGTCACCACCATTTCAGCCCCTCAACTTTTAGAGTGGTGCGTGGTCATTGTAACACACGCCAGTCTAGCATGCGTTGGCACAACAATAACTACTTCGGATTCCAGTTTACAATAGTTTGTGGGCAGATTCTATTGAGGAAAAGGAATAGGAAGATATGTAGCAAAAAATAATACATAATTCCCTGCTTTTCCTTCAGTATAGTCTGCATCATGCAGGGCATTTCACAAATGATTGACAGAAAACATTTGTACTAGAACATCTATGTTGTTGTTGCAACGAGGTTATTTTTATCCCTGTTGCAGCTGGTGCGAGATCAAAGTTATGACAAGTTTCATCACTGCAGTGTGCTGCAACATTTTAGGAATATACACTGGATCCTATAAAGCACCTACCACCGATTGTAAACTGTAGAGGCCAGCAGTATAAAGAAATCTCTGGTTACCCCCTCTAGCCCCCATAGTGGCAAACGTTTTGTTGACACTTTAGATCAAAATACAAAAAGGACTTTTTGGTAATGCTCAAATTGCTATCATCAGCTCTTTCAATTTAACATAAATTCATCTACTTCTTTCTCCTTCCTTTCTAAGCTGAATTTCCTACTAATTTCCAATTCACATCATATTATATACTGTAGCAATTCAAATTTCAGAAAAAAATAGTCTGACTAGACAATAACACAGAAAGCAGAAAACATGTCATACTGAAGAATTTTTTGTCCAGTTCAAACAATGGACAATGACAAAAAATATTCTCTGACAAAAGGTCATTGCAAATAAATGCAGGACAACAACTAATGCTAATACTCTGAGAGTCATCAGGTGGAAATAGCTTTAGTATAACATGTTCCCACTTACCTTCCCAACAAAACTTGGTTTGTATGGCTCATGGTTTTTTATCCTCTGATAAAGTTCCTCAAGCTTATTTACCAAAAGAACTTGATGCTTGTCTTTCCTCAAAATATTTAAGTCTATCATTGATTCATAAGCAACTCTTGGACCATTGTGTAAGTCAATATGATGGTCTTCATCATTGTCTCCTAAGTGATAAAAGAATCAAAAATATTTTCCACAGTGATATGCTTATAGGTTGTTTACAGTTTGTTGTTGTGATTAGTTCAACCTCTTTCAGTCAATTATGATTTATCACCAATAATTAACCATGACAAGTATACCAATTTGTGATGGAACGATGTATCTGTTAGAGATAGTTGTTTCATTGATGCATTAACTTAAAATAAAAAAACTCTGTTGAAATCTCTTTACTTTAAATGAAATTTACTTTGTCAATAACCTTGGTAGGTTTAACCTTGGTAATGAACAATGATTGCTCCTTTTCCAAATTAATTCTTTTTTTGAATTAACCAAGTCCCAATTTTTAACTACAATATAGGTCAGTTTTTAAGGCAATGTATATAGTCAGTTTTTAAGGCAATGTAAGTAATTCAATCTCTACAATATTTATGGTTTCAAGACAATGAAGCTCCTTGCAAAAATCTTGATATTATCTTTATAACTAAGAAAAAACAGAAATAAACTCCCAATTTATTCCATATTTTAATCTGAAAATAGAGTTATAGTTTTTTGTTTTGGCTGACTCTATCATATTTTAGCAATGTGGCAATATAACATAATAATAATATTCACTTCCAGATCAGTTACTATAAAAGCAACAAATACAGAATAGCCAGGGAAAGACATTTGCATTTCAGTATCTCAAGTGAATTTTCTATTGAGCTTGAAATCATTCAACCAGTCCCTCAGTTGGTTATAGGCAACTATTGATCAGAGAGGTAGGGGTTTCTCACATTTTGTTTAATTTGTCAGAAAGTTTTCTGTCTCTTACGGCCTTATACTAATGCTTGTTGTCAAGCTTAAGTATCAGCAACATTTACATTGGTAAACTTTCCAAAAATCTAGCATCCTTTCATTTCTTTGAATTTTACAAAGTTCCCTGTGATGGAGAGCTACTCCCATCTTTCTGTTTGAGGGCATTTGAGACATCTGAAAGTTCTAGGTACTAAGCAAAATGTCCAGAAGATCAAGATTTATTCAATCCATGGCAATGGAAAAATAATCCTATCCTTCTAGGATCCTCCTGGCCCATCATACATTTTACAAACTATCATTCTTTCTTGATGAAATTAGCGTGAATTGCCTTAGTTCTAAGCACTACCTAGCATTCATTGTAATAATCATATTCATTGTAAATAGTTGGCTTATTAGCTTTAAATTATTGCCAACTGTAAATAAATTTTTTATTACTATTTTCATTTTTATATCATTTTCCATGAAAATAATACAAACCTTTCTTTGCTGACCCCTCCAAATCATTGGACAAGTCAATAACTGTCTCTTTTTGGAAGTTAATAAATGCTTGACTTGCCAGTGATGATATGGGCCTAGCGAAATAACTCCCTCCTTTGTCGTGATGCCAGTTCAAAGAACGGAGACACTGGCTTAAGAGCTTGATCTCCTGAATAATTTTATGGCCCATCCTGCATTTTAGCGAGCTATTCGCTTACTCCGGGACAAATGTTGTTTAGACCCCGTTTAAACAGAGTTAATCCCCCTCGTCATGTGCCTCTAGCCTCGCACGTATGGGTCAGGCTCGTAGATCGAGGCTGTCATCCGGGACCTTTCGCGTAGGCGTTCTACCTACTCGTGCTCCTAGTTAAGCTCTCCTGGACTGGGACTCGCCACAACCATTTGTTGTGGCTTCAAGAATTGTGAAAATCGCATTCATTGCATTGGTTCTGTATAAGAACACATACAAAGATTGGTTCGTTCAGACCTTGCTGTGTTCTGGTTTGTTTGGAGTTCCGTGCTCAGAATATAGGATTGTACTAAAGCAGCTGGGAGAGTTGTTTGTTCTTTCGACCTCGTGATCGCATCTCTAAAGTTGGCCTAGTCAGAGTTCATCGTGCGACCGGGTGAGATCGTTTTAACTTAATCTAATTGCCAGTTGCTGTATTTTATTGACCCCTCGAGGTGGACTGATTTTTGTTTGTTTTGTTTATTTTCTTCATTTTGTTGGTATTTATAAACGTGGTTCTCAGGGCATTTGCTATTATGGATCACTCGTATTCACAAGCGCCTTCAGAAGTGACGGGTGTGGCAGATTCCGTAGTACCCCCAGAAGCAATGACGAGGCAGGAGGCCATGGAGCGGTTCTCCAATGTTGAAACTTCACTGAACAGAATTTTGGGGGCTATTTCGGCTTTTCAAGCACCATCTGGAGGTGCCGCACGGGCTACTGGGGCCCCTCAAGAAAATTATGCCCTGGAAGCTGGGACTAGCCAAGGTAATCTCACAGACCTTGATAATCCTACTCACCCAGCTACTGCTCCTAGTTTTTTAAAAGTGGCCTCTCGTTCCCTGGCATCATCACTACACACTGAGCAGGTGCCATTAATTACCCAGGCTGACACTCAATTCGCCCCCCAGTCTTTAGGGGCCGTGGCTCCTCCTGGTTTTGTAGGGGGTAACCCAGCTCAGCCTGCCCCGGTTGCAGTTTCGTCAGCCTTACCTCCTGTCCCTGGCTATCTGGTGGAAAAAATCATGCAGGGGCAGTTTATCGACCTTACACTGTTGAGACCTTGTAACCTCAGACATTTACCAGTTATGGAACCCGCCCCCATCCAATTGGGTAGACTGGTTAGGTCCGAATTGCAGCCCATCAGGAATTTTCAGGACTGGTCTGAAGCTTGGGCAGTTCATGGGGCGGTGATTGCTAATAAATGCCCTGAAAAGGCAGCAGATCAGTTTAGTTACTTCCTTTTATTGGCATCTGCACAAAGGGACATTCCAGGGATGGGTTGGCTGGATTATGATGTGGCCTTCCGTAAGCACGCTGCTGACAAGGACTCTGTCCGCTGGGGGGAGGTCATGCCGACCTTGTGGATGACCACCATACTATCTAGAGGTGCCCTACCCCCCAGGATTACCCACCCAAAGCCCCAGCTCCCGTGTTTAAGGTGGAACGCTGGCTCTTGCACCTACAATCCGTGCAAATACCTGCACTGTTGCCAACTTTGTAAAGGGCCTCATTTTAAATTTGTGTGCCCCAGGAACACGTCTCCTACTGGTCAGGCAGGTCCCCAGCCTGTGATCAAGCATGAATCCTCTTTACCAAGCAAGCGGCCGCGTAAATGACTGCCTTCGGATACCAACTTTTTGTCGTCAAGTACTGTTTTTCCATTATCAGTTTGCAGATCTGTGTATAGTTTCCCTGAACCTATGTTAGTCACGCCTTTACATATTGACATTTGGATAAGATTTTTAACGGAGTCAGCTATTGAGGACGGAAGCTGGGTTGTTGAGGGTCTGAAGCACGGTTTTTTATTGGGTATTTCTTCAGCCTCCACTATATCTGCCAAACGCAATTGTCCTTCAGCTTATGAACACCCTGAGATTATTAACAATTATTTGCAGGAAGAGCTACGAGCAGGATCCATGGCGGGGCCCTTCCCTGCTCCACCTATTCAGAATTTGCAGATTAATCGTTTTGGGGTTATTCCCAAGTCTACACCAGGAAAATTTAGGCTGATCACAGACCTATCGTTTCCAAAAAGAGGAAGTGTTAACAACTTAATTTCTGACAATGAAGCAACTGTTTCTTACGATGGCATTCCGGAAGCAATCCAATTAATTATGCGGCTGGGTAAGGGATGTATGTTGGCAAAATTTGACCTTTGTCGGGCATATCGTCTTCTTCCCGTACACCCCTCTTTGCATCGCTTTTTTGGCATGTTTTGGCAAGGCCGATTTTATATTGATTTGGCTGTTCCATTTGGCCTAAGATCAGCTCCTAAAGTTTTTACTCGTTTTGCGGATGTGCTGCAACAAATCTTTCAACGAAAGGGTGGTGTCACATATATTTTGCATTATTTAGATGATTTTTTGATTGCGGGGGCTCCGGCCTCAACCCAGGCACATGACTCTCTACGGATTTGTGAGCAACTTTGCGAGGCCCTGGGGGTTCCATTGGCAAAAGACAAAACAGAAGGCCCTTCCACCAGCCTAACTTTTTTGGGGTTTACCCTCGATACCGTTCAGCAAGAACTCCGCTTACCGCCTCCTAAACTTCACAAGGTTAGGGCTTCTCTAAGTAATTGGCTACATCGTAATTCATGCACAAAACGTGAGCTCCTTTCATTAATAGGAGTGCTCCAACATTGCTGCCAGGCTATTGTGCATGGTAGACCATTTTACGCCGGCTTATTGATAAGTCCTGTACTGTAGAGGAACTACATTTTCATGTGTCTCTCTCCCCGTGGGAAAGGGACGACATTGCGTGGTGGATTGATCTGTTGCATACTTGGAACGGTCGCAGCTTGTTTTATTACCCGGCATGGGAACGGGCTCCAGATATTTCTATATCATCCGATGCGGCAGGGGCTGTGGGTTTTGCGGCCATCAACAAGCAGTCTTGGTTTGCAGCTCAGTGGCCTATAGGATTTGATGATCTCAATATTGCTGTTAAGGAACTTATCCCCATTGTGTTAGCATCCTATATTTGGGGTGATTCTTGGTCTCGCAAGCGTATTGTGTTTAAATGTGACAATCAGGCGGTTGTGTCCCTATTGCGTAATGGGAGTTGCAAAGACCGTCACTTAGCATTCTTACTCAGGGAGTTGTCTAAGCAGGCTGTTTTACGTAGCTTTACGTTCTATGCTATTCATATACCAGGTAAATATAATGTACAGGCTGACTTGTTATCTCGTTTTAAATTGCAGGAGTTTTGCAGGATTGCCCCAGATGCGGCTTCCGCTTCGTTGGTAATTCCTCCCAAGCTTCTGCACAAACTGTTGTGTCCTCCTTGGATGCAAACTGGCAAGCGTACTTGACCAATGCCCTGTCTAGCAATACTAAACGGACGTATTCATCAGCTCAGCGACTTTTTATAGATTTTTGTTCCTCTCATGGTTTTCTCCATGATAATGGGTCCCCTTGCCCAGCCTCGGAGTTGACAATTCTACGTTTCATCGGCCACACCGGCCAGTCCCGTCAAGCTTCCACATTAAGGGTATACCTTGCAGCTATTCGTGCATTGCATGTTCAGTTGGGCTATGCCGACCCCTTCCTGAACCAGCCACGCATCCCGTTAGTTATCAAAGGCTTGCGTCGCTCTCAAAGTTTTCATAAAACCAAGGACAAGTTACCTGTGACGGCATTGGTGCTGCATAGTATTAAGCTTCAGTTAGATCTCTCCAAAGCAGATGACCTAATGCTATGGGCGGCATGCTGTACCGCCTTTTTTGGCTTTCTACGATCCTCAGAATTCACCGTCCCTGATTCAGGTTTTAATCCGGACGTGCATTTATCATTGGCTGATGTTTCTATTGACTCTCACCCTATCCCATCCGTGGTCTACCTGTATTTGTCCCATTCCAAAACTGACCAATTCAGAAAAGGTTGTACTATTTTGTTTGCTAGATCTGATGGACCAATTTGCCCTGTTTCTGCATTGATGTCTTACCTGAATCGAAGAGGGTCGTCCTCCGGACCGTTATTTCATTTTCAAAATGGATTGCCGTTGACTCGTCAACGTTTACAAGCTCGCTTACATGCTATTCTTAAGGCCGCTGGTTGGCCTGGTAAATATACCCTTCATAGCTTTAGGGTGGGGGCGGCAACTGCGGCCGCATCCTTAGGTTTTCCTGAGTATTTAATCCAAGCTATGGGCCGTTGGTCAAGTGATGCCTATAAGTGTTATATTAAGTTACCTAATAAACATCTTTTGAATGCATCTCGCTCTTTAGCCAATACGTCGCAACTTTCGTGTGTTAGCCTTAAGTCTGTTGAGTAAGGTATTTAATCTCTTAAAGTCTAGTATGTTATTGTCTGTAGAGGGCCCCTCTCTCCTTTTTCTCCCACCCCGTGTGATTGGTCTGTTTTCGCCCTTGTTTTTTCGTCCAAAAGCAAAATATCGTTATTTATTTATTTATATATATATATATATATATATATATATATATATATATATATATATATACACCCACCCAGCCTATAGATGTCTTCGCCTTTGACCCAAGTTACTGGCCCTTACGTATTATTGTTGTGTCATTGTGGGCCTTGTCCGCCTCTTTTTTATATATCGCTGTTATATTTACTCAGATATAATCGTTTTTGTTCGTTTTACAAATAGTTCTGTTGCCAATATGTGATATTAATCACCTTTCGGCTCGTCTTTTGTTGTGTTTTGTTAGATCACGTTCAATTGTGGTTTCTTTTTTTTTTTTTCTATTTCTTTTGTCATCCTGTCCCTGTGCTCCGTTATTATGTTATTCTCGGTCTTGTTACTTTGGTTGCCAATAAGTCGTTATTTTCTACTTTTGGGCCTGCCAGCTACTCACCCATTGTTTGTTTTTCGACCTATGAAGTTACAGTTAAAGTTTTTTGCAGGCTTCATCACCCAAAATCTAGCAAACTTACAATTATTGGGGTCGAACTACGTCACCCAGTAGCATTATTGCCAGCCAGTACATGGCTAATTTCTTCATTTATCAAGATCTGGCTGACCTGGTATTGAATGGGAGCTGGCATTTTCACCCCTAACAGTTTTAATTGCCAGCTGATACTTGGCTAATTTTTGTTGTTTATCAAGAACTGGCTGAGCTTGTATTTTATAGGGACTGGTACTGTCCCCAGTGTTATTTATTCAGCCACCAAGCAGTGTTTTGGTTTTCAAGATCCGGCTGATCGGGTACCTAAAGGGGGCTGGCATTGTCACCCAGTGTTCTAGGTAAGCCACCAGGTGGCTGTGTTCCGCAAGTTTTTGCTTATTATGGCCCTTTAATTTTGGGTGTTAACTGCGTCACACAGCAGTTATGTGCCTTTTATTTTTGGTGCTAACTGCGTCACTCAGCATTTATAATTGCCAGCTAATACCTGGCTATTTTTTGTTTATCAAGATCCGGCTGATCTTGAATGTTATGGGTGCTAGCTATGTCACCCTTGTTTATTATTTGCCTTTTATTTTGGGTGCTTATTGCGTCACCCAGCATTTATAATTGCCAGCTAATGCATGGCTAATTTTGTGTAGCAAGATCCGGCTGATCTTGTATGTTATGGGTGCTAGCTATGTCACCCTTGTTTATTATTTGCCTTTTATTTTGGGTGCTTGTTGCGTCACCCAGCATTTATAATTGCCAGCTAATGCATGGCTATTTTTGTGTAGCAAGATCCGGCTGATCTTGTATGTTCATGGGTGCTAGCTATGTCACCCTTGTTTATTATGTGCCTTTTTATTTTGGGTGCTTATTGCGTCACCCAGCATTTATAATTGCCAGCTAAGGCATGGCTAATTTTGTGTAGCAAGATCCGGCTGATCTTGTATGTTATGGGTGCTAGCTATGTCACCCTTGTTTATTATGTGCCTTTTTATTTTGGGTGCTTATTGCGTCACCCAGCATTTATAATTGCCAGCCAATACATGGCTATTGTTGTGTAGCAAGATCCGGCTGATCTTGTAGTTAAAGGGTGCTAGCTATGTCACCCAGTGTTAATAAGCCACCGCGTGGCGTTGTTGAGCAAGATCCGGCGATCTTGCGCTCTGCCCTGCAAGTCTCCTTTTCTTTGATCTGCTCTGTGTTATCTTCCACTTCGTCTTCTCGCTTCCTTCCTCTCCTCTCTTCTCTCCTTCGGTTGGTGGGTTCCCGGGCTATCTAGGTTTTAGTTTAGGTCAAAGTATGAGTAGGTCGTTGTCTGGTGGGAACACTCCAGTGTGTTCTGTGGGCGGGAAATTGTTTTCCCAGTGGTGACACCGACCTTAAAAATCGGAATTGTCCAGGCAGTACAAGGGCTGGTGCACCTAGCAAGCCCACTTCCTGGAATCTTAATTTAGGACCTAGGCTCTTGATTCAATTCTGCAAAGACAATTTGGCTATAGAGGTTAGGTTAGTTAAATCCTTATCATTTGTTTGGAAATGTGTTGTTCCATGTAAGAGGGAGGGATTAAATGTTGTTTAGACCCCGTTTAAACAGAGTTAATCCCCCTCGTCATGTGCCTCTAGCCTCGCACGTATGGGTCAGGCTCGTAGATCGAGGCTGTCATCCGGGACCTTTCGCGTAGGCGTTCTACCTACTCGTGCTCCTAGTTAAGCTCTCCTGGACTGGGACTCGCCACAACCATTTGTTGTGGCTTCAAGAATTGTGAAAATCGCATTCCCCACCCGCCCACCCTCTTATTCTACTCTATCACTTTTGTTTCCCTCTTGCTGTCATTCTGTTCCCGAGGACCTTTTCGTCTTACGGGCAGGTGCATCGGTCGGGAAATTGTTTTCCCAGTGGTGACACCGACCTTAAAAATCGGAATTGTCCAGGCAGTACAAGGGCTGGTGCACCTAGCAAGCCCACTTCCTGGAATCTTAATTTAGGACCTAGGCTCTTGATTCAATTCTGCAAAGACAATTTGGCTATAGAGGTTAGGTTAGTTAAATCCTTATCATTTGTTTGGAAATGTGTTGTTCCATGTAAGAGGGAGGGATTAACTGGACGCAAATAAGAGCAGATTGCCGGTTCTGCCCCCTACAAGATTTCCCTCTTATACGGTCACGACCATTTTGAACCAAAGTGAGGCTCTCGGATAGTAACGAGTCTAAGTTGGCATGCACCAAATACGAACGGGATTGACTAGTTTCCATACTATGATGTGATAGTAGGGTTAGGGTTAGGGTTAGGTAGGGACGCCTGCACCAGCTTAGGGCAGGAGGGGCAGTGTTGGTGCCGAGGGCAAATCGTGGAATTTTTCTACTAACATAATGAAGTATTCCTAAGTGGGAGGGGGGCAAGGGTGGGGTAACATAGCAAAATACCAACTTGAATATGTGCCACCCATACAGCTGGGGCTCTTACCATCAAATATTCTAAACATAAAGAAAATGTTGACGAAATTATCCATACATAAAAAAGGGTATTAAATGGCCTTGTCACTATACATAATATTTGGTTTTCTAAAAATCATGGCTGTTATAAATGGGCTGGTTGTAAAATTCTGATTGCCCGCCAAGTTTTTATACCGATTTATCCTCCTTAGGTTTCTGGAGTACTTCGGAGGGAACACGTCTTTTGTTTATCATCTATTATCTTTGTCACTTTCCCTCTTGTGGCCGACCCTGTCACAGACAAACTTTTCCTTCTCTGCGTTCTTGTGCTGGTGTTATCATTTTTCTAATATTTTCTAATACAGTAAATATTAACATAACGAGTGTAGTAAAAGTGGTCATCGATAAGATTCTATAGTATTTTCTTATATTTCAGGGCACTTCTTGCTCCCTCTGCCCCTCTTCGAAGAGGGCAGGAGGGGCAGCTGCCCATCAAGCCCCCCCCTGTGTAGGCGCCCCTGGGGTTAGGGTTGGGGATAAGGTTGGGATTAGGGTTAGGGTTATGGCTAGGGTAAACTAATTACGTCATCAGGTCGAGCAGTATGGAAACTAGACAGCTCCAACACGAACCTACACTGCACCCACGATTTTCAATTTGCTGCAACTCTGACTATACCCCCTTGACTCTGAAGTCCAAAGCATGGTCCCTGTAGAACAGTGTATTTTCAACCACTGTGCTATGGCACACACACACACACACCGTGTGCCATGAAAAACTCTCCAATTTAACCGGTCTAAAAACTGAAAAAACTATCATCAGAAAATAGCGTACCGTGCTGTGAGGGGTGTAGTGATAGGGGGCTCTGGGGAGAGGGGTGAGCCCTCGTTGTTAATGCTGAAAATTGACAAATTTCTACTTTTGCTGTATTTTCTCGCAACATTTTGCGCAAGAACCCCCCTTGTTATTTTGATAGCACTAAGCCACTGGCTGTGTAGTCTAATGATCGGCAGAGTAACCATGTAATACTGTTCGATATCTACTGAGAAATGTAGGCCAAAGAGTTTCATTTTTAAACCGTTTCTGTTGGTTGTGTGCATCTCGTGATTTTTTTAATGGAAAATTCTGACGTGTATCAAAAAAGGTTGAAAATCCTGTTTCTTGAGTGGGCAGTTTTACGTTATTCTCACTTGCTTAACTTGAAACATAAAGTTTAAAAGAACTTTCTTGTTGTGGTACAAAATTTGAAATGTCTTTGCAAAAACAATATAGAACATACTTAAGCTTTTCGTCTGACAACCCTCCCCCTAGCTTTTGCAAAATTGCCGGTTAAAAAACCGTTTTTAGCCCTTTCGTCGGTAAACTTTGTCACTTGTTGGCAAATTTGCTTCTTGTTGTGAGTTTCGCTCCCCCATCTGAAAAATGAATTTCCGCCATTTCTTCAGGGTATAAAACCTCAGAACATAGAACGAATACTACGCTAGGAAATATATAAACCCAGTTGTGGATCGAAATAGGCCAATCAGAAACGCAAGCACACGACAGTTGGGGTTGTCCAGTCAGTGCCGCTTGCCTATTGAAAATGTTACCAAACGTCCTAGATCAAAGCAAATTCCTTCTGTCTACACAATAGCGGTTTTTTATGTTTATGTAAATAGATTCCAAAAATGCTAGTAGTGTAGTAGCCAAGGCCTCTAAAACGAAGATCTTGCGCAAATTGTGATAAAAGCATGAAAATCTGCACAGCTACACAGTGTGATATGCTGAATAAGATGGGATCGAGACCTAGTCTGAAAAATGCCCCCAAATGCTATCGAGTTCTGTTATCGACTCCTTTGGTATCGACTCCTTTGGTAATTGCAGAGTGATCTCCTACAACTTTAAGTGTTTTTATTTGATTTACTCTGATGAAGCCCTGTATGCCGGGGCAAAATATTAGTATATTCTTTAAATTTAATTTATTTTGAAAATTTTATCATGAACATTGGACTCTCGTCGTCGTATTGCTTTGTTCCTGTATATCTTATTTTATTTGGTATGGCAGAAAACCTCGTCATCCTAACCACCATATGTATGGTTTGCAACGCATTATTATTAGGAGGATTTGCAGTATTATTTCTGATAGGTCTGATGCCATGATTTCTTGGTGTATTGCTCTCAAACTTGGGTTGGTGCTTCTAAATCTTTTCATGCCTTCTCCACAAAACCTAAATCCTTACAGTAAAATGCTATTCATCTCATCAACAACTGCAACCTCACAAATCTCTGCAACTTCACTCTCTTCGGCGTTCTATTGCTAACCAATCCGTTTGTGACAGCTACTTCCATACACATTGCTTTCAGGAGATCTGATCTTTTATCACTGAATCCCCAAGTTATACTCTGAATGAATCATTCTAAAAATAGCTCTTAAGGATATTTCTTAGACTGGGTCCCGATCCTATCTTTTTCAGCATGTCAGATTGTATGTTTGTACAAATTTTCATGCTTTTATCACGATTTGCGCATTCATTGTACTTATCTCCTACATTATGACGAATTATGAACATGAATACAATCCACGCTTGTTCGTTTATGTGTAAACATGTGTAACATTTTGTTATGTTATGTTATGTTATGTTATGTTATGTTATGTTATGTTATGTTATGTTATGTTATGTTATGTTATGTTATGTAATGTTATGTTATGTTATGTTATGTTATGTTATGTTATGTTATGTTATGTTAGTTATGTTATGTTATGTTATGTTATGTTATGTTATGTTATGTTATGTTATGTTATGTTATGTTATGTTATGTTATGTTATGTTATGTTATCTTGTGTTATGGTTAATTTAGTTCTCTCAACTTGTACTACAGCATCTCAAAATCTATACTTCACATTCTTCATCGAAGTGGCTTTGTCAAAGAGCTGAAATCAATGTTTTAGAGGACAGAAGTACATATTAAAATTAAAACGATACAATTAATACAGTTTGAACTGGTCAAATCCTCCATGTAATTGGTCAATAGGGAAATAACTGATCTATAAATAAAATATATCTATTTCACTTATGATAATAAATATGCAACAAAAATAATCTACCGTAAATTGTCTTTGAACTCTGGTAAACCTGACCCTTAAACAATTAATGCTGGGAAGAAGGGGGTAAAGAGCATGGTGCGAATGACAAAAAAATGTCTGAGACTAAAGCCTAACTGTTAAAATAAACTGTTCATTTTGTATAATGTTCATTTTTTGTAATTTATTTGGGAGAAGGGCACCGGTATCACTGACTTAAAATTTTAATGGCAAAATACGGTTTAACTCTCTACAGGGGATAGCTATGTAAAGTTTAAACTTATTATGCTATCATTATAACCTCTATAAGGCCTGTAAGGTTAGGCAGCGTTGTCATTTTCAAAACACCACCTTGATTCATGGATACCTTTATTTTACATAACGGATAAAAACTTTCTGTAAAGTAATTGTAGATAACTGAAAGTTCAGTCTCATACTCTCTTCTTAGACCAGTTTATATCTAAAAAAGTAATTTCAAAGTACATCGTTTTTTATTCTCAATACTGTATCAGATGCATTGAGAAAACATTTTTTGGCTGACATCTCCCGGCTTTCAATATTTGATAGCCCAGGTGACCATTTTTTTTAGGTAAGGCAATGTTTCTTCTGCTAAACGAGAAACAGGTACCTAAGTTTTCAAGACATTGACCAGAGACCATTTGAAACCCTCTTTTACAATGTAGGTATCAAGCGAGTATTAAATAAAAACCACAGTATATAAAACTATCAACGTAAAAGGCTCAGTGATCTAGACATTTCCAATTCCACGGTCAAATCATATACAATCTCTACATCAGTTCTTGGTACCCTGCACTAAATTTTATACACTTAATGCTACAACCCTATCACCTCCTCCAAACATTGTTGTTTTATATAATGTTATGGATTCAGTGTGATCCAATGGATACCTGTCAGATAGTTATGATGTTCTACTCTCTAAGCAACATTGTTTTGAGGAAGAGGGGGTGCATCGTCAGCCTCTTCTATGTAAAAAATTGATTTTTACTGAATAGCTCATAGAAAAGGGGCGTTCCAAGGACATTTGACAGTCATCCCTACGAGCCAAAATTGATTAGCCTGCGTGCAGACTCTGTTGAAAAGCTACTTTTCTCCCCTTTTCAAAACAGAGTTAAAACAGAACTGCACACAGGCTAACATTGGTCCGTGTTGATACATTTTTAAAAAATCGCTGAATTCTAGTTTGTATATTGAAAATTTCTAGCCAGTATTAAAAGTGCCATTTATGGCATGGTTGCTACGAAATATACAACCTGCATTAAAAATTTTCATCATTAAAATCTCAGTGCAACGCCTCATTGTCGGTCTTGGGTAACTTCAAAGCAGCCAACCCGCCTGTTGATAACAACCCCGCGACAAGAAATAGTGGAATGGCACAATGCACATCAACAAGCAAACCAAATATCTGATTGGCTAAAATTGCTCCAATCCTCCCGACTCCAGCTTGGATTCCAAAAGCTGTCGATCTAGAAATATAAGGCAAGCATGAAAGGACAATGATAGATGGTAGCAGGCTATTAACAAAACTATAAAAATCTTTAAGACGTAAACATAGATATTTACATGTTGAACAATACAACATCTTACAATTCTTCAGCTCTAAACTTAAGGTAAAGTTTTCTATATGGAAATTTCGCTACGAGAGAAAACCCATACCTAAGGTGTGTCGGGTAAAGCTCCATGGACAAAACGTCTAAAGCATTCCAGCCTGCAGTTGCCAGTCCGGAGAATATGCAAGACATAATGATCATATGCGTCCTTGTAGTGACAAACCAGAAGAAGAAGGCACTCACGCCACTGACAACCATAGATGCAGCTAGAAATATAACAGGAAAAAATGCAGTCTAAAGGTGTAGCAGTTCGCTGGAAGGGTATATAACAAAGTGTAACTATATTAGCATCCTAATGAGTTTGTTTGTACTTTAAACCAATAAATACCCAAATAGGCCTACCATTTGGGACACCGCTGAAAATGTCAGCCTCATGAAAAAGAGTCTCTGGGTAGCCCTATTTCTACTTTAAATTTGTAGGACACCGTTTCAGAAAAAGCTCCTGTCCTCACTTCTTTACAAATTTCCCGGTACCTTTCCCAAATAGCAGAGAGTTCGTATTCTGATAGCCGACATATCAACCTTGAACTGGAGAGAGAGGGGTGCGAAGTCCCAAATCTGTTAACATTTAGGTGCATTAGAGCTGCACAGAGCTATTTCAAGTAAAACAATGGTGGTAAGAGGACTTGTCGTATCAGAACACCTATTCAGTCACAAGGCACTAAACAATACAGTTTGCAAAACTCAGCGATGTAGGCAGCGTTTACATTATGGTATATTCCTGACCTAGTCTCTTTCAAGTGAAGGCTGTGGGCCTAAACGGAAGAAGACAAAAATGACGTTTGCAAGTAGCAAAATCATTCAAAGTAAAAAATCATAATGACACTATATCACTTTGCATTTATAACAGATCCGTACCTAGAACTTCATTTGCTTGGGGCTTGCTGGCGTGGAGTGTGAGATAAAATGTTATCCTTACATAAAGTTTTTGCAGTTTCAGAAAAAAAGGAAGAGATCGCTTGAATCTAATGTCATTCTCTGGATACTGAAGTGTAGTACACCAAAAGGATTTGTCGAAATTGAAACGGGTTTGCTTTTGGCGAAGAATAATGTAGACTTTTTTAAATGGAACACAAATACTGGCATTTGGAGGTAGGCCCCTAGATCTTTCATAGCTCCGTCATAGGAAATGATGTCAGAAAATGGGTCAGTATATTGATAAGTATGTGGCATAAGTATATTGATAAGTATGTTTGCAAAAATTAAGAACGAGAGTGCTAAATGACAGGGTTAAAGTGACGCAGTTGATTGAGTTAAACCTTGAAACCTATTTATGTAAGTGAAATTCCATGACGGTATCAAACTAAAAATGCCCCATAGCTAGCTTGAAATCAAACTATAACAGGACAGACATTGCAGAAAGAATAGAATCTCACCAAGGAGCTTTCTTCGTCCAATTTTGTTGACTAGAATGATCATTATTACATTGCCTGGAAGATTGGACAATGCCACCAAGAACGATTCGAAGTAAATTTGATTATTATTCATCACTTTCTCTCGGCATGTCATATTTGCCATTGGGTTCACGACCCCCGTGTGACTCGCAGATCTGCTGCAGCTCGATTGCCCACTCTGGATTCGCTGAAACAGTTCTGGAAACCACATCCACAATCCGTAGAAACTAAAGCATGACAAGAAATGAAACACATTTTAAACCACGAGCAGAATATGAAATTATATTGTTTGTGCACAAAGAAATAAAAATGCATTTTCAATCTAGAGAATTAAAAGGCAGCTTGCATAAAGTATTCGAAGAATAATAAACATGTTAAACATAACAATACCCATAGTTATTAAGGCTGAGTTGAGTTTATCTCAAAGAACCACTAATTACTAATTACTAATGAACCACTAATTACTTCTTCAGTTCAGATTTGGCACTACCTAAACTTTCGCATTCTTATTAGATAAACAGTCAACTCCACTTATGGTCACTCCACTCAAAGTCAAACCACCGTTTACAATCACATAAAATTTAGGCCTAAATTTAGGCATAAACTCTGTTTACAGTCACTCTCTAATACAGTCATGCTTACTGTCAAGTATTAAGTGGTGTAACTATAACCGGATTCTACTGGAAAACTGAGTATATAGAAGAACAAAATCAATTTGATTTCATCATGAAAGTAAAATCGTTGATGGGGTTCAAGCATAATTGAGGGATTTCAAAAGGATGTATTGGTAAGGGCTACAGTGAAACTTTGAGATAGGCAAGTTTAAGAAACAAATGTTTTAGAAACAAATCACTAAAAATTAAACAAAATGGTAATACCAGCAGAGCTGAGACAAACATTAGAAAAGATCAGTAGCACCGACTACAACTTATCTAGAAAAATTAAAAACATTCAGATTTGACATTTAAAATCAAATCTTTTCAACTGAGGATAATAGATATCAGTAAAGATAGGTAAGGCGTCCGTGTTATCATAAGGTTGTATATATACGAAAAGTTTGTTCAAAAAGAAAAAACAAGAAAACAATGGGAACTGATATGAAGAGTCGTAAACATGATGCCTGCACCGTTTTCGTCGAAGCATTTTCAATAAAAACACAAAATAAACATGAAAAAGCCAGAATTTGTGGCAGAGGATAATAGCAAGAAAAAATTCAAAAATTAAACCAAATACTCCCAATTGGCTAGCCAAGGTTAGATCATAATTTTGATTCTGTAAAAATCGACGAAAACTGTCGCAAACGGAAAACGAATAAAATGTCTACACATAATAACTACAATCGAGATATTGATTAACAAATAGCCCCAGTTCTCCAATTGCAAAAAGTGCTAGTCTAGAAAGCCCTCTAATTCAATGCAAAAACGGGTATCAAAGTAAAATTTGAAGAGGTGGCACTCAAAAAGATTGGTGCCTGAATCAACTGTTAAACAGATGCATAACAGCCTTGTAGAACCCTACCTTAGATATTGCTGCCCTTTTTGGGGTAATTTTGGCGAAACCCCTTTTGATAAACTTAAAAAGTTACAAAACCGTTCAGCCAGAACAGTTACAAGATGTCGATTCGATAAATCAGCCTTGCCAATCATTCGTGCTCTTGGATGACCCACGGTCAGGGAGTTACTTGAACTTGAAACCCTCAAGATGGATTTCGACTCCCTGAATGGCGAGGCGCCGTCCTATATCAGTGACATGTTCACTAGGGATAGCGAAACAACCTCTCGCGTATCGCGGAATTGTGACATTAACTTAAGAACTCCAATGCTAAGGACATCAGCCGGTAAGAAATGTTTTTCATGCAGAGAAGCGAGTCTCTGGAATGGGTCGAACGATCAAGCAAAAAGCCAACCAACTCTAAGATATTTACGGAAGGGCTGATCAGGGGCGGACACTTGATCAAATATTGGGGGGGGGGGCAAGCCTATTGTTTACATAAGATGACGTCACATTCCCCATTGTTTTAGAACAAAAGACCATTGTCATCTAAAGTATTGGGGGGCGGTCGCACCCCCTCGCCCCCCCAAGTGTCCGCCACTGGGGCTGATAAAATCCCGCTTTGCATGAGTCGCAGGATTGTTTTAAATGTTAATTTTTTCAATCATATTTCTTTTAATCTCATTCTATTACATTATTTTTAATATATTTATTTCAACTTATATGGTACGTAAATGCATGGCCCCCTGTAAATCGGTTTTTCTCTAACTGAGGGGCTACCATGTCTAAAAGATTGAAATGAAATGAAGATGTATACCCGAATGATAGAGTAAACCAAATAAGAATTGATATCCATGTCCGAGAAGTCAGGGGTGCACGAAAAAGTTCTTTACTTGACTTCCACAACTGAAAACGAAATTGTAAGAATTAAGTTAGGAAGTATCGACGAACCAATAAAAAAATTTAGGCCACTCAGACTTCTTACAAATCTGGGCAACCAAACCAAGTGACAGAGAAGAATCAATCTGGAACTTTCTTCCAAATCGTTCGAAAAACTGTTGCAATATATCGAAACATAAACTAAAGCCAAGCCTCTAGTTTCTAAAAAATTAACATGATTCTTGCAATGGAATTCAGTTAAACGACACCATACTTGACTCAGATTTTGTTACCAGAACTGAAAGAAGCTGCTTGCATGTTTGGGTCAAAATTTCATTATATTAAGATAAAACAGGATTTTAAGCAGCGTGAATAAACCAGTGGAGTCATATAAACCTGTGTTCAAGATTTTAAACGAATTTTGAATTGAAGAGCAAGATAATTTTGAGTTTCTGAGAAAATGTTGCCTTTGTGCGTGCAATATCAGATTTCATAGCACAAATGACAAATTTCTTTACTGGTTGGAACAGAAGCATGACAAGTATGAAAATGAGAAAATTACAAAAATTTTAGATTTCAGCTGATAAAATAATTTTCGGATTGACAACCATATTATAAAGGCTCCCTTAAAAGTTTCCAAATGAGAGTACCACATAAAAAATATATTTGGTACTAGATTGAGCAATATTTGTGATTCTCAATGGCCATGCTATTTGACTACAAAGGAAGGAGCTAGAGAGGGTGTAGGAGCTGGCTCATTCATTAGAAACTTTTGCCCCCACAACTAGTAATGCCTCTTGTTTTCACTGAATTTAAAAGGGCACGGAAATACAGCACAGACAATGTCTTACTCCAAAAATGATCATTTAAAAAACTGCCAGAGAAGATTATGAAAAGATCAACGGTACAGACTGAAAAGACAGAAAGATTAGATATCCTTCGATCTTTTTCAGGTTTGACTGGATCAAAATGTGCATAGTTTAAGTACAGATGTTTAATGTCTCTACGTATACCGATATTCCATAGAACAAGAGAATGAAATATATCCAAGCAACTTTTCTAGTTACAAGTGGCAAATCTAGATGTGAGGCCTGAGTCTGTTCTAAAACTTGCTTAATGCTTGTTTGAACGAATCATATGTCTGTGATGGTCTGATTTCGCCACTGAGCCTATAGGCAATATGACTTAGTTTATAAGCTCCCATCAATCAAGATTTGGGTCCTATGCTTAATTTACATTGACAAAGAACGGAACAGAAAGACGTATGGTCCGAAAGATGTGAGGAGTGAAGTTAGCTGATAGAATAAATACAAGAAAATTGATGGAAAGATTAGGACTAGAGGACACAATTGTTGAAACTGTTGAGCAAGGAAGCCTGAGATGGTTGGGTCATGTACCGAGGAAAGGTGATGACGACTGTGTGAAGCAGGCGCAGTAGAGGGAGAGGAAGACCGAAGCTGAGTTGGAAAGGAATGACTGAGAAGGAGGGTCATAAAGTTGGATTGACCTTTGAGGACGCTAGCAACCGAGTGAAATGGAAAAGCTACACCAAATTATGGAAGTAAAGTCAGTAGCCCTCTGAAAAGGGGAAAATCCTGACTATAATAAAATGATGATGATGATGATGATGATGATGAAACGACATTCATGGAAAATAATTATAAACTCACCCTACTGAGAGTTCTTTTCAAATTTTTACCACATTTTTCGTATTCATCTTTGTTGCCTCGGTTGACGAATTCCCGTACTTCGCGTGTCAAAGATGATTCTTCACAGAATGCAGAGAATTTAGATATCTAAAAGAAATATGACATCAGGCTGAGTTTTTTAAACTGAAAACTATTGCTACTGTGATAATTGTGGTGTTGAATGTGTGAATTTTCTAGGTTTTTCATCTTGAATTTAGCACAGTTTACGATTTCTAAAGAAGCATCGTGTTTCTAAAAAAACCAATCAAAAAATAATTTTCTGCAGTCTATCTACTTCATAAACTCTTTGAATAAAGAACTGTAAGTCCAATGTATAATTTTACCAATTATTTCAGAATTCACTCTAATTGTAATCTTGGTGGAACTCTATTATCTGCTACACTACTATAGCATTTTGATATTGAACAGTCAATCACAAAATCCAGAAAACATAATTCCACAAAAATTCACAAAAAATTCATGCGAATATGAATTAACGCAAATGAACAAAACATGGCACCTCTAGAGCGAAAGCTAATGTGAAGAGCATTAGAGCGGTTTCAATCAACGCAATGTTTTCCGATTCACGTTTATTAAAGCTCTTGCACAACCAGCATACTTTGCGGTCGCTATTTTTCACGTGAGGCGAGATGGACCGTATTTGATATTTTCTTGCAGTTCGATATTAGGCCAGTTTTGAAAATATAATCGCAAAGCACTAATTTCGTTAACATATTCCAAGAGAATCCAGCAGAATTCGTTTACCTCAGGTGGAATAAGATGCCTTTTGCTCGAGTTGTTCATCTTGTAAACTTTTGTCATAACATTAGCCGCTTCTTCAAACCGACCAGTCTGTCAGAAAAATTCTAAAATTAAAGAAACGCACCGAAGAAAGATCATTAAACAAAATTTTCACTTATTACTAACTATTTATTTCATTAAAGGTCGCACTATTTAAAAACAACCTATCAGCTCCACAATTAGATGATTAATAACAACGAGATTTACTTCAATTAACAACAGCACATAAGGCCATATTTGTTTCCTGCATTCGTTCAATTTGTTGGTTGACTGTTTTTTGATTGGCTGAATTTGTTAAGGAATTTCGCTCAGATATTGAAGTTTACTACTCTTGTATTAGCAGCGTGATTTTGTGAGTGACAACATTATTGTCAACTGCTAAATAAAAGCTCCTGGTACCTATTCGATAGTTTGCCGTATACTTAATAACAAAGGTCTTTTCAGTTCAAGGTTTATTTCTCTGGTATTGTTGAGAGTACGTCACAATCAGGGGCGATGCACAGGCAGTTTTGTGCCCAACAAGAAAAGGAATATCGCCTGCAGAATAAATGGTAGCAAATTGACACAATACTTACTCAAATGTATTTAATGGACAGATAGATCTACCAACGAAAGGGCCAAGTCACACTGACTTCGAGATTAGGGTAATTGAAAACAAATCGAATGTTAGAAAGTATTGCCGTTTGTTTGAGAAACCTTAAAATATCTTCCATACAATTTAATTAAGAAAAAAGTGAAGGCTTTAGGCTGAGATAAAGTTTTGTCCCAATTATGCTTGATATAATGAAATAACATTTATCAAATAGACAACCTGCAGAGTAAAAGAAGCAAACAAGTTTCCAGCATTTCCACTTCACTTAACGACATGTTTAAATTTGGGTTGAGAATCAAAATGCCATCTGATAGCTTTAAACTAAGATACGAACCTTCTGCAGAAACTTTGGGCTCTCGGGGAGCAAGAACACAAAAAGTGCCGAAGAAATACTTGGAATGGAGCACAAGGCGACAAAAATTCTCCAACTGCCATAAAATATATCCCCAACATGAGAGCCAAGATGTAGCTTTGGTATAATAAACCATGCGATTCCAGCAGTCATGATATTGCCAACCATCCAAAAACTTGCGAGGAACCCGATCATTGGACCACGATTCTTCATCGAGAGAAACTCGGTAAAATAGGCGAAGACTACAGGCATCGCAGCACCAACCCTAAAAAGCGAAAATGACAACTGTCAGTGCTGAAAGCTGCAAAGATGAACGTTCCATGAACATTCATGATCTTGTGTTTGAAACCTCTATCCTGCCAGTTGGCCTAAATGCAGTTTAGGTACCATGATTATGCCATTAGGGGCCACTAGCATATATTTTAAATTGGAAATTATGTGTTGAATATCATAAAAAACAATTATTTTAAAGAAGCAGTGCCTCAGAAAATTGAATAAAACAGAACCTTTCATAAATTAAAAGGGCAACTTTTTAAATCAAAAGGCCACCTTTTTGAAAATTTGAAGGGCACCTGACCCCAGTGTCCGCTTGTGTCCTATGCTCCTACTTAGAACCCAATGTGTCTAGCAATATGACCACAATAGTGATATGTAAACATAGCTTCTGATTGTCCAACCTTTGATAATCAACAAGAAAAAGAAACACTGAAAGAATCCCCTCTCTTAACAGTACAGGTGGACAATTCAAAAAGCGGGTTGGGACAGAGTAACATAGCTGACTGGCGTATTAGATGCTGGCAATTAGATATCTATGAAGCTGGAGATGGAATGGCAATCCCAGAACTTGGATAAGAGTGGCAAAGTTTAAAGACGTGCACCATAAGAGTGATAGAATTTAGGATATGGAACACATTTCTTTTGCCTTTTTTGATGCTCAATTATGAAGTTTCCGTGATGAAGTTATCAATCTATTGCCACCAATTATATATGGTAGGGTGCAAAATAAGATTCTCATGAAGGTTTTGTTACATTATAGTGACAAATTTTCTTTGGACCAGAAAAGAAATATTCTCAACAAGGCACTAAAGTTTATCCAAAAAACTTTTCACTTTGATCAAGATCTTATCAAAACTGAAAGCTGTGACCATTTAATCACAATCCCCTTCGTTGTTCCCAAACTTTGTGGCAGATAGCGATATAGTAATATACATTAACAAAAACTATGAAACGAGCCACCACTTCAATCTTTTCAAATTTTGACAAATCGTCTGATGTGAAATAGACTGAGGTATACAATTTCTTGTAGAAATTACTGTACAACTGTGATTAGAATTTTTCTAGTGCAATGCAAGCATAGTGGTTGTCATATTTGGTCTTTGTAGCCTTGCGATATACATTCAATGTCACAGAATGCATAATATACTATACAAAAAAGAAACATTCAAATGCTATAACAGTTTGCTACATTTGGTAATATTGAGTAGAAGGTTAAGTGAACTACTCTGTAAGCATAGCTTCCTGGGGTCTTAAATCCCTGCCTTTAATTGCCTGGGGGTGACCCTTATGTGTAGCTGAACAGGTAGTTTTTCGTCTAGTAGAAAATTTTTAAGCATTTTTTGAAAGGCAATGAAATCATATCAGCTACACAAAAAGATGAAAGAAAAAACTTTTACCCAACACCACTCATTAACCGTAAGAACAGAAACATCAGAAAATCATCAGCAAATGAAGATGCCAGTGCAAAGAGCCCATTTAGTGACATTGACCACATCAAAACAAATCTTCGCCCCTGCAAAAGAGAAAAAAAATTAGGATCTTATAATTTCAATTTTAAAGGGCATATGCCGCATTAACAATTGGCTAATGAAACAAAAGCGTTTGGAGTGGAATTCCATTGTTTCGTGACTTTTCACTTCTTGTTCTTGAATTTTAACTGCTGTAAAAATTTCCTCTTGATTCCATGCTTTGAAATAAACAAAAGAGATAATTGTATTGCATCAGCCAATCATATTTACAACACATGTCCTTTAAAAACATTGACCTAGAGCTATACTTCAGTTGAGATACAGTTTTCCAATTAAACCTTGCAACTCAAAATAAAGATAATCTAATTATGATTCTACAACGTGTAATGTTCTAAACTAGGCTACTGTAGTGTATAACGAGGTGGATTATTATGTAACACAAGTAACAGAAGCACATCCCTTATATATGTGACCTTCTAATTGCGAATTGCTGGACACTTCACAATGTATAAATGCATATTGAATATCAAAGATGCTTAGTCCTGAAAAGATTTCAACATCAAGGCTGACTACATTATGCTCCTGAAACTAATCATTCTGGGTTTATTCCAAATAAGAGGAGCTGCACCTCCCCATGTCTCCATTCTGGCCAAGCCCCTGACATACTATAAGGTTGAAATCTGACAAAATAGGAAGTAATGTTGACAAATACCAACAATTGCAGCACTGCAGGGGGACAGGGGACACCTCTCTCCTCCCTCCCTCAGTGCTTGGCAAGATCAACTTCTGTATTATTTCTCTTAAATTTGATAAAAAGATGACATTTGAAGGGTACTTTCGACAAGGTATTATTTGTGATATAACAAAGTATCAAAGTGATGACATCTAAAAAGTCTATTTTTAGAACTTTTCAATTTTGACCATTTATCCCAAAGAAGAATTACAATTTATGAAATACCTCTAAAAGGACCAAATCAATTTAATGAGTCACAAATTGGCTGAGATATGGCCACTTATGCAGAGGCTTTTTCCCCATCAAACCTCTATAATTTGGTCTTGGTTAATATTTAGAAATTCTAAAAATAGATTTTTGAAGACCTCACACTTTGGTACCCTATTCAATGACTTTAAAACTACTTTACATAACTAAAAGTTAGTAAAGGGCATTCCCTTTTTGATGAAATTGGTATCGCCTGTAGGTAAAGGGGTGTTACCAACAGTAAAAAGGTTGGCATGCTTTGTTCACCACTGCATGCCATCCATTACACAAGAGTTTTTGTGGTGAATTATTTTTTATAACATACCTTTATATCTGCAACACCACCAAAACTATATCCCCCAACCATCATACCAACAAATATGATGGCATTCAGCCATCCTTTATCACTGGACGTTAAATTCAAGTCACATGCTGATGGCAGAACAAAAGATACAGCCTGGAAGAGAAAAACTATAATCAGACTTCACTGTTGATAAATGACACTGAAACTTTTATGAGTTAAACTAGAAGCAAGTTAAAAGGAATGTCAACACAGTACTGTGAGGTAGATTTTACATTGATGTACATTACAATCAGACAAAATGAAATGTATTTCAACCAAAACAGCTGGTTTAACCATTTGTTTTTCTTCAAATAATAGCAAAAAGCATTGATTATTACTTTTGACTTCTCAAAATTTAAAGTGAAACAATTTTTTATTCAAAAAGAAACTGTATAGTGTAGCTTGTGGCACTGAGAAAAGTTAAAAGTCAATGTGTAATTGATCTGTAAAGTTTTGGATGAAAAGCAGAGAATCCCATCCCATGGATATGCTTTTCACTTGCAACCAGATATTCATTTCAAGGTCAGGGTTTTTAGAAGAAACAGGGAATAAAGTAATTGACTGTAAACCTCAAAAGACAAAGGGCATAACCCTGTTTAAAAAGGGGCACTAATACCTAAGATCTCCAATCTGCATTAGAAAACTCCCAGGTGCACTGTGTGGAAGACCATGAATTATGCACTTTAAATGTAAACTTGAATTTGTAAGCTATTCAGTTTGTCTTCAGAAATAAGCAGAGAAAGTCAGGTACACACACCAGATCTTTTTTCGGAATTTATTCTGTTACCATTTTAGGAGTACACACCCATTCTCTTCGGGACACTTCCATTGTATCAAATGTCCAAAGATAATGTCCAAAAAATGGCTTGGGTTTGCATTTGAAAAATTGAAATGAAAATAAAAAACTGTCAAACCCGAGGACTAAACTGCTTTTACTATATTTAGAAACACAACGACATGACTGACAAGTAAATAATTCAAAATACCTGTATTTCAACTGAATCTGATGCTAATGCCCAGCCACAAACGCAGAGAAGAAGATAATGAAAATTTCCGATCCCTGTGGAAGCAATGGCCTCTTCAAAAAGTAGCGCTTCTTCTTGAAGAGAGGAATAGGATCTGTCATTTTCTTCGCTGTTACTATCATTTAAGAGCTTAGAGTAGTCTTGGACTTCATCGGCAGGGTCATAGAGCCGTCGCTCTTCCATGTTAGCAGTCTATAATGGCGATCAGAAGTACAACAGTTCAAAACACCCTGCCATGTTTGGAAATATTTTTCTCCAGTGAAGTCACGATACATCAATTCTGAGCCTCGAATTGAAGAGGGGGTCGGTTTCCAGGAATCAACTTAAATATGGTAAGGGTAGCGAAAATTCTAAGAAAAAATCAAAATTTTTGTTCGTGTATGTGTGTTATTAATTATGGTTTATAAATGTACCGAGTTACCTAAGTATAATTTGTCATACAATACACGGGATCTCTTAAACTCTTTGGCCCAAAAAGCCAGTGACCCAAAACAACTTAAATATGGACAACTCATCAATGTGCTGTTTTTCGATGTGAAAGAAATTATTATAAGCATCGGTAGCGTGGACATTGTCACTTCATTGACTGTTTATTCGGATAGTTGAAAATTATCTCCACTGAATTGATAGTGACATTTGAAAAAATACCAATTTCCAAGAATTGACATGTGTTTGACAAAGACAAAGTGACAGAAAACATGAAATATTCTTTCTTAAAGAAGCTAGATAATATTTATTTAAGAATTAAGCTAAGCATCAACAGGAAGACATCTTGATAGGAAGTAACTGTAAGGTTGCAGTGTCATAATGTATCAATTTTAGTGCCATCCTTTTTCATTTGATGCTGCCCAAGCAACCCACAGGGTAACTGATTACGTCCTTGGACTTGGGGATGCAGTTTCTCTCAGCCTATTGGGGTGAAAGCTGCATCGTGGTAACTTAATCTAAATGTTTGACAAGCAGGCTGAAAACTGTAAGCACGAAAATGATGCTAAAGAATGCAGTCTGGTTCCACCACTTCAGCGGCGTCGTGGCGAATGAATTCTAGAGAGGGCCAGAAAGAAAGATTTTCCGACATTTCTTTGATTTGTTTGAAATAGAAGCATTTCATGGAAGTGTAAAGGGGGATGGGGCAGAAAACCTCATAGCTTTTGCCTTAGCTTGAAAGAAACTTAAAATGCACTTTTTATCTTGTCTCTGTTTCTTCATACTTACAGTGAACGCCCCTGACATCCGCAGATTAGGACAAGGGTAGAATGAAGTTACTACCTGAGGCGGCAAACCCAGGTTTGCCGCCGAAGGGAAAAATTTTCTATGATTTAATGCTTCAAATTCGTCGGAAATTGGATTTTTTGAAGCAAATTTTGATAATAAAATCTTATTCTTTAATTGAATATCCACTGGGGGAAATCGATGGTTTTGATTGACTTCAACCTTATTTTACCTTACGCAACATAAGTACATAAACTTTCAAATCTGGGACACAATTTTCAGAAATCTGGTGATATGCACGAAATTGGTACTGTCCCGGTCTTCAATATCAAATAAAGACATAATTTATACCAATTTTGACCAATTTCCATAACCATATTTGGTCCTTGAAGTTTCGGATTTTAACTGACAAAATCCGAACAGCAAATCACTCTATGGTAGAAATTGGTAATTCCTGAGAAATCATTTTGTTCTGTGGAAATCTAGTATTTTCTTTAAAAAAATGAATTGCCTCTCGTATTTACGGTAAGTACTTTAGTCAATTCATGTTGCTAAGAGTTTGAGAATTACCCACAGCTCAAGTTTGAGAATTTTCTGACAAAACAATGATTTTTCCAAAGATCCATCAAATTTTGAGAGCAGAGGGGCCCACACCCCTCCTCCCCCCGCTCCCTCGGCCACGACGCTCCTGAACCATTTTGAAAAACTCATATACCACAAAGGAACATTCTCAATTAAACTTTGTTGATCAATCTTACAACCAAGCTTTAAAGTCCTCTGACACACCACAGTCTTTTGGATAAGTCTTAATTTGAGTTGACTTTCCATATAATATGCCTTTGACATTTGAAAGACTACTACCTATAAAACAAAAGATGTGTATTTTCTATGTTGTGATGTAACTTCTTACAATACTGATTGGTATTCATAATAGTAGATCTTTTAGATCCAATCTCATAGGACCATCAAAACGAAATCAATTGCAGCTTGCAGGCCACATTGTATAGATAAGTATAATTCAAAAAAGGCACTCTTTATAGGCCGCTTTTGAGGCAGTGCATCAAATTAAGGCAACACTATCTGATGGCATATTACAAGTTCCACTATTAAAAGTGCATTTTCAACATGTTACAAAAATGAGGAGGACAACTAAAAAAGGTAACAAATAACAAATTCTTGTAATGATTTTTGTAAAGGATGTGTTCATGTGGATCAATCCATTATACAGTATTATGGGCATCAAAACTAACTTCACCATTTCTGGAATCTTAAACATTGTTTCAGTTGCTATTTCTACCAATTAAAAATTATTTTTACATATAAGGTTACCCAAAATTTTGTGATCATAGTCACTTTTAAATATTTGACACAGAATTATAATACATAAAATATATTGATACAATAGATTACAAATTTTTTCAGCATAAAAGCAATAGAGTGCGTTTAAGTCTGTTTTAAATTCATCAACATATATCCACATATTGGACTTAGCAAAGTTTTAATAAATAAGTCAAAAAAGGCAGTGAGTAAGAAGAAATAGGTGAAGCCCAACTTTTATTTTATTTTCAAATATAATCAATTTTGCTTCCTTGGTAGCAATATGTTTCTGAAATCTTTTTAGCCTAGCATTGAATGACATTATAAGTCAATAAAACCTGTCTAATCTAAGCTTTCTAAAAAGTTATACTCTGTCAAAAAACATTATCAGTTTAATAACAGTATTAATTGTGTAGGAGTGGTAGCATGTTTTTATGGAATGACATGACTTGTTTGGAAAACAGTTGATTGTACAGTTTAATATTGTACAGTATATACAGAGACGAATTATTTTATAAATAAAAATGAAATAAATGACATAACATGCATGTACATGACAAGGGATAGGGTGTGCATCTCTTAAGTTACAGTCATCTTTAAAATGTTACTTGTAAGACTGAATTCTAAGATACTTTAAAGATTGAATAAGTTATTCTCTAAAATTCCTGCAGGGTACAAAATAAATTGCAATAATGCAGGTTAATTTTAAACAGCATTTGTTGTGCAGGCATGCAGAAGGCGGTTCCATCAGATTATGTTTAATCAGCCCAATGTGTTATTCTGAATTTCTACTTTATTGGCCAACTTGCTACTGATTATAGTACTTTCCAGTTTTTTTCTGTTGTGCAACTGCTGCTTTTGTTGCTGCATACCTCTCTTCAGATCCTTCAATGCTTCCAAGTTTTCCAGTCTGATAGTCTACAAAAGCTTGGTGAATTTCTTCTTGTGTGTTCATGACAAATGGACCATATCTAGCAATTGGCTCATTTATTGGTACCCCAGAAGCAACCATGACATGCATTGCTTCACTGTCAGATGCTTGCAAAAGAAACTTCTCGCCGTCATCTTCAAGTAGGACAACCTAAGAAAAATAAGAGAGGAAATATTTCATCAAAACATCAACTTCTCTGTCTCCTACAAAAATAAAAGGTTGTCTCAACAACAGACATTTGAAATTTTGGGAGACAAACCAAATAAACCATTCAGTAAACTACTTTTGTATCGTGAATCAGGTGATTGAGTTATCAGTTGACTGCAATTCATGATGTACTTACATCTCCCAATTTTGCTGCTTTTTCTTCAGCTCCCAACTTCCCAGATCCTCTCCACACATAAACAAAGCATTTATGACCAGCAGGGATTTTAACTTCAAATTTTTTTCCAGGACTAATTCTTATATCCAAATACATAATCGATGTGCGTGTCTCTATGTATGCTTCAGTGCCAAGGCATTCCCCAGCAATAACTTTGATCATTGAGCCACCATCTATGAAAGCACAAATAAATATCAAATTTGAATGTAAACTTCATATTCAACCTGTACATGATGTATAGAACAGCCCTGATTATATGCAAAACTTAACAATATTATGAAAATTTAACTTAGACTTCATGGGCATATCAAAAGGTCCTTTTGCTAATTACCCAATTCAAAAACGCAGATATTCTAAAAAAGGATAATAAACAGCATGCAAAAGAGCAAATTATAAAAACTTAGGTTCTGTTTTTTTTGCTCTCAATTGTCACCAAAAATTTATAACAACATAAGAAATGCAATATATTTTATGATTTATTGATTTGTTCTAAATATTTGACTTGCTTGATGACAGGTACTGAATTTCATTCAAGTGAGGGAGTTGAGATTACACATTATTGCAGCTTAGTAGAAGTCTTAAAACAACAGATCAACGATTTTAGATAGGAATTTCTTCAAAATTATCAAGATATTCATCCACTACCCAAAGGACAGTGTGGAGGCAGAGCTGGAAAAAATCTGGACATCACTAAGCATTGCAATCATAAAAAATCATTTACTAATGGTTCCAAGAACTAAGCAGTGATTGCGATTAGACTTCTATTGCATAATCCTTGTAAAATTTGTATCATTTTAACAGAAGTTGTCTTATTAAAAAGCATTTATAGAGCTGAAGACAAAGGACAGTATAGGATACTAGAGGAAGAAATCAAGGCCCACCTGACAAGAAGAACTAAGCCAACTTTTTTGCCATAATATTTTAAATTCTTTGTAAGATTTATGTTCTTTGATTCATGTCAAAGCTCAACTTGAAAATTTAATTTTTGAAAATTACAACTTGCATCTTTTTGGAATATTTTCTTATAGAAAGACAGTGCACAACAAAATCACAAGAAAAGGCTCAAAACTCCAGCTTATGATTACAAGCAGTAAACTACTACTGTTTTGGGTGGCTTGAGCTCCCCCTTACCTATATACTTGTTGTTATAAAAATACATGTTGTTATAAAAAAGGATAGGATAAAAACTGGATCAAAACTTTACTTCAACTTGGTCAATTTTTTGGTTAAAAGCGATCAACAGATACTTAAACCATCAACAATCAACTTTGGTCAATCAATAAATTTCTGAGCTGAATCATGTGAACAACTCGATCTGCTTAAAAAGATATAACTTGCCTTTCAGTTTGTCAATATTCCTGTTTCCTTTGATTGCCTGTATATGCATAAGAAAATTATGAAACTGTATGCTACATATAAATATGTTGTAATACAATGAATACTATACCTGGAGAGTGAACAACTGGAATCTTCTCTGGAGCGGTGTCTTGATACCTTGGTTTCACCATCTTGTCCTTGGCAGGAAGGTTAACCCAAACTTGAAATCCTTCAAATAGACCACCAGATTTTCTAAATCTTTCTGAAGGCATCTCGCTATGAACCACACCAGACCCAGCTGTCATCCACTGAACCCAGCCAGGGCCCAAAATTCCTGAATTACCAGCACTGTCTTTATGTGTATTTTCACCTATAGCAACAGAAAAGCTAAAATACAAATTCAATTTTCAAGTGCAAAAGTAGTTGCTATGTTGCTATTACACACATTCTGTTATTAAAAGAACAAATTGACAACTCTTATAGTAGCAAAATCAAAATAAAGTCACCTAATTAAGTCATACTATTGTGGCTAACATTGCTTGTATTGTGTGTTTGGCCAAAAAGATACACTATTTAAACTTCTACAAACACACAAATTCAATCATAAAGCAAAGACTGAGAGGGGGGAAATTCGATTTACATCAACCATTTATTGACCATCCGATCAACATCAATGGAATGAAGAGATAGAATTGAGTTTGTGAACGGATAAATTATTCTTACCATCAATAATATATGTCACCGTTTCAAATCCACGATGCGGATGATCAGGAGCTCCTACTGCCTCGCCAGGACCATAAACAACTGGTCCTAAATGGTCCAGCATAAGAAATGGATCGCATCCATCTATCTTATCTCCGATTGGCCTTCGCACCATGAACCCTCCACCTTCTCTTTTGCGTTTTGATGTTTCAAACTGCTTAATTTTCCTGTAATTTTCCATTTTCAGAGATGGCTAGGCAGGTAGCAACAACCAGTCCACTCAGTTAGTAATACGCTTTGTCTATCGTGTATGCTATGCTTCGCGCGTTTTATTGTGTACAAAAAAATCACCCGCCATGATGACACAGCAATAATTCATTCGCTTTGCTTGACAACAAACCTCTTTTTGATTTCGAGTTTCTTCAGGAAAATTCGAGCAGGAAAAAGAGCTGGCCCTGACGTCAATGAAGTGCCTGACGCCCATAGCATTGCACCACGAAAATCATGACTTAGCGGATTTGATTTGGGTAAGCTTGGGTATATACCCTCTGCTCTCATCGTGACTCAATGCCTTTAACCACAAAAAATTTTGTCGTGACAAAAATTTCAGACAAATAATTTTGACAAAATTTTAAATGAGACGAAAATTGGTCACAACGAAGTTTTGCCTCTTACAACATTGGTAGTATTTTTTATCTCTCTGTTTTGTCATGACGAAATTCTGAAAAAAATTTTTAGACGAAATTTTTCTGCCGAAAATTTAGATGACGAACTTTTTTGTTGTTAATGTATTTAAAAATTTTTTGATTTGAGCTTTAAGAATTCTCAGTTTTTTCAAAAAAGACGGGACCCTTGCGAGCGTAACTAGAAGAACATTTTTGCGACCATATCCTTGAGACTAGTTTAAATTACATTTCAGAGTGTTTCTTTTAGATTTTTCTTACCATAGTTTAAAATGCTTTACTATTTTTTTAGGTATATGTACTCTCGTTATGTTTGGAGAATTATATTCTTAAAATGGAATACGTTACTTGGTCCTTATTGAAAGTTTCTGAAACCACAGTATTGCACTCGTCGCATGCCAGTGACAAAATACCATTTCACTCTGTCATCCGAACAAGCACTCACTGCATACTGTAAGCCTGCGGACATTTTAGCCAACTGTTTGGAAATAGGTGCGACCCAAAAATACAAAGATCCTTCTTCATCTCTTGTAGATAAACTTTTGATCTCCAAAATATCGATATTGAACATAATAAAATAACCAGGTCACGGTCACCAAAATTTTACATCATGTGAATTGACTTGTTCCATTTATCAATTTGACGCTACATTTGGTAATATTATATTTTGTTTTATTATTGGCACATTTTTGTAGCGGCAAATGTTATATTTTCGCTCCTGTCAAATCGGTTTAAAAAGGAAAGTCCAAAACATGGTTTGTTTCTGAATGCAAAGCAATGAACAAACAATCTGTGACAGATTTTAGAAAAAGCTATCAACTGGCTTTGAATTTTAGTTTGCAAAACGACAGCACTTTATTCTGAGAAACGACTATTTCATAACAGCAGTAGAGTATAAGAAACGTATTAAGCGAAATCGTAAATGTTTTATTGGTCAGAAAAATTAAACTCTTGTCACCTAGGTCTGATGATTTCAAAGTTTCTAAAGATAACCATGTGTCAGAGGCAATGAGGAGCTCACTGATTTTTAATTGATCAAGAAGGATGGGTAACACAAGGCTGTATAATTGGTCCAATGCTTTCTACTCTTTTTTCATGAATGATGTTGCATAAACGCTTATTAGTATTAGTCAAGTTTCTACGGGTGTTTGTTTAGATTGGACAAAAAGTTCTTTACGACAGGATATTGAAGGTCGGTGGAAAGAAATAATAGTCTTAAAAATATCTTGGGGCTATCTTAAGTTGAAGTTAAATGAATATTTCTGCGATCATGTTGAAACAAATGTTGAAAGAAATCACATTATGCATAATTTTTTAGATTCTCTTCCAATTCGAGGATTTACAGGTATGCGAGGCTAGCAGGAGGTCATTTTGGCAAGAGCAAGACAAGATGGCCGAGGAAACAGAATTCGACGCTAACAGTTCTTCTCAAGATGACGACGAAAACTATGTTGAAAAGCCAATGCCAAAACAGCTAACAACTTTATTTGGAGATTTTATCGTAACTGGTGCTAGTAAAGCAGCTGGAGTAGTTGGGACAGGAGCCAGTTACATTGTACCAGTGCCAAATGTTTGGCCTGACATGGATAACATTGACAATCTAGTGAATGTGTTAACAATCACTGGGTACGCTTTTACAGCGTTTAGTGTTGTTGGCACTACGTATTTTCTAACAAGGACTGCTAGAGAAGCTTGGCAATGGAGGACTTGGATGCGTTACCGAAAAAACGTTACACGTAAATTGAACGAACGACATAAACAGTAATTTCAGCTTCGTCTATCAAAATAATTCCATGACTGACTCTCACAACTTTTGAAGGATGGGACGCTCAGTTTTGCTACTAAGGAGTCAGAAAACTCTCATGCGATTTAACGCTTATGAATCAGATACAATGAAAAGTTGCATTGGCTATTTTGTAATGAGTTAGCAATTATTAACATACTTTCTGTAAAAGCTTATTTCTTTTTCTTAATGCTTAACTAAACATGATTAACTAAAAATTCCTTTTTAGCAAACTTTTGCCAAAGCAACATCCTCACATTTGAAATTAGTTTAATCTTTTTAAAACAAATGAACAAAATACAAAACCATACTGTTAACTTTGGAGTGAGCATGAAAGTTCTTCCAGTTCAATCCAAATCATACTAACAAATTGTCCTAATAGTACTAGACAAATATCTATAGGATAAAAATTCGTAGTAATGACAGAAACTGTGGATAAAATACTTTGTGGCAGTGATCCATACAACATAAAGCCTCATTTATGTTTTTCTCCTATTTATTGAGATAAAAGTGGCTCAGTATTCTAAATAGTTTAATGCCACCTGTACAAAATAGGCAAGAAGTATCTGAAGCTTTAAAAAGCTTTTTCATATTATTACTATGCGGTAGTTTCATCTTCTGGTTGGCGTATCAAACCACAAATATCTTAGCCCAATTTAAATTTGTCATTAAACAAAGAAGACCTTTCAGGCCACTTTATTTAAACAGTATTGATTTTGTAGATATTTTCAATGAAAGGCTATTTGCTATTGGTACTTAGACCTAGTTAACATTACAGAAAAAGAAAGGAACAAAACCAAACCATTCCCAAACTAGCACCAAACCAAGATACCTGGTGTAAAACCAAGGAGTTATGTTCTTTTTCTGTAGAGTAAACCGGGTCTTAGTTTGGAGGTAGGATATTCCAAAAGTGAAAGGGTTAATGGGGCCCCTTGTAAATTACACTCATTTTCTAATATTATGGTTGTGTGTGCCAAGATTCCTCTTTAGTAGGTGATTCAACTGGTTATTGTGTTCATATTTCATCCAATACACACACATCAATGACTATATTGGAGCAGTAACATATAAAATGGACATTACTAAACAATTAGAAAGGGGCATTTTTGACATGATGCACACTTATTAACTGTGCTTTTACTAAAATATAGGTACATGATAACGCTTTGAGTCCTGTATTCCAGAGTTTATTTGCTTATCTTAACTGCCTTAGATTCTTGTCAGAGCAGATTTATCAATAAGTTTTGATTTAACTCATATAAAGATTTGTGAACAGTAATTGAATACATTTATTACAAAAAAAATGATTTTGTCTCTGTAGTTGGTGTTTTTCTTCTTTCTTTTTTCTAACAGTATTGATGCACTGAGGTGAAACTAAATGAAAATCACCCTTTGAATTTGATCAAGAAAGTGGTCAGTGTGAGCATTATCGGCGTGGAGGCATTTTCTATTTTTGTCATTCCAAAAATATTTAACCTTTACAAACCACAGAGAAAGACCAAAGATAAATCTTTCAACCTTAAAATCTCTGCTTGCATATGAAATCATTGCAGTTAATCATTTGTTAATTACTTTGTCATTTCAAATTTCCAACTCATCACAATATCTATTAATTGAAACTAACTAAACTAACTATTAAAATAAATCTAAGAACGAACATATATACAAGTTTGAATTGTATGCAATTTCAGAATCATAATTTTGTATGTTTATCTGTTAGTTTAAAGATTTAATTAATAACTTAAAAACTGTCTCCACTGGATTTGGCTATGCTCTCATATTAAAAGTAAGAAAATTAATGAGATGCAAATTATAGTAAACTTGAAAATAATACTTATGAACAAACTCTACCATTGTAGGTATCATAAGAATATCTCAACTACAAAATACTATCTTTTTGCTAGCAACCTCTTGAATTAAGACCCTGACATCTGGCTACTAGATTCATAATTTTTCAATTTTTATTTCTCCTTAAATTTCTTAACTAATCTACCCCCTACGTAAAACAGTTCAAAATTACTAGCAACCATTTACTGAAGAAAAATGAATATTATTTGAAGTAATGAAAGTGATGCAAGATAAAAAATGTAGCAAAAGTAACTACCCTATTCACACAACCCTATACACATTGGTTCCACACAAAAAAGGCGAACAACATGAGCAACCAAATGAATAACCAACTTGCAGGGAAAGCGAACATGAGCAAGCAATGAAAAAATTCACAGTTGACCAAGCTTCAGTTATTTCCTACAACTCTCCTCAGCTCAATGAATGTAGAAAATGAATGTAGAAAAATGATGAAACCTTTGCCTGATTCTTCATCACTATACAACAAGCATTTTAGACAGGGTTTATAAAAAATTATTGCACCAAGGCTTTTAATGAAAATTCTGTTGAAATCCAATCACAATTCTTTGGTAGAAAGAGATATCCTAATTCATTTGAAGCTTAAAAACACAATGCCTCTTCATTTGCATAGGACAATTTCTGCCAATGAAAACTGATCACACAATTTTCTACAATACTTTATGTTGCTGACATGGGTTTTTAGAGATCTAGTGTTGTATAGGTTTCGTTTTTTAGACTTTTCTTGGTATGATGATTCCAGTTGTATGCATTTTTGTCTCTAACATAAAATCATTTCTATATAGAAATAAACTACTATAATGTCAATTTTACTAAGTGTTAAATCTAAATTTTGATTTTGAAATTTGCATTTTAATATGATCTACCTTCCATTGGTGTGGATCACAATTGAGCTTCTTGCTCCAGAACTTTCCAATATTTCTATACACAAATGGTTGTCTTGATCGATCATGAACTGCCTTACAAACTTCACACAATGCATCAATGTTGTTGTTGACTTCATAATGATAACGCCATTTGAAATATTCATTATATGCTGTATCATTTTTGTCCAGATATGACAAATATGCTGCAAGTTCTTGGATACTTTGGAAATTGTTTACATCTATATATGAATTGGGAATCACTTTACTCTTTCCACTAATAGCTCCCATTACAATGGGAATTAGTCCATATTTCAAACCTTTTTCCCAGTACTTTTCAGTTATGTAATCCTCACAAAAGCAATTTTCGAATGCAAGGTAAAACTTGTACCTCTTTATTTCTTCCTCACAAAAAGTTCCCCAGTCATTACATCGACCCATGCCTTTCTTGAATTTTGAACTACAGTCCCCAAATACTGTGACATCAATGTATCTTTGAAGTTCAAGAACATAATCATCACGTAATAGTCCACAATGGCTCACAACCCAAACAACTTTCCCCTCCTTCCCTTCTGCAAAATTTTTTTCAAAACCTTGAACCTCTGAATGCTTTGTAAGTGTCTGATATGAAAAATATGGTACATAAATATCAGATTTCTGCATATAGGTCATGGTCCAATTAAAAATTCTATTATATTTATTCAAATTATTTGTATAAACAGGACTCTCATGCATGAAAAGCAACCATTTCTGATTATCTGGTCTTCGCTCTGAAATTTTTCTAATGCAGTAAGGTTTATTAAGATCCACACCATGAAATATAACAAGATCTGCAACTTGAAGTGTATTCTTTCTATATGTGAAGTGACAATCCCTAATCTCACACTTCTTGTCATGTGTATATTTCTGAATCTGCTTTTCATTTTTCCCCCACCAGTATGGACTGAAAAACAAGCCAGTATACAGAAGAACAACTTTTGTACTGTTTGATAGGCCTCTTCTTCTTTTAAATTCTGATTTTATTTGGTCTACTTTTCTTCCACTGTCATTTTCAATTGGCAACCAACATTCTTCTGTAGGAATGACCTCATTATCAGTATCATCTTCAGTCTCTAAAAATGTTGTTTGCTGTTTAGGTGTCAACATAAAAATCATAATTGTCAATGAAGCTACTAAGAAAAACAGCTTGCATTTTCTCCTCATTTTCGTTCGTCATCCAGTTTTTGTGAAAACCAAAACTAGAAAAATGAAAAGAAACAAAATAACCAATAGAAGTTACTGATTTTCAAAAAACCTACATTATACAAAAAATTAAAATTGCCCCCAAAAATATTTTGCTGTTACAAAAAATTGTCTCTGTTTCATATTTTACACTAGTTTGATGACAAATGCCCACATCTTCTTGTTGACTACATCTTCTTTATAAACTAACAACAAAGGTAATCACATAAATATAAACAACATTAGCATATGTTGCTTTCAAAAAAGACCAATTTTCCTTGCTAGACCTATACTTAATATAAAGTTAAATGGAGTTACAGAAATGGATTTTAGTTCAAAGATTTCTGAAAATGATTGAAACAATTTCTTTAATACTTTTTGGGTGACTTCTGCGCATGTCGTTTTCAGAGTAGGATGTGTTTTGATTCTAGTTGTGTTTTGTTACCTTGTTATTATTGCTGAAATGGTCTCTGAACATAGACTTCACGAACTTTTTCACAGTCTCATGTAGAAACCATTTCAGCAAACGATAGATGCATAGACATTTGTATCAACCGCAATGGGTTGTTAAATGTATTTTTGATGATGATGATGACGATGATGATGGGTTCTGGAAATCTTTCCAATTTTGAGCTTTTGAACATGTGAAATCATTACTGGTTGTGGAGGAAATTATTAGGTAGATGTTTATCTATGTTTATCTACTAGCTCTGCTTTGTACCACAACCTGGGACTCTCCTAAAAGACAAGATTATGTTTCTACGAGTTGAATAGCATTAGATAAAAGTGGCATGGTGTAACTTTCCCAACTGGGTATTCCCTTTTATGAAAGGGTGGGGCTGGGTTAAACTAGGTGGGATAGATAGATTCAAGAGTTGTGTGGTGTCAATACAGGGGTTTGGCCTACCATTTTCAATAACACTCTTCCTTTCAACAAATGATAAAGTTGAAAATGGATTTTGAAGAAAATTTCATACGATACCATCTGTCACAGATTTTGGCAGGGTCATGATCCCGCAAAGGAAAAAATGATCATTTAAGAGGTCATTGAAAAAATTGACTCATTCATAGCTCATATGGGTAAGAACATAGGGTACCATGTTATCCTTATAGTGGATGTAAACGATAAACTGAGTGCTCACTTGATATTGCAATAACTGTTGTTGAACTCCCTTCTTTATATACTGACATAAAGAGGAAGTAAATGGAAACAACTACACATGATACCTTCATGCAGAATGCAGAGAGAAAATGTCAAAATTACTTACATAGGGCATTACATTCAGCTATGAACAATGATGTATAAGCGATGAAGTCGCTGGATGTCTAACTCTATTGTTATAGAGTGAGGCAAAATCACTCATGCGGTAAAAGGCCAAAAAGATGATTCCGCAAATAGGGCTCAGTATGGGAAATTCCGAAGCTGGCAAACGAAACCAAAAATTTTAGAGAATCTATTTAATTTAGGAAGGTAACTTATATTTTGTCAGCTTACCGTATGCATTTAGAGGGTTTTAAGCCATAATTTTTGTTTGTACACAGGTTTTGAGATTTTAAAAACATTTTTTTACCGTGGCATTGATAAGGGCACTCTGGTTTGGAGAATATTTATATATCTAGGAAGATTGTTTTTGGGCTTATTTATAAAAATGTCGCACTTATACAAAAATTTTGTGTTAATTTTTTATCGTAACTTCAAGGAACCGTGGTAAAAGAGGTCATCTTCAATCCTGATTCAGCCACGCCCCCTTCCTACAACATCCTGATGTCCGTAAATATGATTGATTTGCTGGTGAATGTGGATAGTTATCATAAACTTGAAACTTGAAATGGATAGTTATCATAAAATTTGTCACTCCTTTCATCTGAAATCTTTACCAGAAGTCATATGCAGGGGGTTGCCGAAGTACGGGAGTGTTCATTTAAAAAGTTGTCATAATGATATAAGAGTACTTGCTTACATCTACCCTTGTACTTATAAAATACAAATAAATCAAATCTTGAAATTACATTTGGTTTTTTGCTATTAAACCCGAAAACAGTCTAACTGAAAAGGTAAACATTGCCTAGGCCAGAGTAGACCGTGCCAGTGCCGCAGCAATAAATATTTTAAAAATCTTGAAATCCTATTTAACAACACTATTTATGGCTTAAAACTTTTGAAATTAATACGGCAAGCTAGCAAAGTTTAACTAACCTTTCAAAATTATGCTAATTTTGGATAATCTTGGTTTTTCTTTGTCTAACTTGCAATTTCCCGTACTGAGCCATTATGCAGAATCGACTTTTTGCCCTTTTTTGTCTTTTTGCCCAATGGGTAATTATGCCCAGTTGGACATCTAGCGCCTTCGGCGCTTCTATATCATTGGCTATGAAGCATAGAAGAAAATGAGCACATAACTGCACATAAAGGTGCTTGAGTTATGCAGACAAAATATGTCAATACATTTTAACATACTAAGCAACTTGAAAGAGAATTCTTCAAGCTTATCTAAATTAACAATATCACTGAATACAAATAGCAAACCTCCCTTACCAACAAACAATTGGAAAATTATCCTATCTAGAGGACGGCACCCAGCTAAACCTATATGCAGCCTACCTTTGCTGTTGGTAGATATGTGGTCAAATGAGAGGATGGCTTAGAAGAAAGTTCTAGGTGCTTGATTGATAGAGCATCTAGCATGTCTATGATCGCAAATAAAATGAGAAAAGCTAAATTTTGTTTTTGATGATATTATATTATACTCAATCAAGTGCCTAGAAATTTGAAGGTGCTCAGCTTGCCAAGCACCTCCTTTTTGCTCCTCAAAATTCCTGGACTTAATAGTAGAGAACTGAATAGAAAAATAGAGAAATAATTGTAAAGTGATTAGAGCCAATGTCAGGCAATTTTAGAAGAAGACAAAGTTTTGATTCTAGAAAAAGTTTTGGCTTCTCAATAAAGATCTTCATTCTGCCATTAAAGATTATGGTGAATTTGAGGACAGTACCTCAAAAGACTACTTAGAGGGAGCATGTTGGAGGTAATGTCATGTCAAATGTTTGAAAAGCCTCAAAGGTTTATAGAGGTTTCAAATGTTAACTTTTGATTATCTCTCTAGTTTTTGTTAACTTTCTACATATTTCATAACCATACAATTTGAGATTGACTGACCTAATAATTTTGCTACACATACAATATTACTTTGTATACACTTTGGATCGGGAGAGGGAATCAAAACAAACTGTCTAAGGAATGTGCTTTAAAGTGAGGTTGGATTTGACTACTTAAAACTTTTTAACCTTTACTTATGAGTAAATTACCAGGTCCACATCAGCAAAAGCTGCCATTTTGATGACCTGCATTGTTAAATAAATAATATATGTATGTATATCATAGAGTTGAAGAAAATAAGACTACATAATTTATCTCTACAAGCCTGTTTCGTGAGTAACTCACTCTTCAAGAGATCTGTATGTATGTATGTATGTATGTATGTATGTATGTATGTATATATGTATGTATGACTCAAAATTCCTGGCATAGGATTATGTGGTTGATTATGTGGTTCTCGCCAAAAACCAGCATTCATAACTATTCATGCCATAGAGAACCCTCAATTATGTTCATGTTTCTTTATATTTTACTTGGTTTTATCATCCTTCATTGGATGAAAATATTCACTCTTGCTGCATCTGGCAAATCTCTGTCCCCCTAGGTTACATTACAAACCAGTCTGCAGAATATGGCAGATGCTTGCATCGGTTCAGTCTAGCACTGCACACTAAATTTACTATAGCACTATTATGAAATCTTTCTTTTTGAAAAATAAGCTATAAGAAAAATAAACTGAGGATTCATATCTTAGTAAGAGCTGCCATACTCTGCAGACTGGATTACTGGGTGGTAATTCTTAAAAGCAAAATTTCCAAAAGGGTACAAATGTACTTATATAAGAAAAAATTGTATGGCGATTTCCATCTGGTATGAAAATAAAACAATCATTTCTAGGTTATCGTCTTTGCCTTGCCCGCCAATGTTAATGTTTTAAAATTAACGCGGCACAATTTCGAGGGTGGGGCACAAAAACAACAAAAGAAGGGAATGGAAAAATTTCTAACTATATGACAATTGCTCCTCTTAACCTTAAAAGCCCGAGAATCAATTAATCGTTACAAATCCAATTGAGCTAATTTTGTTGATATGAAGGGCTGTGGTTTAATTCTAGACACGCATCAAAATGGGACGACACCCAGACATGATCAGCTAGAGACGTACGACAACATAAACACGGTCTATAAAAATACCAGAAAACACTTTTCAACCTTCAAAGAAATTAGAGATATTGATACAAAACATATAGTAGTTATCTGTAAGGGTTTCTTTCTTTTTCCATTGACAAACAATATTGCGAGAATGGACATTTAAATTTAAACTCCTGGTGTTGCTCGTCCTTGCCGACGGACACTGGCCAGCAGGCCAAAAAAGGATTTATCATCAGTTTCTTATGCTACTGAATGCATCAAAACATAATTATACTATCCTCTTACTTAGTACAAGCTATAAAAAACCCTAAACATACCTTCTGCATTCATGAAGTCTCTTAATCCTCCATTGCACGCAAAGCTGCCTCAAGAGTCAATCATCCTCTGCGCAGGACAATGACTCATTTCCATCTTTTGTTTTCCAGGTGTTGTCTGCCCCGCTCCGTCACGCCAAGTGTGACTGCCAAATGTCACTGCCAAATGTCGCTGCCCAGTGTCCAGGGTCGTCTGAGAAGGGGCGCGGGTGTCAACTCCCCCTGTTGCATTTTGATGGGAGGGGCAAGGGGACCGGAGTGCCCTTGAAACGGGTCCTTTGTAATAATCAGAGAGACTCGAATGAAATTCTGATCACCGCGGAGCGTTGAGAAAGGTGCGGGATCTAAAAAAGTTGGGGAGGGGGCTAAAACCGAATAAAAAGTGGCTTTTCTAGTGACTCATTGATAATTTTTTTTGCATTTTTGGCAAAAAGTGGGGGGGGGGGGGGGCTATAGCTGACGTCGTTTATATAATTAATGACGACATTTCTCAAAACTTGTAAAATAACTCCTTATGCCAAAATTTGGCCAATGTTCAAGAAACCTACAGAAAATTAAATCGAAAAAAAAGCACTTGAGAAGGAATAAGTAGAGGCTTGGAAGTATCTTTCAAATGTCCTTTTACTCAAGCCTTGCCTTCCAGCGTCCCTGCCGATATATTTGTTAAATTTTAGTCTGGACTGGGACATGCGTTTTTAGCCATTATAGAAGGCTGATATCAAAAATTTTCTTTCGCATCGGACCCAACCAGTGTGCCCTCCTAGGTCACTAAACTTGAATCTCAACCCCTTCTCTCACCACCTATCTTAAGGAGGTTTCCGAGCTACATACTGGTGTGAAAAGAATGAGACACCCGGCATTCAGTCAAACATATTTTCAGGGCTCATCATAACCCTGTCATAGTAACGCGATACATCATTTGAATCTAAGTGTTGACAAAACATACAAAGCTTTCCGTCTCTTTCAAGGACCCTAAGCCTTGAAAATGAAGTACCCCTTACTTAAAACATATTTACTTCTAATTATTCACTTTCTTATTTTCAAAACTACTTCGTCTATCCTTGCAGCAAGGGATTTAAAAAATGTTGAGGATGTTATATTGTCTGCTGTTAATCAAAAAAAGGCATCCGGTGCTCCTAACTTCAAACCTTGCCAGTGGCGGATTTTAGGGGGGCAACTAGGGGCAGTTGCCCCTCCCTCGCCGAACTGAAGCAAGTCTGGCGCCCCTTTTTGGAAACGGTTTGGCACAATTTATATGAAAATTTTCCTTCAGAATGTGAATAGGGGGGCCATCTTTCAGTACTCTCGTCACCAAGAACTGAACATTTTCCAGCGCCCCGATTACCAATTGCCCCTCCCTAAACTTTGTTCTGGATCCGCCCCTGAACCTTGCTAGTTAGAGATTTAAGGCACAGGCTCACTGGCAATTAAAAGAGAGCTCACTAACAATATGGACTTGTTCTTCAGTACCAAATGACAGATATAAGGATCATTTTTCTTTCATCACTATGAGCCTGGGAGTAGTTAGAATATTGACATAATGTCTATATGCAGATCTTTTTATTATCTTGAACGAAGATACTTATCAGTGGTGGCGCTAGGTTTCCTCCGACAAAGGGGCTAGCACTTCCGACGGAGGGGCTAATTTTTTTAGAGAACGATAGGGCTAGGGGGCGACAAGGAATTGTAAGGGTACTGGAGACCGAAGGCGAGCGTTGCGAGCCGAAAATTCGGGGGGTCCGGGGGTACTCCCCCGGGAAAATTTTGGTGGCTACACCCATTAGATTGGCTAAAAATGCTATCAAAATGGTGTAATCGTGTTTTTTACTACGTTTTTTGACATATTACTAAGGGCACGTTTGCCCCCTCCCTTGCCCCTCCTAGCAAAGGGCAGGAGGGGCGCTTGCCCCCCCGCGCCCCCCTTCTCCGGCGTCCCTGGAAATTTTTTTTGAAAGCTGCCTCTAGATAAGCTTAAAACTACTCTAAATCTTTACAACTCATCAAACGTTGCCAAATGTTTTTATTTTTCTCTGCTGCGAGTCCGTTTCAACTATTGCCGTCGTAGGAGCAGTCCTTCCCATTGCAGCCAAATCTTTGTGCTTGGACTTCGTGTGGCGGGCAGCGTAATCATTGTTAAATACGTCATTACATATACTACATCTAACACTGAAACGGGTAACATTTGTTGCCATATCGCTATCGCACAAAAATATTCCGATGTTGTAGGTTGGTTATAGCAAGCAAGATTTGGACGAACTGCACTATCCATAACATAAGATCAAATTTAACAGCATGCGGAAAACACCTGGTACTGAACATCTAAACAACCAATTCAAACTTCTTATAACAGATTATTATTTACCATGAAATTGATGTGTCGATGAGTTGTTTTGGGATGAGCTTCCTGAATTCTGATAACAGTCCTTTTAGAAATTTCTATTTCCGCCAAAACTTAAAAAATTCGCTCCGACAAAAAAAATTCAAGCATAATTTATCTTCCGACGGAGGGGCTAGCCTCCTCCGACGGGGGGGCTGTAGCCCCCCCTGCCCCCCCTCTGGCGCCACCACTGATACTTATCTCCTATGGTAGTCATGCTAGAGTCGTGGTGGGCCTGGAAATCTACCCTGTTTCAAATACTCAATAGCCTCTGACAACTGTGGCCCAGCTCCTGACCTTCCAGTTGCAAAGGCAAATTTGTAGCATCTTGAAATCATATTTTTACGGGTAGGCAGAGCTCGAAAACTTTGGCTGGCAGTCCGTTATAAAGGGCTTACTCTGATGTTTTCCTCCCTATTATTGGGAGATCCGTTATCGATCATATTTTTGTTACATGAAAACAAGAAAAGATTTCTTTTAACAATTTCATGTTATTTTTTCGTGACAAAAATTTTAACTGAGCTTGAAGACCCGAACAAATTTTGTCCGGAGGAAGGAATAAGAATAGGGCGGCCTTGCGTTTACATTAGATCTTGTCCATCCGAGCAAATGTTATCCACTTAATAACGCAAGATTTTGGCAAATTTTTTCTGGTGCAGTAAGTGAACTTATTATGGTACGAATTTCTGTAGCGTAAACAGTATTATCCAAACAAATTTTATCCACTTTCAATTCGAGGCTGCTTCTAACTCACTGAGATGAGGCGTTGCCTGGTTTTTCATGCTGTTTTTACACAATCGATCACAAGACTTGTCCAGCGTAAATGAAAGACAAAAGTAGATAAGTTTGTGAGACCTAGTGTAAACTAGTCGCGTACAGGACTAATTTAACCGGCTTTCGCTACTGTCATTTTTTTCAATCTTCTGTAGGCATCTTGAAAATGGGCTATCTTCTGGAATAATAAAGTTTTACTTACCAGATATTTCCTGGCAAGAAAAACCAAAACATACAAATATCGGTTTGAATTTAGGTTACATTTAGTAGGGACCGGGAAACATGGCGGTCATATACCGTAAATCCTCGAATTGGCCCCCCTCGAAAAAGCCCCCCTCGAATAAGCCCCCACCCTAAAACTACAAATTGTGAATAACACCCCCCTGAATAAGATGCAGTGCCCCACCCAGCGTCTAGTTTTCATTGTTTTTAGATGACGGTTCCCCGACGGTTTACAAAGATCAAGGGGACTGTCTCTAGAAAAAGGATGAACACTTCTATAACACTGAAATTCGTCTCGAAAACCAAGACATTGAAAACCAGGACATGTTAAAAACGCAGTAAGGAAGATATGCGCCAAATCGAAAAAAAGGGAACAAAAGCAATTTCAATGAAATCTACAATAATCTAGAATAATAACAATTATTAAATCAATACTAGAATTTGCTGTCTCGTATAACTTTATCTAAGGATGTCAATGTTTTCCCTTCCCAACAATTATATAATCTACCAAATGTTCCACGTCAGAAGCAAAAGGAACATGACGGTCTTCAGTTGGACTTACAACTAACAAAGGTCTCGATATATCGTCTTGATCTGATTCTACATCAGCATTTCTCTTCTCGAAAATACTCTACTTTTCGAAAATGAATTCAAAACAGCTACAGTAGAATCCCGTTATAACGTACTCGGTTATTACGTACTTTCGGATATAAAGTACCGGTGTGCTTGGTCCAGGCAAAAGGTGTGCTTGGTTTTAGTCAACTTTTACTTACCCTCGTTACAACGTACTTCGGATATAACGTACTTAATACGCTGGTCCCTTAAAGTATGTTATAACCGGATTATACTGTACCAATGTTTACGGATAAATGAATTAAATCATTGCATTAGGGCATAGTGGGACTCAAAGGTCTCTAGAAGGAAAAAGTGGAAAACAAATTTCTTACAGACCTAAATAGATGTATATTACGTCAAGTTGATTGACTCTGATAATTTACCTTTTAAAGCCTGTACAAATTACACATTTTTGTGTAATAAAACGGAAAGACGTAACAACAATCTACAAGGTGCTTTATATCTATAAAAATCCCGATGTGCCAAGTTCTAATCAGGGCTTAAGGTACTGGGGGGGGGAGGGCTGGAGGGGCCATGCCTCCCCCACTTTTTTGGTAAGCAAAATATTTCAAAGAGGGTCTGTTTTGAAGCACTAAATTCAAACTTGTCTTATAGAACTTGGCCCCTCCACCTTGAAATTGGTGTCGTGAGCCCTGCTGATTCCGCATTATATCTTTTAAAATCCCAATGTGCCAAGACTTAATTCCATACCAGAGACATTCTCACTACTTCTGCGATACTTTACATTTTCATTAGACTATCTCAACAAATCGTCTACATAACTGATTTGTTTCTACATCTCGCAATAATGCCGAGTGTTGCAACAAACTCGAGTGGCGAGGGGAGATTTCTATTAACAAGCAGAGAACGCTAGAATGCGTTTTGTAGACTACGTTAACCCAGGGTGGTTTATCAAATCAGTTAACCGCCCTAATATCGTCCTAATATACTAACTATTTAACGGTAACATACTGTCCAATTTATCGTCGAGTATGCAATATTATCCTCGATACATTGCCCGCGGTTAAAAGAAATTTTGAAGCAATCAAATTGCCTCAGAGCTACCAAGGTTTGGATGAAATTACAATTATCAAGTCGACATAATTGACTAGAGTAGTTTAAATATTTACAATAGATTCTGATAATTGAATGAACAATTCAAAATTAAGTTAAATAAAACGCAGACTTCTAAAATACAACAGCTTCTATAGAATAGATACAAAATATAAACGCTGATGAACGGACAAACATGAAAGGCTCAAAAAATTCTTTGTAGATGTAATATTTTGGGAAAAGAGAAGAAAACTGAGAAGAGTACTAGGAAAATTTAGAAGAGTAAGAATTGAGAAATTAAAAAATAAGAAGGAAAGCTTGGTGTGAAACTCGTTATCTGGTCTATCCCTTGTGAAATTGGTCTGGTGTCAGTCGATAATCACACCGTTCAAATTTCAACTGAATTAATGAAGAGTTTTGGTTGCCTTATGGCCACAGATCTTTACTGCTTCTACTTTCTAGGAAATAAAAACAGGGCTTCCTTTAACATTTTAGAGCTGCTAACAACTACAAGCATGTAAATGTTTTAAGCTAGGAAATGGCGACATTCAATACGTTTTAGATGAATAAAAGTTTAATGCAGAATAGGAAAATCATTGTTTCTCTCAAGCCGAAAGAGCTATATCTTTCTTGTTTTTTTGTCACAAGCCTGACTAATGACGCTAATACAATTCTTGGAGGGGGCGTATCGAAGTTTTCATAAGCAGGAATTGGTACTGGTGTCAAATTGCTGAATTCTTGGAGGGGGTGTATCGAAGTTTTCATAAGCAGGAATTGGTCCTGGTGTCAAATTGCTGAATTCTTGGAGGGGGTGTATCGAAGTTTTCATAAGCAGGAATTGGTACTGGTGTCAAATTGCTGAATTCTTGGAGGGGGTGTATCGAAGTTTTCATAAGCAGGAATTGGTCCTGGTGTCAAATTGCTGAATTCTTGGAGGGGGTGTATCGAAGTTTTCATAAGCAGGAATTGGTACTGGTGTCAAATTGCTGAATTCTTGGAGGGGGTGTATCGAAGTTTTCATAAGCAGGAATTGGTACTGGTGTCAAATTGCTGAGGATAGTACGATATGAATTTATTAACATTTAAAGACAAAACATGGAAAGAAAAACAAAGCCTAAAGAAAAAATAACCAGAGAGAAGGGGAAGGAGAAAGAAATGCGGAAGGGGAGGCTTAGAGCAAGTTCAAGAAGACTGGGGTGATATCTCAGAGGGAGATTTGTATTATTACAATATTGTGGAGTATGTAGCAGCTGTTTGATTGGAGGAAGTCGTACCTCTTATTAAGACAGGGGATCAAAAAACGTAATATATGAAAACCTGTTTAGACTTACTTAACCTTATCACTCACCTTACTTGCAAATCACTTTAATCAAATATGCATTACAACAGGGAATAAATACTGTTTAAAACAACTCGATGCCTTTGGTATAAAAACATTTTCTATAAATAAATTTTGCCAAAATGGTTAGCATTCTTGATGGCGGTGGGTCATGATCTGTAGCAACATTGGATTTATAAAAAACGGTTTATGAATAAAAAATAAAGATATAGAGCCAAAAATATAATATTCAACTCAAAAGATGGATCGAAAAGGTATAGAAGGATAGCAATACCCATAATGATCGGCTGAGAAACCATGAATCGTTGAAAATGCATTTGTTACTTTCATTTAATCAAGAGAGAAAGGAAAGAAGTCAAGAGAGAAAGTACTTTTGTCCTGCAAACTCATAATGAAGGCAGCCAAGTTGGCTAGAGAGTTGAAAAATACTTTTCTAGTTAAAATGGTATAAAACTAACGAGAGAGAAGTAGAAAATAAAGCGTGGATTTTTTAGAGCCGCTTCAAAGATAAAGTTGTCCTATTGTAATACAGCTATAATTTACAAAATGATTAAGGGAAGTAATCTTATGTCGTAATGTACAGGGACGCAGCTAAGGGATACAGATAGAAATACAGATTTATGGTTTTGACGTAATACAAATTACCTTCTTTCAAACTTTTGAAAACTAGCTCTGAGAATTATTTCACCTGTTGGTACTTCGTGTAGCAGTAGCCTTTTAGTCCATGGTCCTGGTCCTTCTTTCAACAAACTTGAAATAGATAATTCTGTACGACCAAGAAAATCTGTTTGGAAAGACAGAAACAAATTTAGAATGCATGAATTTATGTAAATATTACGATATGTATATTTCATTAAATCAGCTCTCACAAGAAAGCCATAAAAAACCTAATTTGAAGGCGTTGCAGTAGGTTTATTTAGAGAAAACAGCAAGTTTCATGCATATATCAATTGATACAGAGACAGTGGTAGCAAAAGCAGCTGGGAAAGCAACTCAGGAAAATTTCATTGCTAAAAAACTAACTTCTCTGAAAAGCAGTTTCAGTAGGAACAAACGATAGCCGACTTACCATTAGGTGAGAAAAAATCTCGATCGAATACAGTTATACACAACACATCTTGGTCAATGTCTTTTACTGTAAATTGCATTTGAGAATTCCATTTGGGGTTCAGTGTCTTTGGAACAACCTTTGTTTTGTGTTCCTGGGAGCCCATACTGACTTCACAATACGGGTCGCTAGTACCGGTTGGGTCCGACGCCTTCAAATCGAAGCCTTCGTTGATCGTAACTGTCAATCGTCCTATGCCCTGACCAAGAACAGACCGCGCTGCAAAGGAGTAGGTGTACTTAGCTTAGTTTAGAAGGACCAAACGATACCTTTCTTATGCTTATACTAGTATTCAAGTCAGACATAGAGCCTCTGCTGGGTTACTGCTTTTGTCAAATAAACCTTGGTGAACAATTTGATTAAGATTAAGTAGTATCCAACCATTTTGCTCAGTCCGATTGTCGGTTTATTCGGTCTAACCCAATAGGAGTGCTAAGTGTTGCTGAGCAATGATCAGTGCTTAGTGAAAAGTGCTTGATGGAGACAAAAACCTGTTTTATGGGTCCTTGTTCTAGATGATCTTGAGTGTCGCTCAGTGAAATGTTGTATTCCCTTGGCCACTTGCTATTGAGCAACACCAAACACCGCTCGGCAGAGAAGTTGAGCAGCATTAGTGATGCAGAGGCAAAATTTCAATTCATTTGGCCAAGGCTTTAGATTCATAACTGCCTAAAGTCTATAAGCAACGCACTATTAATGTATGCTAATGTCTTTTCATTGCAATGATTTAGAAATTTAACAAAAAAACGTTTACGAAATATAAAAAAGAATGGGTTTCATAATAAGATCTTATTGTATAATTTACAATTTTGCAGTAAATTTCAACGAAGTTGTAGTAACAAATTTTGATTTTGGTGCTAGGCCCATTACATTAAATCATTCCAGTTACTTTTCATTTGCGTGCATCTTTCACAGGTTCGCAGCAATGGAAGTACTTTTTTAAAAAATATTGCAAGAATTTTCAGAACCAAAGTAGGTTATAGTCAGCTCTGTTATCTATCTTTACCCAATTAAGCTAGAAAAAACGGATTTTTGCCAAGCAAGCAAGTTACTCTGAAAACATTTCACTGCCATTCAAAAAAATATCTTCACAAATTATACCCTGAATCAAAACTGACCATCATTGGTAATTGAATGTAGAGGAAGCGTTAAAGGTTTCTGATTGTAAACAGATGGTAGTGTTTCTTGCACTGGCCAATAAGTGAAAAGATTCAGAGTTCTATTGCTAGCATATAACAATTCCCAGATAGTACCCCTATGGGTCGCGAAAGTTATTATCATATTCAGACAATTACAGTAAGTTGTGCCATGTATATATTTTTATACAATGTATATATTTCAGTAAATGACGATACAGATAATTTCAAAAGAATAACCTCTATGAGCTCTTTTCCGCTGGAATCTTTCTGTTTCAATGAAATGTTCCGACGCTTTCTGTAGTCGTGTGAGCCAGACATTTCTAAGAAACATCGAGTTCATAGGATACGTTAATGGTAATTAATAACACAGCCAAGCTCACATTACAATCAATGAAACATTCATACTCAGTCAAAAATAGTAAAGAGAATGAACAAAAAACATAAACATTTGACACTGCAATCCATAATAAAATCTGGAACAAAAAAACTTAATAAGGATTCCAATAATTTTAGATAGAATTTTAAGTCACCATTTAGATACAAACATTAACAAGCAATGCAATACCAACCTTTCGTTTTTGGTTTCTGCGCGAAGAGTGTAAATTCGGTCAATATGTGACAAGCAGAAGAGTGTCTCGTTTACTAAAACAAATTCACATAAATTAGTTTCCAACGCTTGGTATGTTGTTAAAAATGATCGATAAAATATGCATCGCACTTGAATAGCATGGTGAAGTTGATTGATAATGTAACGATTGCTTGACAATTGACATAAATTGATACACTTATTTCGTGTGCTGTGCTAAAGGTATCAGTAGGATCGCTCGATGAACTCGATTGCTAAAGCAGTTTAAGGTACACAGCATAAAAGACAGCAAGAAGCACGGCTGTGCAGCAAGAAGCTCCACAAAAATATGGCATTTAAAAAGAACTCAAATTTCCACAAAATGGTCCATAAAACTAATAAATCCGTTATGATTAGAATGCAGATCCAAGAATATATTACCAGTCTAATTTTGGGATTGATCGGACCATTTGGAAATGTCTAGGGACTCAAATTAAATACTAATTAGGAAACATGAAAGTTCCCAATTTATTCCTAGTCAAGGAGGGTAATTTAGTTGGGTTGACTCCACTCAACGATAGAATGTGATTGACATCAACAAGTATGCGTTCGGGTAAGAAGATGATCCCCTTAGCAAATCGTGGTTCATGGTGGTCGTTGAAAATATTCAATCAGATTAATCAAACCGACGTACGATAAAAACAGCTACTTTGAAGCGATAATGACAAAATATTCAAGAAAGTTTGGCTTACCGTCGGGATCTATGGGTAACTTCACCACGACCTCGTTTAGAAATATCGGCTGCAAATTTGAAATCAATACAGTCAGAAAATTTTAATATTTCGAATGACGTAAGTAAATCCCTTTAGGGTTTCAGTATTTATACAAGAATTCAAGCAAGAATCAATCGTTGCTTCTCTTTTCTGTAAAGAGAATCTCTGTGTAACAGTCACAGATAATTAGTATAGCCAAAAAGGAATTGGAAATATGTTTTTAACTCTTACAAAAAAATACTCAAAATCTAAATTAAGAAAACAATGTGACTGAAGTAACAGAACAATAAATAGAAACAAACTGCATGATCAATATCTAAAAAAATAATAAACTAAAAGATTAAATAAAAAAATAATTAATTTACAATTTTTATACTTTAGCTACAAAAACCACAAAAATATGTTTAAGTACAACATGAAAGGAAAAAATACCGCTTTAGGGCTTTTAACAGAAAAACAGAAGTCTGCGTTTGGCATTGCAAGATAACGTAAGGAAGGCCCTATGAACTGATTTCATCTACAGAAATAAATAACATGATGAAAATACAAACCTTTTTGTATATTGTTAGAGTTATTTCGCCATCAACATCATCTTTGAAAATGTTGGTAAAGGCTTTGGCAGCTGGAGTGCTTCCATGATGACGTGTTAGCAAGAGAAAGTCATTAAATAGGAATGCTCGGAGCTCTTTGTTGCTTTTGTGCTGCGAAATATGGATAGCATGAAGTACTGTGACAAAATGACATTGTACCAAAGAATTTGTTCTTGCAAAGACTTAACATGAATATCTATCTGGTCGTATTGGAAAACGAAGTTATATCAAGTCTATTTAAAATCTAATATATTCACTTTTGACAATTTAAATGAGTATATATTCAATTAAAAATTTAGCATTTATATAAAGGATTCACATAACATTTTTCTAATATTAGCCTGACATCTAACTGACCTACAATCCCGAAAAAAAATAGTTGAGATAGCTGAGACTCTGTATCAAAATTTGTTTTTTTTTCTCAAAACTAACTCCTTCCTCTTCTAGTTCAATGTTGAATGCAAGTTAAAAAAATACTACACCTCCCCCGGCACAAACTATAGAACTACTAATCCAACATTGATTCAGGGAGATTCGAATTTACAGGGGCAACGTCAATTTAAAAAGGAAAAAATTCAATTTGTCTCAACAATTGTGGCAAACAAATATGAGTGGCTAAGATAACTTGGATAAGATAACTTTTGCGTTTGAGACAATTTTACCTTGTATAGAGTTGCGTGGTGAAGGTACTTCCGCTGCCCTAGGCAATTCGTCTGCGAGTTGAACACTAATTTCTGATAGAAAATGTTTCCAAATTAAATTTATGTAAGGAAGACGAACAGTCAATAGAATATAGCTGGCTAAACAGCCTCAGTGAAATATAGGCCAGCATCCAGATAGATTAAAAAAATGCCTCTTTTAAATAAATCTTTTAAGTACATTATCTTACTTATAGATCTATTTATCAGATAGCTATGATTAATCTATAGAAAAATGTCAAAAAATCAAGTTGCCTGCAAGCTGTAGAGCGTAGAGTATTGTTGCGAATCAAAGTCGTAAATTTCTCTTACCTCTCCAAGACCTTCTAAGGTCACATGACTTTGCAACCACTCTAACCTGCTAGAACTTTCAACCATTCTAATGTTTTCATTAATCTGGGGAGAAGGAGAAATCAAAGTTTTATCATAGATATGTCGAAAAGCTTCACATTGTGACTTAACTCCAGATGAAAAAACAAATAATCATCAATTCTAATTATTAGTGTAAATAATAACGAAATGTAACGGGAATTTTTGTCGGCAGGAATAAATTAATCATAGCTTTATTCGTCATCATTTACAAACCATTTTTCGTCATTGCCAAAAAGTATAGGAACATAATATGTTAAAACAATTAACAACCAGAGGCCAGGAAATTTCAATAACAGACACATTCAAATAGAAATAAACTCCACACAAAAGCGAGATATTAATGTCGGAAAATTTCTTTTCAAATGTTACCTTTTAACATTAAATCAAAATATTGGAGCTTTTACAATGCCACTGATTCTTTTTCCACGGTTTTAGTAAAGATTAGAAAAATTAGTTATGAGTAGCCTTGAAAGTTAGCTTGGCGGCATTTCTCGTTACAGGTTTAAGAAGCATCGGGCTCCCTGCTTCAGTCACACCAAGACTCGAATAGTGATAGGTCAGTTTCTTTGTTATCAAGTGATGAATTCATAAATTTGGCCACATTAGCACAGCCTCTTTCCCCATCAAACCTGTGTAATTTGGTCTCTGTTCAAACTTCATAAACCAGGCCAAAATTAATCCGCCAGCAAATATCAAATCTTTTATTGGCTATACCTTACTTAATTTCCACTCTTAGGGGGATTCAAAGTGCTATTTCAAATAACCTATAGAAAATGATTATAATAACTGAAATTTTAACACATTAAAAACCTGTGAGCAGAGCTCTTGAATCTGTTCCAAAGCTTGTTCCAAATTTGGTCGATCGTGGTGGTCTTCCGGAGTGTATTTGATAATCTGCAGCAATAAAAACAACGCTTCAATAAACATTAAAAGCAAGTAAATGCCAAAGAGAAATCTTGGAAACACCATACTTCACTATTAGCACTAATTGTGTAAATTGTACTTATTACAGTAGCTTTGTAAAAGTGTAAACCATGCTAGATTCAGGACAAAATCGAACTTGCTATTAATGGTAAAAGGTCTATTAGACTAATACTTTGATTTGGTAATACATTGTTTTTAAACCATACCTGTTTAATGATCAAAGGGTATTTTGTTATTCTTTGTAACGGCTTTAACAAGTAGCTACTGAGTGGCAGGTTTTGTCGCAGTCTGCTGTTTCCAGCGCATTTCTACGCGAGAAGAAAAGTATGCTAGATCAGTGTTAAGTACTTTATAGACAAATGTAACGAGAGAGAATTAAAATGAGAAAACCAAATCTTTGATCAGCACAGAGGCTTTATTATACGAAATTAGATCGCAACTCAAAAATAACGTGAACAAAAAGAGCAAATTCAACACATGCATTAAAACACATATTGTAATAACACAAAGAATTGTCAAACGTCTTTTACAAAGAATTGTTAAAGCTTCGTTGTCTTTCACAATAACAAGTACAATCAACTAATCAGTCAATCGATCACTGCCATCATTCCGATCACTCCAATCATAAACCACAATCAATCATTCAATAATTATGGTAAATCCATACACCCAGAAGAAGTACGTCAAACAGATTGATACAACTATGTTTATGGCAATAGAGTAATCAAGCAAATTTTGATAGGGATTTTCATGTCGTTTACTTATGTTTCTAGAACTGAACCAAAAATTTTTGTTAAATAACGTCAAATAACATCTAATCTATACTAGTATCTGTTTTGTAGCAAATTCTATTCTCCATTATGATCCTTCCTTGATGTTTGCCGTTAACTGCACACCTGATCAAGACTATCTAGTATACTATAAAACATACGTCACTATTGCTATTTCATAAAGATAAACATATTGTACCTTCTCGAATTGCTTAAATTCTGCATCATTTTCTACTTTTCTTTGTAATAATTTGCATGCCTTGATTTGACAACTGCAGAATCGAATATATGGCGTCATTCTTGGGATCTTCGGAAAAAGAAGTAAAAAGTCGATTATCATCCAGGAAACAAATAAAACTAAACTATTTTGCAGGTTTGATATTTCCTTATACTGATTAGACTTACTCCATGAGCCTCTGTTTCGCTACTGCCGCACTTGACGGACGCTACAACAGACATGTGACTCAATATATTATAAGTTGTGGGGTCTGTCAAGTGAGGCAGTAGCGAAACAGAGGCTCATTGAGTAAGTCTATATACTGACATGCCAAACAACAAGCTGGAGAAAATCGTTGTCAGTAAATTGCATGACTAATGCTTAACTTGTTGGGCCTTTCGATGACTACAAGACCTAGAAGATGGGGAGGAGGAGGTGTAAAAACTGGTTTAAATCCAAACTGACTTAGGCTACAGTTACACTATACCGGATTGCTATCGGAGCGGAGCAGAGCGGAGTAACTTTTATTCCGGAGTGTTATTTAGGGTAGCAGTTACACTACGACGCTCCGCTCGCTCATAAGCCTGTATTCCTTTGCATTTCTGGTACACAAAATCCACCAGATTAAATTTTTTGATGATATTTTCGAATCTATGTGCTGTTGCGAATTCGTTTTCAATAGCTATGCATAAAATAACGAAAACAACCATTAAATTGAGAGATAAATGATGAGGTTCGTAGGACGGATAGCGAGATTGTGTTGCTATCTGATGTGTTAAAGTATGTTTTTCGCCCAAGGGCCACTTCATTAAAATTTGGGAAGAGATGAAATCCAAATACAAAAATGTTTTGATGATTTCGATTTTGCATTATCCAACAGCAACAAAATCTCAGAAAGCGCCATTGTTCACTATCGATCGAATTGCGTCAAGCAGAAAACAATAAGAAAATCCTTTGTTTCAAAGTGGAGCATATCGGATTCGTGCGATTACACTACAACGCTCCGCTACGGAGTGACTCCGGAGTGATTTCCGTATCACCTCCAGAGCGGAGTGATTTTCACTCCGCTAATCAGAGCGTTGTGTATCGGATTGGTGTGGCGTAGCGTAACTCAAACCCCTATCCGATATTTAAGTTACTCCGCTCCGATAGCAATCCGGTATAGTGTAACTGGCACCTTAAAGTGCAAGACAACAAATATGGTAACTTGAAAATTACAATAGCTATAGCAAGAACATTTCATTTTTATTCATGGACATTGGGAAAGATTTTTAGGTTCGATTCGATTTGGTTGAATTAAATTTAAATTCCACTGCAAGATAACAATATAACTATAAAAAAAAATTTAAAAAAAATATAGCTATATGGATGAGACATTAAGAAATCAATTAAAGAACACAAAGACAGCATTGAAATTGTTAAAACTACAAATCGAAGTAGAGTTCTTTAGGAGGAGCCTCAAAAGCTGGTTAAAAAATGAGAATGAGGCCTTCTGCAGTTCAGGCGATCAAGTGTCTCATTGAATCACATTGTTCAAGGGTTCCAATTACAAATTGGTCTGAGGCTCATCGACTTTTTAAATGCTTTATAAATAAAAAATTGAAAGATGTAGTTCTCATAATCATGCGATTCGTCCCACAATCATTGTTCATAAAAACAATATTCTGCACTGAAGGTACAAAGTAGGCCCACATTGCTTGCCTCATTCTTAAATAAATTGCCTACCTGCTCAACAAGAACATCACCGATTGCTTCAACTTTGTTGTTCACTGACATTGTTTTTCTAACCAGCAACGCTCTGCGAAATGAAGACAGATTTTCTTCAGGATGCAAGCTTAAAACGGCAAATAATCTTAACGAAGAACTAAAAGTCAAACGACAAATATCTAAATTCCACAAATGAGATCGAAAATCCAAAAATTTATACGTTGTTGAGTCGAAACAAATCTTTTATTCTGAAAAGCTGACTGGAAAATAAGTCAATGATAAAAACAGAGAAGGAAACCTACTTTAGCAGTTTTGTATTGCACATGATAATTTCTCTCCAGTTAACGAAAACGGTGTTCAGTTCCTGTTCTGTAAGAACACCAGCTTCAGCCATGGGGTTGTAAAATATCTAAAATCGATAAAATTAATGAACTTAGAATCTGATTTTCATACGATAATACAGTTAGCAAATAAATTTTGTACCAGAATGAAAATGTAATAGTTTGATTGTTAAAATTTAATTTGATTTTCATACGGATTGGAATCATTTTGCGGATGAGTAAATGGGTAAAAACATGACCCAGCTTATAAGTAACGAGCGTAAATGGCAAATGCCACTCCCATTTAAATGCAGTAATGGTTTGAATAAATAAGCTCTTTCCACAATTTCTTTAGGATCAATACTAACGAAGAAATTATAAAAATGTTGACAAGATGACAAAAAAAAATTGCATTGTAAACTAAGATCGCTATTTTATAAGAATGTTCTTAAGAAAATACTGGAGAACCCAGAGATCTTAAAAGTAGAAGGATTTTGGTGAAAAACGTCATAATAGGGGAACAGCCTGGATCAAGTAGCTGAACCAAGGACCGTCTGGGATTGAAGTGGTTTAAGTTTAAGAAGACTTAGGATTGGCTGCCCACATTCCTGAAATTTTCTTGGAAAATATTGTAAACCTGACTCAATATATCTGAAATAAAATAAAATTACCTCGAGTGTAAGGCTAAGATCATCCATAAAAATTTGCTCAGTGTTAATCAGTTCGTGGATATAATTCTGCGTAAATGAAAAAAACAGTTTGACAAGGTTCAATAAAATCTTTTCTCCAAAAGATTTTGATTAGGCGTTCTTATCATGTCAGATTTATAGCAATAAGCTTGTTGATCTCTTCAAATGATCCAAACACAGTATCGCTTAAAAGAGCGGTACAGTACCCATTTCATGGCTAATATCTTTACAAAATAAAGGGGAATGAAACCAGTTATGAAAAAAAGACACTCGACATTCGGGGCTAGTAAACATTTGACAAGTTAAAATTACGCGCAAATTAAAAGTTGAAAAATGATTGAATTATGACAAAGCTGTAAAGACACTTAACATATTCGATAGGATTTTGAAGTTATATAGTGCTAGTAGTATTTATAATATATAAATATTGCAAAAGAATGTATACAGGAACATGTATCACAGACGTCACATTGCAAAATTAATTGGCAAACTTAAAAACTTTTAAAAATAAATATATAAAAATAAATAAAGAATTACCTGTCTTTGTCGTTCGCTTTTGCTCATGGATTTCAGCACAACGCTATCAAAGGAGCCTTCCCCTGTGAATGAACAAATACTTACGTTAATGTCTCTTCCATAAACTGATCGTTATTTCCTTACTAGATTCGGTTTCACGCATAGGGCCGAGTCTCTAACCCGTATAATTTTGCACTTCTCGTTGAGGAATTTTACCCCTACAAAACCTAGCACCCTGGTTTCATACCCATCCCACCAAATCTTTGTAGTTTTCCGGATATATACATGCATATGCTTTCTCGATGCGATATACCCGTGATGAATTAAGTGTGAAACTCGAAGTAGTATCTTAGAACACTTCTAAAAACTAAAGCCTGTAGTGCTAGGTCTATATGACATCAGTCATATCGCAACTGACTGGTTAAGAGTGGCCCTCTTTAAGTGATAGATAAAGGTTTTATCTTCATATTTCAAACAACTATTTCCAGCGCAAAATCATTGCAGCATATATTTGTACGGGAAGATTCATGATTATAACCTCAGAACAATTCAGCCGAAGATCTAAGCTATAAGATTAAAGTACTTTAGTGAAGTCCATTTTCTTTGAAAAACGGAATGTCATAATGTGTCTTGAAGAAATCTCATGACTTGAACTGTGACTCACCCAAGTTTATAAAGGCAATGCGGTTATCAGATGCATGTTGCATTTATGGTTCTGAGAAGTGGGGGGGGGGGGGGGTAGAAGTGTCCTAAAGCCTCTTCTATGAATCCTTGGTCAAAATTCAAGGAGCTTAGGCGATCCTGGTGATAAATGAAATAATAATCGTACTAAGTATCATTCTTCAAGCAAATAGCGCGTCTCTAGACCTGTGATTTTCTATCATTCACCGCAAGCTCCGGGATATCTTTTAACAGAGATTCGAAAACGGATAATTTCGAAAAACTTGCCTTTACAAAAACATTACGGTGAACTTGGCCTAGATTAAAGGTTGCTGCAACAAAGTGCACTTGGATCTTGGCTGTCCTTACATTCAGCAGCAGCTATTCTGAGCGAAATTTGGGTGAAACGCCCATTCACTATATGAAAATGTTGCATAGAACTTCTTTTTGTTAATTCCTTAAGAAAGCTGGCGCTATTTTGGGGCAGTGCCTAAACCACAGTCACTTCAATTAGTCTAAGAGCATGCGGAATAGCGATCTAAAGTCGGTGGGCCGACTCAGTAGTTCAAGGACATGCACTTTTTCGACTCCTGACGATAAACTTCATTCTTTTGAACACTGATGGTTTTAAATCTTAAATAAAGATGTTTAGTTAATATTTCATTCTTCTAATGTACCTTTGTAATTTTGTAAACGTGTATTAAGTAATATTTTTTTCTGATCTAATTTTGTAACTTTGTAACTGGAGGGCCCCTTAAAAATCAGAAATGCTGAATGGCAACACTCCCTAAATATTATAAATCAAATCAAATCAGTTCAATGTAAAATCACACGATTCGCCGGGGATTGGTTTTAAACCGCGGTGCTTAAAGGGCCTCTCAAGCCAAAAGTTTTTTTTATCTCACAAACTGTAAAAAATATCGAAAAACAAATAACGAATTCGTGATCAGCAGGTTCAACTCCTTTAGATTAGCCAATAAAATGCAAGTACAAAATTTGGCTGGAGAGGCCCTTTAACAAACTCTTTATAATAATATGCAACGAATGCAAAAATAACAAAGGTTTGAAATATCTTTCCATGTCTTTAAACATTGATGGCAAATCTTATTGAATAAGTAACATTGATGCATAATTAAGTCAAGAATTTGGGTGCAAGATTCTTTGCACTTACCCCGGAAGTATTTCATCAGAGTTGAAATCCCCGATTCTTAGAAATTATAATTATGGTAAGGGATTAGGTAGATTTTAGCTAACGTTAATCACTTGTGATGACATGTCCATTCCGCGCGTGGTCAATCTTAGGAGTTGCTTAAACAAAAAAATACGATTTTTGGTGTCAAAAACATTTTTTTTAAAACCAATTCATTTAAATATTACAATCACACACGTCTTACTTAATTGCACGATACCAAATACAACGATTCACAAATCTGTTGATGCATATTTAGGATCTTTGAGATTTAAGAAGATTCAGCGCGGAATGGTGCCATATCAACACAAGATTAATCCTCAACAACCTAGATTAATCTGGAACCTAGAATAATCACAGGGTGCCAAAGAGTGAAGTTTATCATGTGTTTATTTCTCGCCTTACGATAGGGATGAAATGGTGTAAACTTACTTTCCAGTGAATTGCTTGAAAATTTTAACATTGTCGTTGAAAATTCAAAGACAAGCGTGATCCCAAATATACCCCAACAGAAATCGAGGCAAACTAACAAAACCAAGTCAATGACGTGTAAGCAACAGTAGAAATGATAACAAGACATATTTATCTTGGGGAAACCAAGAACTCAAAAGAGCATTGTGAATTCTTCACCAAGAAATTTCAATTCCAAGTATCAGAGAGTTCGACAGGATTTCAATAACTAGGGTTATCAGTTAACTATGTAGAATCTAGTTTATATAGACTATGCAGGGCTGCATCCATTTTGTATGAGTTCACAACTGTTTGCATTTTAACTATTGCCTAAAGCGTCAACCTTCACGATAACATCAAACAGTTTAACAATTTCGTCATGATAACAATAAAGAAATCATAATAATAAATACCAAGGGGATTAATATCTAAAATAGGAACATATATGATATAACAAGGTTATAAAATATAGAGGAATTCGAAACAATTGTCAAATTTACTATTCACTATTTGAAATTATTTAATGATAAATGCATTTTATCAAAAATATTGATTCATCAATTTGAAAAGCTAAGTGTGATATTTTAGAAAAAGCACCAACGTAAAAGCATGATTTGGCAAACAGTTTTCCTAAACCTGATGCTAATGTTTCCGTAAATTTTTCCGGTGCAAAGCCTATAGAGTTGCAAAATTGAAAACACACTGAAAAGCCACATCAGCGGTGCTTGATTAAGTAGAAGTGGCTTAAGAAGCTAAATGACTGTGATTGTGTTCTCTAGAACGTAATCTCATTGTCCACGACACGTCGATACGGTTGGAATATCGTCAGAGTACAGCCTGCTTTTGTCACTTCAGGCCAAAGTTGGTGAGCACATGCGACTAGATAGGGCGATTCTTGTTTAAGCCAACAGATCAGAACCTTAACCTGCGTATGACATTGACACACACATAGTTGTTGCCCGATAAGAAGGCAAATTCTAGGCATAATATGTCACAAACACTGTCATATAAATTCGGTCCACTTGTTGCATGTCTATTCTGTTTTTGTATGTCATTTATAACTGGAATTGATGATCTCAGTCCTTTACATGAAACAGTGAGAGACACTTAGGGACAAAGCGATAAGATTGGCTCTCCACAGGCGAGTTTTTAGAAAATGGAAAAAATGAGATTGCTTTTGAAATAGAAGCATGGCCTTTAATAATCTGTGAAGCAAAAACCACTCGTGTAGCAAATGTCTGTTCTGATTAATTTTCTCGCACCAGCTTGATGTAGATTTTATTACCTCGATGAATTTATTGATTAGAGTTTAAAAAAAGTTGTCGGGATTGGAAACATATGTATCTAATGAATAACTGTTGCATTTCACTTACAATGGTCAGTGCTGTCCGGGAGATCACTTAGCAACTGAACATAGTTATACGGGAACATTCCTACTTGTCCATTCAATTCGCCTTTCCACCAATCACTTTCCTTTGATATGACATTGATGACACTTCCTTTGTAAAACGTTAATTCATCTTCATTTTGAGCAGTGTAAGAGAAAAGTGCCAAAACTTGATCTGGAAGAGATATCACAATATGTAAACAAGCAAACAAATTTCAGAAGCATCTTTTCCAAAAAAAACAATTGTACAATATTACAGGTAGCACAACACTACTAGTAGTTGTAGAAGCTTCACCTACCCGCGGGGTTCTCGCGTCTTTGCGGTACTGCGTACAGATCATCATCAGCATCATTGACAACAGCTTGCTCTGACGACTTCGTGGACTCCGTTGACTTGGCCAACAGCTTAACGTGTGACGCTGGAAACCAACCGACTTGGCGCTGCTTACCCCTAGCCTGAAAAACAACATTATCTGAAATTAAAGTACAGATAAAATGATAACCTTGGCAAAATACTAAGAATAGTGTCTTGTCTAAAGAGATGCAGGTTTAGAAAATCACGCTAGAAATGTCTTTTTACATGATTTACAAAGGAGTAGGGTCACAACAAATTCCTTTTGATCTAAACATCCTCGGTGATAGCCAAGGAGCACGGAAGCCTGCAATTAGTAAAAAGGGTTTCAGATTGTTAGAATATATCTCACTGTCTAGTCATCGCACATATACGACAGTTATATCCCTGTCCAGCTCAAATTCACGACTTACCAAGGCCCAAGCGAAATGACACCAGCTCAAATTCACAGCTTACCAGGGCCCAAGCGAAATGACACGCAATTGAAAAATAAATCCGACGAAAGCTGCAGATACACCTTCCAGTTTCTTAAACCCTTTGACTGGCCGTGAAAGGGCCAATACATTGCAGCTAGAAACCACTTATCATGGGCGTGGCGTCTGACCTGTAGTCATACATGGCTGGTTCAGCCCAAAACAATTGTTTATGAATATCTCCTACATAAATAACTAGGATAACGTAAGATCAATAAACGGAAACCTTCCAGTAACATCTTAACTACCACCAAGCAAATCGTCCCTATATACCATATGAATACCTTTTGCAAAACAAACTGACTTTCCTGCCACAGACAGTATCATTGGCCTCTTCTCAAATGGACGTTTCATTTTAACAAATTAGAGCAAAGACCTTCTTCAACCACAAGACCTTATTTTCGACAGTTTCCAACAATCTCTCGCCCAATTACAATTTTCTAGGCAAATCAGCTTAACATTAAATCCATTTATCCGCTAAGCCAAATAAAAACAGATGTCTTTAGCAATATGACTGTGAGATACCATCAATGAAACATTCATCTTTTGGCTAAAATACTGGCTATAAATACAGATTAATATTATAAGTATGAATTATTAAGATCACTAGCGTTGGAGATACACGAGACGATCTTGGAGCATAGCAAAGACATAAAATTTAACTTCCATAAAACAGTGTTGCGAGGATTTGGTAAAATTTTCTTCTTTGCAAGTTATGCCATTTAAAACTTTTGTTTTCCATACGTCCAGCAAAGAAAAGCAAATTGAAATGTAGAAATCTATTGAGCATCTCTAATGTCTACTTTTGTGCGATACAAAACCAAAACGCAGCAGAACTTGATTAAGACCCCGTTTACACTGTCCCGGGACAATTTTGTACCGTTACGGTTCGCAAGTGTTTACACTGTCGCGGTTCCAAATTGTTTCGTTTAGCCGTTCCGTTTACACTGTACCGGTACAGTGTAATGGCTTCAGAATTTAATGGCAGAACATTGTTTAGAAGAAGCTGTATTTAGTCAACCAAGGCTTTTATTTTGCCGCCGAAGTCAACAATCGAATTTTTATTGGAGTTAAAATGCAGTGGAAGGCCGATAAAAACTTTACTTGGACGAACGACAAGGTGGCTATAATTTTCAGTGTTATTTTAGACTACAAAACTGCAAAGTCCAATCAAGGCTTGGACTGGGAAACAATACAAGCCTTTTCTGTGGTTGTCTTTTCTTCAGAATTTCCTTTTCTTCAGAATTTGACAACGTAGTTACGCCACAATCAAAGCCTCGATTACCTGAAACAGCCATACAAAAGACCTCTTTGTGAATCCGTGACAAAATCGTCTCGGATAGGTGTTTACACTGTCCCGTTCAAAAACGGAACCGTGACGGTACAAAATTCGTTCGCTTTCAAAGCAGGGTCCAAACTGTTCCGGATAGCAGAGCAAAATCGTCACGGTTCCACAGTGCTAGTGTAAACGGAAGGGCGAACCGCGACAGTTTTGTCACGGTTCCAAACTTGCACGGGACAGTGTAAACGGGGTCTAATAGCACTTTGATAGCATTCTTTTAGCAATTGAAATTGTAGATTTTGGCATGTTCCCAAACACGTAGAATAAATACGCCTGAAAAGTTAGGTATGCAACTCGTTTCGACCTCTGAGCGCGTGAATAGTGATCTAAGAAGAAATTCTGAGGCAAACACAAACCTGGAGTTCTCCTTGCCACCACCCGCCCTGGTCTTTCTTCAAAACGTGTATCAACTGGCCAGGACTCAACGAGATTTCGCGAGCATCTGAGGCTGTGAATTGCGAAATAACAGTTGCCACCTCTGGCTTCTTTGTAGTCTAAAGAATCCAAGAAAATTTCATTAAAGACAGGGTCGTTAAAAGACGTATTTATATCTGACCAATCAGCCAATCAAAAGTCACAATTAACGAATTATTTTGTCTATATAAGGTTGTGAGAAACTGCAGCAGACTTTCACATCCTCATTATATATTACTTTCAATAACTTTCTGGGGAAAACAAATATTTCACGAAAAATAATTTCAAGGATAAATTTTTTTGAGACACTTAAAGAAGGGAATTGTTAAACCTCATTCCAATAGCCTGAAAAATAATGCCTGTTATCTCTCAAAAAGCTGCAACACTATTATAAATATTTCCAAAAGCACCTGGCATTTACCAAAATTTCCCATGATTCTAAGCGTTTTGTGTAAGCTGATATATGAGCTGTCTTCTCAAAGAACATAAGTCTGGGAGTGAGATTAGTTTATTTGTCTACCAGTGTAAATTTCGTCCAACATATTCGTCAAAAGTAACCAGTGTGATTAGATGGTGTCTCGAGATGTACTAAGACTTTAAGAGTTTAAGAGTATGCTGTCGGTCGCGAAAATTACGATAGCACGGAAAGTGTTCCATGGAGGGGGATTATTTCTTAGAAATAGTGTAGCATTTGTGAGTGTCTGTTGCAGCTGGTAATAGCAGAGACAGTGTTAAGAAAAACTAGCACCAGGGCACTTGAAGCTTAGTCAAGAAGCAGCCAGTTTATACGTCAGATTCTAGAAAATTACTATGGATTTGTAATAGGGATGTTAATATTGAGAAAGTTTCAATATTCTTCTGTTTCACAGAAATAGCCTCCGGAGTGAAGAAATAATACCAATAAGGGTATGGTCATTTCTGAGATATGATGGTTCATTAAAGGTACCACACATGTCTCTATTGGATTTTACAGTAGAAATTATATGCAAGAAAGCATCTACAAGATCAAAATCTTCTCCTGTCTCTGGCTCTAAAACTTTCTCCTCAAGCCAAAGGATACGAAAAACCCGGTCGATGTAGTAAATTAAAAATGAGAAATTATCTTTAATGCTTGTCTTCAAGTTCCTAAATAGGAATATATTTAGGTGAGTCTTGTTCCATAAAAATTCGTTGGTATAAACTTGGTCTACCTGCCAAACATTAGGAGATAAAAGTCCACTGACTATCGACAATTTAGTAATTGCGTGAAAAAACTGCGGACTTAAGAAGTTAAAGCGCTTTTAAACAAATCGATAGGGTTAAAGTAAAAACCAGTGAACTGAGAAAGATGTTGTTAACAGTGAATAATTCACGTTTATAATTTATGTGGAATATTTGGACATTTATTATCAACAAAAAGTTTTATGATAAGCTAACATTTGGTAGTGTATCATAAGAAGAAACCTACCTGGAACCTCCAAATACTACGTTTGGGAAAGAACTGCTGAAACATCTACACAAACAAACTAATGCAAATGGGTTCGTTTACATGCTTCCAGGCAAGCACCGTGCCAATGTAGCTTAAACAGTACACAACAAACAGCCCGCTCAAGTCTGACACAGCCTTGAACAATTTTCATAACAATGATAAAACTGTGTTATGAAATCCCCAGCAAACAATGGACAGGTGATCACAAGGCAAATCTTATTGGCTAGATCTAAACAGTATTCTAGGGGCAAGCTGCAAGCCGGATCAAACATATGTTCTTCAAAATAACGAAAGAAGAACGGCACGTGACGGGAGCTCCGATATCATTTCAAACAAGTTTACTGAAATCGGTCACATATGTTTCCCATTAAAATACAATGTCAACAAAGAAAAAAATTAATATCCAAGGATCTTTGGGCGAATATCATTAATAGCAAAAATAAGCTACCTAACAAAAGCAAACACAATGAATTTAATCAAGAAATGAGACATCCTGGGTCAACCGGACAATGTTCTTCAAAGACCAATAAACAGCAAAGACTGTTGTATGCTTGGGAAATTTTTCGTAACAGGTTCAGGTTTCAATAAAATGCCATGCATGTAGTCATTCTGACGACTCCATAGATCTTCCAATATGTAATATGGCGTCAAAGCTGAGCTGTAGATCTTTATTTTACACTAAGGGTTATTTAGCGACCCAAACCATGGGTGTTTCGATTGATTTTCACATTACCTATTCACAATCCAGCACTGTAAGTGTCAGAAGGGAGGGTATGTGCAAGCGATAAACGAAACAAATCGTTCAATAGCTCAATTATTCAATTCCCACAAATACTTGTAGCTTCAAATCTAAATTTGAGTTAAGTGCACCCTGACAAATGTTGAATATTCTTTCCATACACCTACTAGTTCCAATAACATTGTGCACCGGGCACAGAAGGGTAAAAAACGATTGCGTACATAGCACAGAAGGGTTTAATCTAACTTTAGAAAACCCTTTTTGGAGCCTGTCACGTCGTGGCTTCTCACTAGAAGAATCAATGGAATATCTCTAGAAATTTAAATATTCTAGCTCTATATAAACGAGTATTAATTTTTACCTCAGGTTGTTCTTTCATTTTCACATAATTAGCTGGAAAGAATCCACATTCTCCTTTGAGATATCCCTCCCACCAATCACCTTCTTTCTTTGTGATTTTGATGACGTCACCCTCGCTGAATGAGAGGTCGCCCGCTGGCCCAGCATAATCGAACAACGCTGAGCATTCTACGATGAAGATCATGATTCAAATTAAACAGTGTTTTTCAAGGTATCATGAGGTATCGTTTAATAACTGAAAAACGGAAGTAAGACACGATACAGTATTGTATGAGATAGAAAATATTGTATGAGAACTATCTATCCACAAAAATATACAATTTCAGCCATCATGCCTGAAAGAGGATTGGAGCATTGGAATGTTTGTTCCAAATATTCCAGTAGAAACCATTGTATTTGCAGGTAGCAGTCTAGAGGACCTAACGGAGTCATTGCGGTTCTAACATCCACTCTATTGCGAGCAACGTCAACTTTTTATCACAAACAATTTGAAGCTTAGGAACAAAAGATTTTTCGGAAAAACTGGAAAGCAGAGCAAAACGTGATTAAAAAAGTGATGGACAAACTTAATAAAAAAATCTAAATGATGGAAAAATCAAAATATGATCGCAGTATTTCCTAATAGATTTTGAAAGCTCCTTGATACTTTGACAAGCGCAAGTTAGATGACGTGGATGTGAGAGCAAAGCGACAACGCTTAAAAACGTTGTCTACAAACGTAGTATCGTGGTAAAGGGTACTTAGCCTCCCAGTGAGATATTCTTTTGGCTAGCAATACCACAAGCATTGTAAACATTTAACTTATTAAAAATCAATACAAAATTTCCACGCTGTACTGACCATAAGTGGCAATATTTTAAGTAAAATACTTTCCAGGTTCGTGAATCGACTTTCCGCATAATCCCCTGCGATGACTACATATAACATTTCACAAAGGAAAAGAAATTGCGCGGTTTGATTATGCGAAAGCTAATAATACGTGACAGACCAAATTTAATCATCAAGTGATAAATGTATTTGAAATGATGTACGGGAGATAAAAAGTTTCAAAAGCAAGCGTAGGGCAGAGACTTTTATGGAATGGGGAAGCTGTTCTTTAGAGCACAAGGAAAATAATGAGGATCATTTTAATAGATATGGTTTCAATTGCCCTTCGATTTAAAGTAAACATTCTTAATAATCTTTTCGACGAGTTTAACTGTATGGATTAGAAAAAAAACAGGATGAGAGGGGGAGTTATATGAACCTTTCAGAGTTCTTTTATGCATATGACACTTGGCATAAATTTTAGGACCCCCCCCCCCCCCACGCACTCCTTCAAGCTAAGCCACTGACCGATCAGTACCAAAAACTTAAGACACCACAAGTTTTCGGTCTTAATCTGCAAGCCAAATTTCATCACAACCTGAGAAATATTTTGTTAAATGATTGTGATAAATTCACATGGAATGACCCTAAAATATCTAAGATAATGGTTTAAAGGTTGTATGCAGACAAACAGAGAACGAAATATTGAACAAGAAGAGCGAAGCAGAAATTTCTGAAAAGCATAAGAAATAAATTGCAAATACAGATTGACTGAAATTGCTGCAAATGAAATGAAACTGCACTTTAAAATCTCAATAGAATCTATAATTAATGCTTAATAATTCAAGGAGACACAAGTAATTAAGGGAAATTGCATTTTTCAGCTGATATCGGATTTTTGTCTGTCTCACGTGGAAAATAATTTAATTTCTTCAAATTAACTAAATAACCGGTGATCTTCTCTTAGAACTGGAAGCCGATACCAATGAAATTTACGTATGAGAGTCGCCCTATGGAAATAATTTGTACCTCCAACATAGCTTTGCTCCCCGCCTGAATGCTCAGTTGCGACTGATGACGTCGATGATGCGACGCTACTCGTATCACATGCATCGTCAAGACCAACCAATCTGCAAAGCAAGCAATAATGATAAGATAATTTTGTTGATAAATTATCATTATTTTCTAAGTCTTGACAAAAGATTATGATAATAATAATCATAATCAAAATAAATTACTTGCAACTTGCTGAATTAAATATGCGATTGACACTGTTATTTCCATATTGACAAAAGCGAGAGACAATGAAATTTGAAAAATTATAGATTCCATAGATAAATCGAAAGACAAGATAGGACAGTTCGATTTAATGCGAATAGCAAGCTAAAAATTTAGGATTTACAGGGGGCATTGAAACTTCACTCAATTGATAATAATTCAATTCAGTTCAATTCAATCAAATCCAATCCAATTCAATCCAATCCAATTCAACTTAATTCAATCCACTTCAATTTAACCTTCTCATGCCATGCAGCCTTAAAATACATTATATGCGACCCAGGAAAACAGAGTCTTATCAAGCCTAAGCATCTTCAAATAAAATTCTAATACAGAAAAAATGAAAAGCTAACAAACAGTACCGTCAAGCTTAAATCAGTGTAACAAAGGTATGAATAGAGGATAAACTTAAATGATATAAAATTGATATAAAATTCAGATTCTAATTATAAAGCATAGATGACATGATCGTAGCAGATCAACATATAAGACGGTGTTGTCATAAATCACACGGTGTGAAAATTATTGTTGTTATGCAATTTTTAATAATGGATTGAGGCTAATATTGTGAATCAGAAATAGAAATATTATCAATCAATGGAGCTATGCTATTATAACTGTCTTTTCATTATCTTTTTCAGTGTCGCTGTTAAAGTTGTGTAGCTAGCAAGACTAGTAAGGCATCTCAGCAGATTTTTACACAGACGAGCACCCCGGTTTAGTTGACTGATAATGAATAAGTTGATGGTTATTAATATTATCATTGATTATAAAGATTGAAGATAATCATGATTGATAATCATGATTGATTAAGAAGTTGATGATTATCTATGTTAACATTGGTTATAATGATAGATAATCACGATTGATAATCATGATTAATCAAGAAGCTGGTGATTATCAATACTATCATTGATTATAAAGATTGAAGATAATCATGATTGATAATCATGATTGATTAAGAAGTTGATGATTATCAATGTTAACATTGGTTATAATGATAGATAATCACGATTGATAATCAGATTAATCAAGAAGCTAGTGATTATCAATACTATCATTGATTATAAAGATTGAAGATAATCATGATTGATAATCATGATTCATGATCATGATTGATCAAGAAGCTGATGATGATGACCATGAAATTAGATTAATAATACCAGGAAACAATGTTAAGCGTTGACATGTGATAAATCATACTTACGATGGACTTTTAACATTTCCAATGATTTTCACGTATGACTTTGGAAACCATCCTCGCTAGTGCAGAAAATATCACTAGGTGAGATTGCAAGCATACGCAATACAATAACGGTACAGGCATACTAAACTTTTGAGAAAAAAGTCGATGTACTTGCATTTCACAAGTTTATTTAGTCTAAAGCTCTAGGTGTTCAATTTAAAGCAAAAAATTCCTGAGATATATAGCTAAAATATCGGCTAGTGGGGACAGGAAACTCTGTCAAATAGTGTACAAAAGGAAAGAATGCAAACATTTAGCAAGGGCGAGTTTTAAATAAATAATGACTACTCTAAACACTTCACTGACAGTCTCATCTCTATATTTTTATTACTCAATACCACGTATGGAATAGCTGAATTGCATTGCAGTCCCTTGAAAAGTATATTCTAAACGAATTCACTGCAAAATTGCGATGTTTCTGGTAATATAAATACCCTCCAGCACATCTACAGTATCCTTTATGGCAAGTTTAAAAAAGGCAGAATAAATATGAAAGCTTTGCGAGTCCCATAAAAGCGACAAGATAGTGCACGTCGAAAAGAAAGCAGCATGGAATATCTTCGTTATCAGCCATTTTAAACTGATGATTTATACAAAACTTTCGCAAGGTACTGAATAATTCAACTTGCTTCTACCTTGCCATTGCAGTCTCCAAACCACCATATATCTTGTTGCTCTTGAACAATAATTTGGTCATTCTTATTAAAAGTCAAATGGTCATCCTTTTTGCCTCGATATGGGTACAGTGCAATAGCCTGCAGTCCTTCTGGTACTCTGACACTAGTCTCAGTCGTTGACGGTCCCTGTAATAAGCATAACACAATGAACCCGCGACATTCTCAAGACCCAAGACAACGAAACCTCTTTATTGGAAACAGAAAAAGGTGTACATTGCCTGCAACTTACTTAAATAAGGCTTTCATCGTAGGACAGGACTTTTACAATAAAATTATTTTCCACTGTTTGTTAGCTTTTTCTTGGTTTTGCTGCCTTTCGAGGCAAACAAGGCCTAAACCGATAATGCTGTCATTGGATTGGATTGATTTACTGAAATACATTGTACAAACATTTTTTATGGAATGCAGATGCTGGGTTGCATTGCTGGATTAATGTATCTTTACCTTCCACTGGTGCATACTTTATTCTTGTGCATCAGGCTTTTGTGAAAAGGATTCCCAAAACAGGGTGCATTGAAGAAACCATACTAAAAACTGGTACATTATGGAATTATATGAAAAGGATACCTAAAACTGTAGAGAAATATTGAAATCAGACCCAAAACCGGGGTTCGCACATACCCGTCCTTTTCTTTAGGCACCTCCACCCCCGGGAAGCATTTGAAAGCAAAAAGATGTAAGGCATCAGAAACACTTGAAGAGGTGAACATAATAGCTAACTAAATAAGAGAAATCCGTACATCGATAGTGGAAGGAGGCATGACATTCTCGTAGCACTCCCTTTTCTCCAGTGAGCCAGCAATGCTTTTGACAGAACCCTGAGTAACACTTCCCTGCTGACTAGAAGACCCATCTGTCCCATCAGAGCTTCCAAAAGATGATGTTCGATCGTGCAGCGAATCTGCAAAAGAACCTGCTCTTGCCTTCGTGTCTAGTGACTTTGCACCAGGAAAGGGAATTGGAGAGGACCTCTGATTTGGTCGTGGTATTGCCAAACCTTTAGGTAGCAGTGCAGTCTTCTTTGAGGGTAGCTCCGTTGCCTGACCACCCTCCTGTGTCTCTAATACCAAAGAACTGCGGTTGGTATTGTTGTTTTCCGTTTGTTGTGGGGCCGGCTTGACATCAGCTGTTGAGGATGTCTTGACAGCTTCAACCGCAGTATTCATTACTTTGGCACTTTTATCTAGATCAACATAGTCAGAAAATGCACCCCTGGCTGTCTTTTCGACATAGTTAACTGGAAAAAGTCCAGTACTGCCTCCGCTTGTACCGCGTAGCCATCCAGGTGGAGGTGAGTCGTCACTTTCATCAACCTGCAGTATTTGATCAAATTAAGCAAACAATTCAGTGGATGATATCTAAACGATTCCTAAATACGTTTAAATCCGTTTGCTATGGTAAAGACCTTCAAGGTGATTTCAGTTTTAAACACTATCATCTAGGTCCATGGCAATGACATAATCTTAAATTAGGTCCCCATGGTAAGAGTAGTACCTTCCCAAGTTGCACTAGTGATTTGTCTGACGTAAGGTTCAGGCAAAGCTTTGAGGCTGGTAAATCACACATCATTGTAAGCGTGTTCATTTAAAGAACCTACACCAGGCAATATGTCTTAAGCATAGAGCATCATAAACTATGTGAGAAGAGTATGAAAATAATACGATACGCTACATAAAATCGTTCGGTTGTACACAACAAAACGTTTATGGCTCTGTCGGTATGGCATCGTGCAGTCAGCAAAGACTAGTTCACTATAAGTTTCAAAAACCAAAACAAAACGTGCTAAACTCTGTTGTTTCATATGTGAGTGACGAAAACTTGAGGATAATTTTGAAGTCTCCACTTATATGCAGGTCAGTATTTAACAAATAAATCACCTCGATTATATCGCCGTCGAGGATGGAAAGCTCATCGGGATGCCGTGCCTCAAACGGGAAAATGGCCTTGAATTTTGTCAATCTTTTGGCTGCCACAGGTTCTGCTGGGTAAAAGAGTTAAATACAATTATAGGCTGAGCCAAATACGATGGCTAATTCAAGTAAACACAGAAACAGGCGCAAAGCAGAGGAAAATTTGATTATAGTTTCGTGGCACTTCGCTTATTCCATGGAAATAGTAAGCTTGTTAGACTACAAACCAAAGATAATTAAGTCTTTCACAGCAGCGATTTCACATAATTACTTTTAATGAAAGAGGCAACAGTAGAAACGACCATGCTACACAACCTAAATCCCAAACTAAAAACCATAGCTACGCGCTTGTGAGAAGTGTTAACAAAAACAACTTCAAAGCAAATTTGGAGAAGCGGCGTCTTATTCCTAGTATTCCAACATGAAGGGTTGAAAGCACGTTCCCTTTCCTGTTAAATTCTAAATTGTTTGGCACGATTGCAAATGTTTTCTGCACTTGAAAAGTAAAGCTATGTTTAGAGCGAAACAAATGAAATTCTACGGTATCTCCAATCACTGGTAACCATAACTCAAGCAAAAATGTAGGTGATGTCAACTAACCTTCACTGACGGATGTAGTTTGTGACGGCTGAGGTTGGCTAGGCGCTTCGGCTTGGCTAGGCTGTTCTTGCTGTTGATCCTGTTGCTAAAGAACGGCAGAATCACATCAAAATGGGACAGTATACATTACCAAACGACCGAAGAAGCTATTTATAAAGCTACTTAAAAAGTTTCAGTACAATCATAATCATCATTGACTTCAATTTACTTTTTCTCATTTTTCAAAATTAATTCTTGCTATTGCCTTTGTATACACGCATCCGAAATAGGCTGCATCGCATTTCTTCAAATATATACTACTCAGATGACGAATTGGTCAAAAGCTGTATGACATCGTATATTATATACATATTACCCACATCGCACATATACAGAAAACATTTTTCACCTTTTTTATTCTCTTTAATTTCTGCATCTCTTCAACTTTTTTTCTAACTTCATCTTTCTCTCTTTGCTTCCTTTCCTCTTCTCCTTTCTGTTGCCTTTCTAATTCCAATCTCCTTTGCTCCTCTTCCCACGTCTTCTTCTCTTCCAGTTCCTTTCGTTTCTCTTCTTCTTTCCTTTCAGTCTCCTTTACTAGTCTCTCTTCTTCGCGCCTTCTTAACTCTTCCTCCCAACGCTTTCGTTCTGCTTCTCCTTTTATTTTTTCCTGCTCCCTTCGCCTTTGTAATGCTTCTTCCTTCTTTTTTCTTTCTATTTCTAACTGTTTCCTCGCTTCCATCATTTTCATTTTTTCTTGCTCTTCTTGAAGCCGCTTCTGTTCCTCTTCCTGCCGTTTCCGCTCTTCTTCTTGCCGTTTACGTTCTTCCTCCTGCCGCGTTCTATCTTCCACTGACGAAACCTCTCTTTCGCCACTTCTAATCTTCACCTCCTTGTTAGTATTCAGATTACCAGTTGCTTCCTTCAGCTGCTTCATAAGATCATTCTCAGGTGCATGGCGGCCAAAATCGAGTTCTGCTAAAGCATCCCAGTTGCCAAAACTGTGTTCTTCATTTTTCCTCGCTTCAACTGCCGGTGCTTTGATCTTATCACCCGAAGCCGCGACAGGCCTTGTCTTTGGTCGTGGTGGTGCAACTGGCTTACTACTTTTCTTCGGCGGGGGAATCGGCAACACAGTATCTAATGCAAATAGATAAATTTGAAAAATTGACAGATTTCAATCAATTTCATTATCATTTTGACGTCATCATATTCTTTATAACTCAACTGCTCTTCGTTAAATGGGTTATGCTACGGGATATTACACGTGATAAAATCTTTGATTGAAAGGCAAAGCGCTGAATTGGAAACCCATGTAAAACCAAATTGTCACATTTTTCTATGTTTTATCACCTAAACTAAAGATGTGGCCATTTTTGAGTCTTATTATATTTCGTACATCAAAGGATGATCAAAAAAGAAGTACGAAAACTGGAAACTTTGTGCTCCTCCACCAAAAACTAGACAATATCATTTGAGGAGAAAAAAATTTGCTCAATCGAAGAAAGCGTAAAGAAGATAAAAACACATCTAATTAATATAATTTTACGATTAGAGCACTGAAACAATGGAGATAGCAATTTCAGCTTTCTGATTAATGTTTTTAAAGTAGCAGATTTTTCTACGTGTACCGAGTATATTTTGTAAAACAGACAAATGTGCATGGATGTTCTTTAACTTTTTTTAATTACATACCTACTGCCGGTGTTGACTTAACAGATGACGCCGTAAAGAGATCCTGGGTTGCTTGATGAGCGCCTGAGGCATTCTTGTGATTGGATTTAATATCGTGCTGCTTTTGGACGGCTTCAGCAGTCAATTGTTTTGCTCTCTCCATCTGAGCGTGCTTTTCAGAAGATTGTGCACTTTGAATTCGCCGCATCGATTCTTCCTGTCGTTGTTGCTCCAGCTTCATTGCTGTAAAAGGTGAGTTACAACTAAATGTGTGCATCTGTGCGCCCAAATCAGGGTGGCTCACAATTTGATAGGCAATAGTAACAAGTTCCATTTAAATATGTGCACCTGTGCGCCCAAATCAGGGTGGCTAATAATTTTATAGGCAATAGTAACAAGTTACATTTAAATATGTGCACCTGTGCGCCCAAATCAGGGTGGCTCATAATTTTATGGGCCATAGTAGCAAGCTACAATTAATTGTGTGCATCTGTGCGCCCAAATCAGGGTGGCTCATAATTTGATAGGCCATAGTAGTAAAATACAACTCGATGTGTGCATCTGTGAGCCCAAATCAGGGTGGCTCATGAATTCATAGGCCATAGTAGCAAGTTACAACTAAATGTGTGCATCTGTGCGCCCAAGTCAGGGTGGCTCATAATTTTATAGGCCATAGTAGGCCTAAGGAAGGAGAGATTCGATCTGATTTTGACGTCATCATATTTTTTTATAACAGGCATTTTAGTGCTCCATATCACAGCATCCTTTTATTTAAATCGTTGACAAAACCATATCCTCACTTTCTGTGCAATCTGATCAAACCATCTGCAGTGGGTATTTCTAAAAGGTTAAACTCGAAAACAGGAGTGAAACATACTCTTGCGGATAAATTTTGCTGCCAGAATTCTTTTTTCAAAACCGCAACATTTGACAAGGGCCTTTTAAAGCAAAATGCAGGAATTCTACCGAAATTTGGCCCAGGAATTTTGACCCATTTTTGAAGAGCCATAACTTTGGAACAGTTCGGAGTTGGAATCTAAAAATTTGCCTTTTTTTCTTTTCTCAATGTAAGGAAGAAGTGAGCCAAAATAAGCGAAAATCTGAAATGGTGGGTTTCAAAATCCTTCTTTTTGTCCCAGATAGCAGGACCTTTGCCGTCAAAACTCAATCATTCAAGACAGTCAGGGGCACAGCAGTAATGCACTTGCAGACTCACGATACCTGAAATTTCCAGAGGATTATACATTACTCTGCCTCGAAACTTGGAACAAAGTTAAAAGACATTCCCCCTTTTTAACACCTCACCTATTGTTTCTTGCTTCAGCCAAATAAAAAATTAACAAACCTTGTTGTTCCTTCTCTTTTTGCTTTCTTCTATCTTCTTCTCTCTGTTTATTAATCATTTCTTCTCTCCTTCGCTTCGCCTCAGTTTCCTTCCTCAGTCGCTCTTCATCTTCCTTCTTTCTTCTGTTCATCAAATCCAATCTTCTTGTTTCGTCTTCCAAACTTTGCTTGGCAACTTGGTATTCTCGTTTTTTCTGCTCTTCCAGCTGTTTGTATCGCTTATTTTCATCCATTTTGATTTGCAAAGCAGCTTTTACTGTCTAAAAATCAAACAACTTGCAGATTTGTAACTAATTTAAGACGTTTCATGAGGATCATTTTGAAACCAAACCAAAAAGTTAAAAATCTAAAGCTATTAACAAAAATAAAAACTCCTACATCAATTTGCTGTATAATTAAGTTCTTGTAAAAACAAAAAACAAATATTCTTACCGGTATCTGCCTTGTGGTAAAATCGTTTTCCTTCAACGAACTGTCGGTCTCGCTTTCTATGGCTTTCAACTGCGTTTTTAAACGTGGAATGTTTGATCTCGTTTGCAGTATGCTGGCTCTTACACCACCAAGAGCTTCACCTAAGAGTTCAATCGAAAATATATTGTATATTGGATTATCATCAAAATCTTTTCAATGGATTGAATGTATACTATTCAGTTTAATAGTAGTCCATAAAGGTTATTGGTAAACTCATATTTGCATGAAATTCAATGTAACAGCGAATGCGACCTCTTTACAAAAAGTATATATATATGTGTAATAATTCACAATGTAAACGTTGATTTTGCCTAAAAATCTTCCTTTTGACACGGTAACACTGTTGTTGTTTCCAAAAAAACCGATAACCTAACGAAATTTTCATTTCAGCCTACTGAAATATGTCTTATGAATTTTACAACCTCAGGGTGTCAAATATCTATTCCTGCAAACCATGTTCCCTTCTGTAGATGCTTCTCAATTGATGAGATGCACAATAGGTATAAAACATTGACCAACAAATGGTAATGAAGATACACTTACTCGTAGTAGTAGAGTCCAGCTTATTTGTTTCGACATCTACGCGTTCTCGTTCTGTCTTTAATTGTGCTACAAGCATTCTCATTTTCTGTAATTTCAAAACGAAATGTTACCGACTGACAATATCTAGGACTATAAAAAACATGTCTTTGTGCTCAAGACAAAAATATTGCAGCAAATCAAGGGTAATCTATTCTACTGAAGTTCCTTTATTCGCAATCATGTTCAAAACTTCAAATACGCTAAATAAATTGTGCGCCATCCACTTTACTTTTCCTGTAACCAGCTAGAAAAATCTGACATACCAATATTTATATCGATCATTTTGCAGAGGTTGCAAAAAATGTTTTTATCATAAAAGCCGTGGCGAAAGATATTAAATAAAGAGCATGAAATCTGCATAAAAAAGCTACCTGAGCATCATTTTGAATTTGTGTGATGTGCGAAAGAATGAAATTTCTCGATTTGTTCATATCAGCAATTGATGCGATCAGCTCTTTTTTAACTGCTACCTTGCCTTGCAGGGAGGCGCTCAGCGCATCACGCTGTGCAGTCTACGGTGATAAAACCCGATGGAAACATTATTTAATTGTTAATAAACAGTTTGATCAGATTAATAAAGTGGCAGAATAAGCAGCAAAATGTGCCTAGGTAAAATGGAGTTTGTACTTTAATATGATTTTCATTTCAGTCGGTAGTGCTCGATTCTCTCAATACCATGATCATTTGCTCATCTTGGTACGCTTTAAAATAACAGATTGGTCATAGCAAACCTAGTTCTAGAGACACCTCCGATTTGTTTACTGCTACTCTAGAAAACATATCGATCCACAGTATATTTCATACATAGTAGATAGCCTATATCTAAACTCAGTAGATAGAAATACCTCGACAATAAGTTCTCCTTTTAGCTTCTCAAGCCTTAGTTTAAGGCCTTTGACGATATCCTCTTCCAGACCTTTTTGGTTAAGCAACTCATCCTTTCGTCGCTGTTCCCATTCTCGTTGACGCTGCCTTTCAGCTTCCAACTGAGCGGCCTATTACAGTATACGTATTCACCATTAAAAGAAGCATTTGACACAACATAATACGAAGGAAAGGACTATCCATTGATGCCTTCAACAAATATGAAAGAATTCTCTGTAACAGACAGACATCCATAAACTAAAAATAAGAACGCTTAATACATTTATATATCCAATGCTGCTTTACAATTGCGAGATCTGGACCTTAACCAAGAAATTGGAAGAAAGTCTCGATATCTTTCAAAGAAAACTGCTACGTAGGATGCTAAACATCAAATTAATGGATAAAATAAGAAATGAAGAAATATATAAAAGATCACATCAGACAACCATCACAACCGAAACAAAGAAACGGCGATTAAACTGGCTTGGGCACATGTTAAGGTTGCCAGAAAGAACACCAGCAAAATTAGCTTTCAGAGAACATTTGAAAAAAGTGAAGGGTAATCGGGGAAGACCAAAACAGACATGGATCAGACAAATGAATAAAGACCTGAAACCAATGAATAAAACAGTGGATGAACTAACTGAGAACGATTATGAGCGAAAGGAATGGAAGAAAACAGTGGCAAGGCTAATGTCTTGAATTAAGACGGAAGAGCCAGAAAGAAGAAGAAGAATACGGATATAAAAAGGTTAGAATTTACACTGCTTGGAATTAGCTGCTCGGAAACAAACTAATTACATACATACATAGAAACATGGAAACATTTCTTTCTGCCACATTGGATATCAAACAAGAAAGGCAATCTAGCTAGATTAGCAAATCATAAAGCTTTGGTTTCAATTGGATTCGCACTTCCTACTGCAACGATAACTAGATTTTTTGGGTGAATACCAGAGGATTCCATGAATCAAAATTTTGTTTTTAAGGGGAAAGAGCTCCATGCTGGGTTCAATCGGTGGCACCAAAAAGAGCCATGATTCACATTCCTAGTTTTTTAAGGACTTGCCCTTGTTGTTAGACTTACATAAATAACTAGATTTAGATCGCTTCAAGGTTTTAAGGTGGTTTCAACCTTGTACTTAGAGACTCGCCTCTGACGTAATCAACATAAAGCACCTCTATGCAGTCAATGCGATTACAGATTTACGCGATCTAATGAACAACAATCCATTGAAACTCTTAACAGCCAAGTACGAAATGTGAAAGGTATATCATAATTACTGCTTAAATAGCTTAAGTACTCACGTGTCTTTCTTCTATCAATTTTCGTCGCTGTTTTTCTTGCTCCCTTTCCATTTCTTCTCGATGCCGTTTTTCGTTCTCGATTTGCTGTAGCCTTCTTGCTTCCGCTTCCTCTCTAGAAACATCACATTCTTAGATAATTTTTGCTTCTTCGATTACACTCTTCAGGCATGTTACAGTAAGTATCGTAAAGAATAAACTACTTTTTTAAGGGTTCAGACTGTTCTTGGGTCTTATCTAGGAAGCGCATATAGGAGTTGTAAGGCAGAGGTTCTCACGTTGGGCTTTTATCAAAAGGTGTACTTCAATCATGAATGGTTGGTGATACTAGGAAAAAGTGGTAGGTACTCCGGGACAATAGATAATTCAAGGGACAATGCCTTCGAGACTAAAAATCTAAGGCGAAAATAGATTACAGTTTCTAGGTTCTTAAATTCTGAGGCTCTTCTTTGAGGAAAATTACTTTTTTTCAGACCAGGCGTAAATACAAAAGGTTCAATACAAAACGGGATAAAAACAAACCTTGTTTTGCGCTTTCTCTCTTCTTCCTCCCTTTCTTTTCTTTCTCTATCTTCCTACGGATAGTTACATCAAATATAAGAAAATAAAATGCAGTTAAAGCAATTGTCATTAGATAAGCGCAATTTAAAAACTCGTCCCTTAGCCAGAAAATCAAACCAAAATCCAAAACCTACTCAAAGGCTTTAAAACTATTCCAGATCTAAAGATTTCCAGCCTTACTTTTTCTTTCTGTATCTTCTCTTGCAATTCCCTTCGTCTTCTTTCTAACTCCATTCTTCCTTTTTCGTAGTTTTGCTTCCTTCTATCCTCAAATGTAACTGATGATTCAAAAACGCAACAATAAAACATAAATTTAGACATAAGAAAGAAAGAGGAAGACTTTGAAAAGATTCTGTTTTCAATGATGAATTCTTATTTTTGGCAAATACAAAGATGAGCATGCTCTCATTGTTGAAAATATAGTAGGGTTTGTTTCCCGTTGCCATCATATTTAAAAATTAGCCTTCTTTTACGGGGACGAAACAGGGGAAGCAAAATTCGGAAGGAGGGATTTATTCAAATGTTTTAATATTTTTTTTCAGAATCTGTATCACCTTCAAACTTTTATCTTCTACAGACAACAAACAGCTGGCACCGAAGAAATGGCACCGAAGAAGAAACAGAAGAAGAGAAGTAGCCTACCTGGGTCCATTTTCCCAAGACTTGATACACTTTCAGACCTTGGTCTACCAGTTTCAGTTCCTACTTCTGGTACTAAAGGCTCAGCCTCGTTGAATCTCTTGGTCGAGGGGATCAATGCATGGGGTAAAGTTACTGGTACAGGCTGGCCGGATTTTGCAAGATCAATAAGATGCATTGCGATTAGAAATTCATCCAGATCCAGATTACCATCTTTATTGATATCAGATAAATCCCTGTGAATACAAATTACTGTGGCTTTAGGATTCTACCAATCGGAAAAGACCAATAACAAGAATCAGTTTTGGAATCGGCTAGCGTTTCTTTCTAGCAAACAGATTTATGTTGCATTATTTTAACAAATACTTCGAGAGGCTTTCATGAAGATACTGTAATTGGAAAAAGAGGAACAAATTCACTAGAAATGAATGGAAAGAAAAGACACTGTCAACTGAAGCCTTTCTACAAAAAAGTTGTACAGAAACAACATTTTAACATATCGTTCAAATAAACTACTATCATTATACTTTGTTAATCTATAATGTCTTTAAGACAAAATAGTCGATAAATTGCCTTGCCGTTTTTACAAAACCTTATTGTTTCCACGACTTTTCCACGAATTATAATCCATTTTACAGGATAAAAAGCATAAACAAGCTGATATCAAACTTACCATATTTTTGCAAGTTTATCTGGAGAAATGCCTGACTGTATCAGTAGCTGCCTGGCTTGCTCGCCTACAAAAAGGAGCAGTCATATTTTTACAAAAACCTAAAGAAGAAAGTACATAACGGCAATAAAAGCATCAAAAAATTTATTGCAGAACTCCTATTCATGAGCAACTTTAAAACAATGTCTTTAAAATGTTGTGACAATTCACTCAAAAAATTTTTAAGAGCGTTGAAGAAATTTTGATGATTTAGAAACATTGAACTAATGTTCATTTATGGATAATACCAAAATGTATTAACAAAAATGATAAAACTATCAACTACCGTTGAATTACATCACTGAATATGACCGAATCTGTTCAAAACTGACAAAATTGCAGTTAACTGAAGATGATTGAATCTGCTGAAGTTGATTTTACAAAATGTGTCAAGATTTAAGTGCGGTAAGATTTGGTGCCACGGTAGCCGAGTGGTTAAGGCACTCGACTGCCATGCCAGCACTCTGGGTTCAATCCTGGCTCGCAGACAGCCCTCAGTTCACTCAGCTGAAAATGAGTACCCAGTTGAAACATACTAGGGAGGTAAAAGCGGCGTGGAAAGGAACTGGCCACCCTACCACACAATGCCGTGGCCCAGGACGCTGCACCCCTAACAGTGCATTCCCCAACATTCGATATCGAATACGGGACCAAAAAGAATCTGAAAAAAAAATTAGATGGCTGCAAAAATAAAAATAAACAATTGTCTCAATTTTTCAAAATTACCTCTTAAGAATCCATTCTTTTCGTGGTCACCTGCCTTAAACATCTGTGTATATTTTAGTCTATTTGTTGGTGGAATAGATCCAGCTGTCAAAGACTTTTCTGTGACATCATTAGAACTGTTACTACTTCCTCCAAAAGTGGATCCAAACTGTGAACCTCCACTAGATGAGAAATTGCTTAACTGGCCACTTCCATGTACTGGACCCATGCTTGATGCACGGCTTAATTGCGCTTTTTGTTGAGCAGAGGAATCTGGTTTTGGTTGGTTCCAGCTTGATATTAGACCAAGGGAATCTAGTGGTGAAAGCCCTGTTTGGCCAGTATTTTGCTGCATATTTGACTGGGTGAGATGCAAATTTCGTGGAAAGGTATTGCTTCCAGTTATGCCTGTATGAAAGCCTGAGGCATTACCTAGAGGAGCAAATGCTGAATGGCCACTGCCAAACCCTGACTGAATATTTGAAGCACCAAAAGATGATTGCATGCCCATCATTCCAGTATGAGAGTTGCTGGCACTTGACATACCACTGACAGATGCAGACATACCTGAACTTGTCATGCCCGAGCTAGACATGCCCATCTGCATTGGCATCAGTAGTCCCCCCGACTGCAATCCCATTGACATACCAACAGAACCATTGCTTGCAGGTCCAACCATTTTGGTTCCAGGAGTATTCCCAGAGGATCCAAACACAGATTGATTTTCCACTGATGATGATTTCAAACTGTAAGGCAAAACTTTTGGTATTTCTATTCCTCTGCATTTTGCCTGAATCAAATGCACAGCAATTGTAAACTCTTGGAGTGTCATTTTACCATCATTGTCCATGTCTGAAAGTTGCCTTCAAAACAAAAAAAATTAAATTTTGCGTTTTCTAGAATTTGATACGTGCTCAGTTTTAATACCTGGTTAACTGCTTCAAGGAAATGGGGTTGTATGTTTCTCATAAATTGTAACAGGAGAATTTAGAAATAATCTTCAGGGTAGTAAATAAATGCCAGTACAAGGTTAAAATCTGGTGTATCACTATCCAAATCTTTTAACCTTTCACAGCTAAGCTGAATTAGTTGAAATCAACTGGAAACCCAATAAAGAAAATAATATGGTTCACCAGAAGGCACAAAGATTGCATTCAAAACTGTATATTGCAACATTTATCCCGAGGATAGCTCTGCTAAGATTATCACTGACTGGCGTTTTGGAAATCAAAATATTGAAAGTTTCTAGATCGTTAACCTATGGCTTTAAATTAACAGTGTTGTTCATAATTCTCTGAAGAATGTCAGACGAAAAGCTTGCTTACTCAAATGTTTGCTTTTTCAAAGCTATTTTCAAGTCTTGTACAACCAAAAAAGTGTTGTTTATCTTCAACCCTAAATGTCATTGCAGATTCTAATCCCCAAATCTGGGTCTCTGGCAATAAACAGCAAAGTTGTATAGAAAGCAAGAACCATCCTTAATGAATAAAGGTTCTGCACTTTGAAGCAACAACCTTTATGGGCAAAGCAACTGTCAGGTAGCAGCCATACTTATATTAGTTGACTGTCTAATCAGTCTTTTGTTTGGCTTTTTGGCTTGGGATTGTTTTTCCTACAGGTCATTTTATTGGGCAGGGGGATGCATTGACCATTTGTTTGGTCTTTTCTGGGGCTTTGGTGACTATGCTCAGGGCTTGAAAAAAGATTTTTCTTCCTGGCAGCAAAATAAAAAATTCAAGGTTTCCTGCGAAGCTTCAACAAAGTTTTCAGCCACTGAAAGTCATAATTTAAGTTGCTTGATTTGTTTAAACATTTGTCCTAAAAATAAACTGTCATACTTTTTTTTACTAAACTTTTACACGCTAAAAAAGAAATATTTGTTGGTCCTCAATTTTTGATTGTAGCTATTAAAACAGCAATCATTTTGTTTATACTTCATAAGATGATCAAGGAGAAGGTGACAAAGCAAAATACTCATAGTTTGTTTTCAAGGTTAAAGTTAGTAGATCTGAAAATCTGTAATAACTTTGATTTAATTTCATATCAGTACTAGCTAACTAGACACTATTGAGGTATTGGTGTATCCTACCCCCTGCCCTGGGTTTCATGTTTGTTGCTCAAATTCATCATCAAAGCTAGTAGATCATACAACATTTAAGGATACTATTTTATTTTCCAATGGTTAAAATTAATGTTTTAAATCAAGGGTGGTGCTAGAGGGAAAGATGTAAGCCCAAAACGCTTACATTCTACTTAAGCTAGCGATTAAAAATTTATGCGAATGCCAGTAGAAAGTATGAATGATAATGAACACATTGACACAGGTTTTGGAGCATGTTCATCTTCAATGAGATTGATGTAACAAGATTGGCTGTCTTTAAGTGTTTCTATTTATCGAGGGAAGACTTATGTAGAAAGAGAAGTGAATGCCTGAACTGTTGGAAATTTGGCATAACAGACGCTGACAATACCTGATGATTGTATTTTGAAAGCTAAACTTCGGTTTTTGTTAGCAGTGCAGAACAAAAATTATATAGTATGTATCTATATCACAAGAAAACAGTGTTCAGTAGAAAGAGAGTAACATAAATTTAATGTTCATGTTAAAATCAAGCATTGGAGATTTCACGCTAAAAATTTCCTGGCAAACAGCGACAATTTCCTGCAATGAATTTGTACTCAAGCCCTAACATTTTCCAGCCCTGACTATGCTATACAAACCCCCTTTCTTGTGTAAGGCCATTGCTATACAAACCCCTTCTCTTTTCCTTCCCATCTATATAGAATTTTTGCAATATTTACTATATGTTATGGCCACAGGGTTGTTATGTATTTCTATGCTCCCCGCTAGAACCGTTTTGTAATTAATTGTTTGCTCCTAAAAATTATTTATAGGAATCAAATTATAAAAATTATAAGAATTAAAAAAGCATTCAATTGGAAAATTGAGGCTAGTTTATTTTTTTATCATCATCATCATCAAAAATAGTAGACTATGCAAGGATTCTTAGTTTTGATAAAACCAACACAAAAGAAATGAAATTCTTACCATACATGGCCAAGTGTGGGAGTAGGAAGATTTGAAAGCATAAAATACTTCTTAGCTTGGTCACCTTTGAGAAGAATTAAGATAAAAAATTAAAATCAAATATTACCATAAACCTAAATGTATATATGACATAAATATATATGACAAACTTTCCCCTGCATTTTCCTGTGAACATGGGAACATTTTAGACGTTAGAAGTTTGATGATCTTCTAAAACTGTCATGATGAGCAGCTTGTTTCTGAAGCATAAGCAAACCACAATTTTCTATTGAATATTTCAACTTACCACACAATTCGTTTCAATACAATCTGACATTAGACTTAGCCCAACTTTATAAATAAAGAAAAACATATACAATAGAAAACATTCAAAAGGATACAGGAACTTCAAAGATTCAAGCATATGGTTTCCATCCGATTAGTTGTTATTCCACAGATTGCATTATAACATTTACCTGACAATTTTCCATTGTTTGGTTTCAAGCTATTGAATATACTTTCAGTTTTTGATTTCTCTTCTGGAGATATTACCCACATTGCTGCAAAAAAGAAGTTGAATGTGTTTAAATCTACTTGTTTGCTATATACTAGAAATATTTTGCTGAAAAATTTAAACAATATTTTGGTGGTACAAAACTTGTAAATGGCTTTGAAAAAAGCAAACATTTAGTAAACTAAAGCTTTTCGTCTGACACTCATCAGAGTTTAAAACGTCAGAACATAGATCAAAAACTTTTTTCCAAACAGAACATAAAACGTCAGAACATAAAACGTCAGAACATAAAACGAGTTTTCGATCTAGGTTCTGACGTTTTAAACTCTGAAGAGTGTCAGACAAAAAGCTTTAGTTTACTAAATGTTTGCTTTTTTCAAAGCCATTTGAAAAATATAACTACATTTATGGACCTAAAAAACTTTTGCAAACAAAATATACAAAATAAAGAAAACCCTCAATGTCCTAAGGAGCATATAAAGCCATGTTCATTTTATCTTATTAGCACTCCAAAAACACTTCCAGTCAACAATAAAGCAGCAAAAATGAAGGGGGAAAAGGTTAAAGCGGAATAGCGTGATTAGGGCCTGTTTGTAAACTAAAAATTGGAGATTTAAGGTAAATGTAAATGCCAAAGAGCTAATATTGTTTGACAAGCCAGTTGACCTAGTAGCTTTTGAGACCTCCAATTGCATAGAAAAAATAGTGCTGCCTCTACATGCTTTTCTCTTGCAAAGGTGCTACTGAGATTGGGATGTGAAAAGAAAATATATTATAGATTTAATTTTCATTTTTTGTTTGCTGTAATACTATGTTATATAATTGTATTGAGATAATGCAAAAAAAGGTCTGCAATCATTAATCAATCATATGTTTCTGGTTTCCATGTACTCCTCATACATTAAATTATGTCAAATAGCCATTCATGGCAAAACAAGTCTAGGCCCATAAAAAAGCAAGATACGGAAAAGGTAAACAAATCCTATCATTGGGAATTATCATAGAAATTTCAAGATAGCATAAATGGTGACATAATGCATCAATTTAATTTGAACTGACCATCCTCTGAGACAAAGAAGATGTTAAAGTATGGAGCACTCTGTATCAGGGATGCCGGAGCGACCAAGGGGCAAGGGGGGCAGGCTTGAGTAAAAGGGGATTTGCAAAATAATTTCCAGCTACTAACAACCCATTCGTAACTGTCATTTCATTTCAATCTGCTGCAAATATCTTGAAAATCGGCTAATATTTGGCCTAATAAATTTCTTTATAAGTTTTGAGAAATGTTGTCATGAGCAAGGCAGTACATTCAGAATTTTATATGAATCTCTTGATTATTACAAACAGCCAGTGTCATGGGCACTTCAATGACAAGAGCACTTTTGCTCCTTTCCCTTTCTACCAAAAGGCAACAGGGGTAGTTAACCCCCGTGCCCCCCTCTCCAGCATCCCTGCTCTGTATATATCTGCTTTTTCAGGTAATCTTGAAATGCTGCACAGCAAAAGGCTTCATTTTAGAAACAAATGCAAGAATGCATGTATATTGCAACTGTATTCATAATAGATACAAACCACTTCCTGGAACATTTTGGTATACAAACAAGGCTTCACTGGCATAAGATACTTTATTCAGGCTACAACTTTTGTACAGGACATACATCATGGATGATTTTTTGCTTATGGTTTGACAAAGGTATACTTGATAATTTTGAGAAATATACGGTCTATTCCTTTACTCACTTAGTCAGCTTGTTTCAATTAATAAATAGAATCATGCAACTTTTAGCTTTATAAGAAGGACATCATTCAAACTTAACAATAAAATCTCAAAATGAATGTCAAGAAGACATTTGAAATATAACTAATAAAACTTGATTAATATCGGTGATTGAACAAGTAAAAGTAATATTTACTTAGGTGGTTTTTCACTCCTTCTGCATGATCTTTTGCGCAAAACCTTTAAAAATGGCTGTGAGAGGGTAATCACTGCTACAGAGTGATTCTAATCAGAGCATTGTGTACTGGAATGTTGCAGCACAATGTAACTCAAAGCCCTATCCAATATGGAAGTTACCCCCTCCGAAAGCATGCTGGTATAATGTAACTCACACCTATGTCACAATTTCTGTTGAATTATGTCATGTTCTTCTTTATATACATATACATATAAAAAATTGTTGCAATATTATATATCATAGTTTTGTCTTGCGAATTAAATATTTCTTGGAGTGACAGGAACTAGATTTCTCTGGTTGCATACAACACAATTTTGTCAAGGATTTTACTTCCCTATTGTGTTGCTGAAAACAATGATACCATAATACTATGTCTTGAATTTCACATTTCACAATCTTTTTGGTTTATTACTGAACGCTCTAGCCATAGCCCAAAAAATTATTTTTGGTTACCAACCATCTGATTTTTCTTCTATTCATGTGAATTCAATCACAAATTTGCTGACTCAGTTTCACTAGCGTTTAACGATGACTCTAAGACCCTACTATTCATATTTGCTGTCAAAAACAGAACTGTTTAGCTGCAAGCAATTGAAGTTTTTTTTACTTTTCAAAACCTCAGTTTTTAATAATTAAAATTTAGACAAGTAGACTTGTTTCTCAAATTGAAAATCTGAAATTGAACCATTTTTTGTGACTAATTTAAAAGATGTTGAGACTGAGGTTAAAAATGTAGATGTTAAGATTTAAATATGATGGATTAGATTGAAACAAATATGAATAAAAATTCACTTAGAGATAAAATTATCTCAAATATATATCAACACAACATGTAGTCACTTTTCTCAACAAATATTCGGCTTCTCACTTTCGACTACAGTGCTAATTACTTTGGTTTACAGCTTCACGCATAATAGCATTCCAGTTGCGTAACAGAATTGACATTGGAATTGGAAGTCTCTAACCTAAGTCACTCAAACAAATAAACCATAATTAACTGGAGATAGTAAATGCATATGCTAAAATCTTTTTGAACCAATTCAAATATTTACAGAAAACCTTTTTGTAGTATATCTAGCTTTTAATACCAACCTCACAGTAAATGTGCTATATTTCTCTACAACTCTGCACTTTTCTTTCGGGGACGATTTTTCAACGACATTATTCACTAGCTTTGCGAATGATGATGACTCGGCTGTCGAACTGACACTCACCCAGTTTTAACTGACTTTCACTCACTGCCAGCTCCTCTTTATAACACGTGTGTCACTAACTTTTAACCGTGTATTAATCAAATTTATCAGCAACCAGGAGGGGGCAACCGTGATACCTCGCGATATGTCTTCGATATGACTAGGCCGACCCTCCTCCTTGTTAGGCCAGGAAGACCTATGGTAGTTCCGCTTTCTTATTTCTCCGTCAAAACATATGCTTACGATGGAGTATTCACAATTTTATTTCTCACAACTGAATAAAATTACTTCGAACAATCATCGCACTGATTTGATACTTTGCAGCTATCCTTTCTGCACCCTTGACAGTGAGCGGTACATCACGCCTTTCAAAGAAGTCCTAACTTGTTATCAAGCATGCGCAAAATGCCAGTGCTACCAGTGGGAGATTTTACCGCGCGTTGCGTTACATACCAGCGTCGAAGTTTTGGGAAATTGTCATTTTTTTTGTTTGAAATATACAAGTCAAATAATCATACGTGTCATAGAGGATTCACATCCAGCATTTTATCACAGAGTAACTTTTTCCTTTTTTGCGATGTTTGGTTTTGCCCTACAACCCTACCATGTCATGGCTCTTCTTCTATCATGCTCTAACCTCAAAAGCCACAGTATAATTGAAAAAAATTGTTTTTCTGAAAGCTACAAGTAAATTTGCAAAAACTAAACAATCCTATCTAACAGAAGATCAAACAGGGCCACTGGTATGCTTTAGCTTCAGCTACATTATGCTATCAACAACCCACGCACAGTACATAATAAGACAGTACATAATACAAATATAGAATGATACAGTACGTTGCCTGTTTAATTACCATAAAAGCTCTGTATCTAGCTCCTGCATCTCGATCAAGCCCCTTCTCCAATAGACCTCTCTTGAATAAAAAATTGTTTGTCATATGCCCCCACCAAAATCGCTTATTCATATTGACTTTTCTAAATTAGCCCCCTCTCATTTTAACCCCCTTCTCTTTTTAGCCCTCCTCTAGAAGATCAACGATTCAATAAGCCCCCAGGGACTTACATGGAAAAAAACGAGAAAGAAGAAACAAAGAAGAAGCAAAGTAAAATGCTTGATAACTGAAATTTAGATGACAACATAATAGCTAATAATAGAAATACCTAAAGAGGAAATTGACTTTTAACAGCAAAATGCTAATGTTTGAAATTAAAAAAAGTGAGTCACCACAGAAAAAATGATTTTCTTCAACATTTTGTTAAATAACTGTTTTCTAAACATTTTGTAATCATCGCATATTCGGTTTTTTTGAAATTAAGTAGACGAATTTCGCTACTTTATCAAAAATGGCTGCAAGTAATGCTTGTCATGCAGTGACCTTTCGACGAGTTTTCTTTCGTTCGGTTTCATTCATTCAACCTGTATTGAGACAGAGTATTTCTTCTTTTTTACACCACAAGTGTTATAGAGACGCTGTTTATGGCTTTTTGTCTACACGATTTTTAATAGTAGCCTAGGCCTAGTTCCTTGTTTTTAGACCTCTTTTTACCATATTGTAGTACCAAAGTTCCGCAGTAGCCAGTGGCGGCGCCAGGGGATGGTATGGGGGGGGGGTAATTACCCCCCCCCCCACTTTTGTCGAAACATGGTCTACATATTTCGTCTAAAAACGGGTTAAAAAGCACTAGGTAGGGGTAGATCATATTTCCTAAGGAAATTTGACCTGGTACAAAGCACTGAAACGAGGCGATTAGGGCGTGGTCTCACTGGCAACGCCCTTCACCCTCCCATTTTGCAATAGCTGGCGCCGCCACTGGCAGTAGCTTCTTATTTTTAACGGCACATTTAGTGCCCTGACAGAAGCACAAATTCAAGAAAACAGATTTATTTATAATTTCACCATAAATCACGGCTAGAAAACAAGACCAAAGGCAAGAACGAAGTTTGACATATGAATAGGTACATGTCGACCCGAAGCAAAATGCCTCCTCCAAAGAAATCTTCTGATACGAGAATTCATAATAAGGATATTGAGATGTTCCTGTGGGTTTTGTTTCGACCTGCTACATGCAAATTCATTATATAGTAGTTCCTTACCAAAGGCATGGTATTTCAATTTTCTTTTTCAAGTTCAAATTTACTGATGCTTTTCAATGTCTCAATTTACTAATGGAGTAGCATGTTTCATGGATAATCAATTTTGAGTGTGGTCAGCCTTCATTTCTTAATCAAAGTCCGTAACATCGCTTTTGTAACTTTCTGACCAGATAATTTCGACTTCAATCTTCTTCTGTAACCCCATTACCAACAGCAACGGATGCTTGATTGTTCTTGATATCATCAGGTGCCCTGGAAGTGTAGATGTTGAACACTTGTTATCAAATGTTATTTGTTTCCTTTTTCCTTTGTCGTATATTTGAAGGACATTGTTCGAATGACTTTAAAAAACTGTTGGTTACTCTGCAACTTTTCAGGCGATAAATTTTAGTTATTGGCTTTATATTTTGTCGTATAAGTGCAGTGTATAGTATACGCAAGACTGACTTGAAGAACTGAATTTTGTTCCAAATAAATTTGCAATCTGGAAGAAAGCGGAGATGATGAAAGCATCCAGCGTCTTCGTAAAAGTTAGTGTGCTTTGAGGGAAACAATGCCTACTTCTGTCAACCATGTTGTTATTATTGTAATATCCCGGCGCTTAGGCTAAGCTACAATAAAAATAATTGTTTGAAAATAAACACTTGCTTTTCTTGTTTGTTATTCTTGCTAACAATATGATAGTTTTTGTTTGGAAAAAGGCAAAAAACATATTTTCAAAGATAAATGTTTCTCTTAAACAATAACATTGTCCAGGCCCGTAGCCAAGGGGTGGCATGGGGTGGCAATGCCACCCCTGGAGCAAGAGAATTGTTTATTTGGATCTCTTATTATCCATATATTACCCATATATTATGTTTATCGGGGCCTCTTGAGATGGTGCCTGGCGCTCAAATAAACTTTCGCTGCTAAGCAAAACTTAAAAAAAAGACTTCCTGAAACGTCTGCCTGCAACAGGTCTGGGGATTTGCCACCCCTATTCCACAGGCCTGGCTACGGGCTTGACATTGTCATCCGGGAAGGTTACATTATTAACGAGAAATTTCGTTGTATCATGGCTTTTTGAGTACTTTATTTCACGGTGCTTCATTTTCAAAACAAGTACGTTAGTCAGAACTGCATAGTCCAGAAAAGTTGTAATGATTCAAATGAGCAAACAGATATGTGATTTCGTTGCCTTGCCTCACTGTCGTTGACTACGTGACCGCAGTGCCGTCAGAACGAAATTCATATTGGGGGGGGGGGCTGCCCATTGTATTCCTTCTCATTTAGTACACCGTTATAAAGGAAATATAATACAGTCAGACAATTATTGGGGGGCTCCAGCCCCCCCAGCCCCCCGGTTCCGACGGGCCTGGACCGTCACTATTGTTTTGACATGGCCACTATTCCAATGATAGTAATAGAGAAATAGCCAATGAAAGATTGAGATTACAGTTATTAAGGCTTGGTTTATAATTTTAGAACAAGGGCCAAATGAAAGTTGTTTGATGAATAGAGAGCCCAGGGTTGCCAGATGAGATTTACAGAAGAAGGCCGGACTCAAACTCAGACCAAAATGCACACAAAAAGGCGAAATAAAAAATTGCCCAAAAATACACTATGCAAAGCCAAGTATATAATTCCACGCATGAGCTTTTTAGATAACTACTAAACTCAAACAAGAAACTGTTACATAGTTGCAGGAGGCATTTTAAAAGTGTAGGGGGGGGCACAGGGGCACCTCTGTAAGCTGCAAGTAGGTTCTTAACCACTGTCTCTGAAAAGTTTGGGTCCTGTGCCTCCTGGCTCCGACGACTATGAATTGAGCAGCTGTCTCCTTCAAACAAATTCTTTTGTCAATCGTTAGTTTCGGTGCTGAAACTTGACATTAGGGTATACATTGTATTATTGCTCTTTCAATGCATAACTTGTTGGTTACTTAGGGTGTAAAGTTTATACAAAACAAAGGAATGACCTCAAAAGATCTGCTGAAAAAGGCCAAATTCAAGTAAAAGGCCAAAAACAAATTTTCCAGGCAATTTGACTCTGAAAAAGGCCAAAATTGGAAAACTTAGCATGAAAAAGGCCAATCTGGCAACCCTGAGAGAGCCTTTATTCATGTGGCCATATCCCAAGGAATCTACAATAGATACACTGTTTTAAATAATTACAAAAAATCTTATAGTTTCAGGAACTGCGGAAGTATAAGGAGAGTGGGGGTCTAGGAAAAGTGGGGGGGGGGGGGGTGGGGCTAGAAAAGTTGGGTGGGGGCTAAAACCGAATAAAAAGAGGTTTAACTGGTAGTTCATTTCCTAATATTGTGCATTATTTGCAAAATGTGGGCTTCCTCAGCGCCCTTCTCCGCAGTGCCTTCGTTTTCTTTCTAAAAAATTATTTTGATAACGTTAACACTTGACCACTATATTTCAAAGCTCATTTTTAAAGATTCTATGAATGCAATGCAGTGGGTCCCATGGCCTTCAAGACGACATTGTGGACGACAGCTGAGACTTGAATTGCTTCAATATGCTTGCTACACAGGCAGTGTCATGGGAACCAAGACTCAGTCAAAAAAATTTCAAGGTCGATTATCCTGCATCCCTTGCCTTCAATAAACAAGTGGCATGTTCACTTCAATAAATTGACAGAAGAAATCTAAAATAATAGTCTCTTTGTATGCTTAACTTTTAAATTTCTTTATTGCTTTATACTTTATACTGCTAAAATTTGACGATACTAGAACTATTTTTCTCACAGCCCTTTATTGTTGATAAGTGTGCTAAAGAAATTCAGCAAACTTTTTCTGAAACAACCACAAACTGCTTTTCAAATATCAAGCGATTTAAACAGTGGAGTTGAGAATTTGCAGCAAGTGACTGTGATTTTGTTTCCAGCGAAAAAAAGTCTACAAAGTTTTATAAAAACATTTTCACCAATCGCTGAATTTCGTCGACCAATCAATTATTGTCATTCCGTCGCGTGGCGTGGTGAGATTCAAATCAAAGTACCTAGAAACAAACAGGCTTTGCAGAAGTTCAATACCGAGACCGACGACGTTTAGATAAATCGAATTAGTCGCAAAGTCGAGCCAAGTATAGCTTAAACATGGAAAAAAGTGGTTATTATTCCATTTAAGATATAATATGTTGCTTTTTCATATAGCACTAACAAAGAAGCTCTTTAACCTCTTTATATATCTGTTTATTATAGAATTTTACGGTGGTAAAAAAATCCGTGCTATCGTCATTGCATGACCCTAGACGGTACATAATTAGATTTATTCTAACAACATTGTTTCCCATTGCACTTTCATTGTTTTTTTTTCAGTACAAACAGCTTTTCGTTTGTTTTTACAGTACATCATCTATATTTTCTCGGTAACTTTCAAATGAAACTTATGACAGCGACAAAAATGACAGCATTTCGGAATAACAGTTGCTAGCATAGTCGCGGACTTGGAAATTAAAAAGTCGTCTACGTACAGACAACCTATCAAATGATAACGTTTGTTTCGAGGAGTGATTGTTTTGCATAATACTGAAACATAGATTGAGCTAGCAGGCTATACTCTCTCATTCAGGTTGTTCGATTGCCATGCTAACCTAGGCTACGTTCACACTACTCCGTATTCGTTTCGCTCCATTTTCGTTGATGAAAAGGTTGTCCGTTCACACTAATCCGTTTTCATATGAATACGCTGTGAATACGATAGGTGTTCACACTACTCCAACAAAAACGCTGTTGGTGGCCTCATTTTTGGAAAGAGGCGTTCACGAATCCTCAACAAATTAGCGTCATTATAAATGAAATTAAATAAAAGTAAATCGGGAAAAACTTTGTTGTAACAGCTACCAGTCCATTGTGAATTCTCAATTTCAAAATTTTTGAGATTTGGTGTGCTACAAAGCACGCAATTTGTTGCCGTTGTTAGCGTATTCAAATGTCTCCATTTTTGGTATCCACACTGAAAACGGAGCGTATTCAATACGCACTGTATTCGAAAGTATCCGTTTTCATTAGCGTTTTCAAACGACTCCGTTTTCATACCAGAGAAGTGAGAACGCAGGGCAAGAACAGATTAGTTTGACTCCGTTTTCATTGGAAAACGGAGTAGTGTGAACGGGCCCCTAGTCTCCTGAGAAACTTCAGAGAAGCATCTGTTCAGGACGCCATTGCTACCCAATAAAACGTCATCTAGAAACCAATGCTGAGCGGAAATTGTGATTGACAAAGTCCACTAAAAGTTGCTAATAGTAGAACTTGCTTTTACTACTGCGGACTCTTGACAAGGAGAAAAGTTATAAAGGAGACTCTTATTTTATAAAGAAACTGAATATCTAGATACTGATACCAAAAGTGTGCCGAAAACACATTCCGATGTTCATTGGAACATCAGGAAAGGATAAACAGATATTAGCCGGTAAGGAATAAAATCAGACGATATCACAGCATAAAGGTGACATGTTGAATTAGTACATCATTTTATACATCATCGAGCAAAAACAACATATAAAGCAAACAAACCATAGTGACAAGGCATAGCTAGGGTGCTCTCGTGGGAATTTAAAAGCTCTTTAAAAGGGTATCGATATGGGCCCTAGTATCTTCAAGTGTTGAAATGTTTTAGCCTCTTTAGCGCAGGAATACTATAGATCCAACGAATAAATGCAGATAAAATTAACAGTGATATCGTTGGACTTTCTTTAGCAGTTTACAATTACTCGAATATTATAAGGTTAGATTTCTACCTTAAGATTCGGACTTGATAAAATTAGTGTAAACTTTGAGCCAAATATTGAATGTTACATAGGCGCGTGCCTTCCCCAAAACATGTTCCATTACACCACTATGTAGCTAATGATAAACTTCAATTACCGAGCGTAAAAATACCAAATTTCACAAGAATCTTACTACCACCATTAAGAGTAACAGACTTAAAAACAATGAGGCATGATTAAAGAACCTGACATAAACAAGGTTAGTTTTAGGATAAAGCATACCATTCGAATACCAAGGAGGCATGGATTGCTACAAACAACTGACATTTTAATCGCTTACATTAAGAAACTTCGACAAGGCGTGTAATTTTTTCATAATACAAGAAAACGAATTCTGTTCAAAATCATATCTACTAATTACTAAATACTTCTAAAGTTGGTTGCCAGTGACATACACTCACTTCAACACATCAGCATGGTTAGTATAAAGCAGCGCGCCACTACTGCCCAAAATACATCCCTGAGGTCTCGGCCTAGCTGCATCAATGCTTGCAGATTAGGCCTAATTGACTCCAGCCGCAATGAAAAGATCTGCATGGCAATCGTTGAATCCACTCAACAGAAACTTTTGTCAGCAAAGGCCGTGAAGTAACAAACAAGAAACACAAACCTTCTAGACACTGCTTAGCTTCAGAAGACCTTTTTCACAGTCATCGTGATGCAAGTCGGTTGCTCTTAACAATTCTTGCTTACACTCATCTTCCTGCGAGATGCCGTGTGATACCTCGCCGCCGCCCGTACTTTCTGCATTGACGTGCTTTTGATTTACTGCAAACATCGAGCCTTCAGGGATATCCTTTTGCACCATGTTCTTTGAATCGCTATTTAATCCGTTAGCGGGTGACAGATGGGTCCTAACCTAGCCAGAAAATAGAGGCTCTTCAATACTTTCATCAAAAGAATGAGCTGAATCTCTCCAAACATCGAAACAAGCCAAGGTAACCAAGGAAAAAGTAACTTCAAACGCACGTGCACATGTCTATTTCAAGCACCCTTTCTGTATACAGCAAGAACAAAAGATAAGAACATGGAAGAAAAATAAGGTAGAAACAAACCTCTGTTTTGACTGCACCATATGTACAGGGATCTTCTGGGACGAAAAATTCTCTCCGCCTGATCAAACTGAAAATTACATCAGTAGGTTAGATAGCATTCAAAGACTGGACCCATTTAACGCAGGAGACTGGTTTAAGTTATCGATACTTATTGGCGAAGGAGTTACTGCTGTGGCATTGTCATAATAACAAGTGCGGAGCGTTGAGTTGAGATATGTTATGCTTCTAAATATACGCTGAGAAAATAGTTCGATATAAAAGGAAATTGTTTCACAAAAGTCTCCTCGATTGAGTTAAACTGCAAACCTACGTGTACAACAGATATTTGCAGAAACGGATTTTGTTGCTCGTTATCTTTACACAAAAACACAAAGTTTAGATTAAGAGATAACAAAAAACTTGCTTAGCAAAAAGATCCGAAATACGATATTATCAACAAGTTCCTGAGGACACGTATGAACTACTGGCTGGGATCTGGCTTGAGAGGGATCCTTACAAAGACAAGCATCAAAACCATATAAAGACATTACCTGGGATGAACTGGCCCACAAATTATTTCAAGGCAGTTTCCTGTAACTGATCCGGCACTATAAGGATTTTCATTTGCTTCGCCCCTTTTTGCTGCCCAAGTTCCTTTTATCTGAAAAGCAATATATAATACAAATACATGAAACACAAAAAGAAATAGCGATTCTTAGATTGCAATCATTTCAGTTCGCCTTGATATCGAAGCCAAAGTTTGGAAGCAAGCTTGTGAAAAAAAAAGGAAAAGATCTGCTCAAAGCATGGAAATTTTGACGGACTTAACTAAGAAGGTTTCCTAACATTGGATTTAGCTAATCAAAAGTCGATACTAAATAGAAACTAAACGATACTAAACGAAATTTCTAAAAATAGATTTTGGTGACGTCACACTTAAGAACTCTATTAGGCAGCAAGATGAACCAATGAACCACCCTCACATCTGAAGCACATGGGCACATAAATAGGTACCTCATAGATACAGGCACTTTTTGCAAATTTCGTTAAATAGACAATGAAAAATTGATGGCTTACAAAGAATCTAGTTTGCTGTTTCCCCTCAAGCATTAAAGTAGGTGGACAACAGTCTTTCATTTTGAAATTACTTTGAAAAAGCAAAAATTTCACAATATACTAAAAGCTTTTTCATCTGACACTCTTCAGAGTATAAAACGTCAGAATAAGGGTCCGAAAGAACACAATGGAAAATATATCCAGTTGTGGGTAGACATAGGCCAATCAGGAAAAGGGCAAGCACATGACCTGCATTGTTGTCCAATCAGTGCTGCGTGCCTATAGAAGTTACAATTTAAGTCCAAGAGAGAAAACGAACTCCTTTTGTCTACACAATGATGGCTTTGATACTCTGAGGAGTGTAAGACTAAGAAAGCTTTTAGTATGCTTGTTGTGAAGTGTTTGTTTTTTCAAAGCCATTTTCAAGTTCTGTACTGCAAAAATTTTCCACATTTTTAAATCACGTTCAAAGGCAAAATGGCACTAAAATCAAATGTTTGCCTATCCATATGCTGATTGGCATGATTCCTGGGCAGCCAAAATCTTTTGTGTAAACTTATGCAAAAGGCCACAATTTCTAATCCAGACCAAGATGGTTTCTTGGGTCAATGAACACACATCAAATAACTTATCCTGGATTTCCTTAGTTTTCCAATTCACTTGCCTAAAACGCAGGTCTTTTTACGGAGGCCCCATGTTTTTTCAAAAATTTAGTTGGAAAAGAACGAGAAAAGTTCAAAGGCAGAATAGGATAACAGGGCAAAACAACTTACATCCTCATTTGTTGTGAGGTTTGATGTGACTAAATAAGTATGAAATCCAGCCAAACCTATAACTGACCAAACTGAAAAGAAACAAACAACAGCAACCAAAGCAGTGAAATGCCGTCAAGGAAAATTATTTCAATAGGCCTTTGATATGGGGTGAAAAACAGCTTTGCTTTTATCTCAGTAGAATCTAGTCCAGTTAATGCATGTTGTTACTTAGCTTTGGGCTAGATTCTCAAGAATTAAGGGATAGATTATCACTACAAAGAATAAGATAAATGAAGAAAACAAGAATACACAAGCATTCAGGATGTCAAGAGCTAACAAGTATGGCAATAAAACTAAACAGTTTGGACACTGATAGGATAACCTTCAAAGTGAATTAAAAAAATTAAATTTCAATATGCAAATTGGAGTTTTGATAGAACTGAAAAAGAGATTTGTGAGTGGCTATCATTTTATGATTTGAAAAGGATATCTTGCTGGTGTTTCTTGTAATGCATCCAAAAAAGAACTTGAACTTCTACTTACTACAAGGAAAAAGACCTATTGTCTAAAAAACCAAGTCATTATTCACATAATGAGAAAATAAAGTTTAGAATCATAATGTTTTGGTTGATTGTGAACATTCACTTAAACGCTTACACAAACACTTAAACAAAAATGT